>NC_092166.1:68446154-68760321 GCF_045791955.1 Oncorhynchus clarkii lewisi
GTGAACGTGTCTTGCCACGCAGCACTCTGGTTTGGAAGATTATGTTAAAACGTCTTTCCATAGTAGACCTGCAGTAGGTAGACGGACAGTAGCCCACACAGTAGCCTGCCCCACTCTGTCGTAATTCTAGAACTGTTCCATGGAATTCCACTAGGGGTCAGTACAAGGTTACATTGCTAATTATAGGATCCAACAAAACGGTGATAAGGCTCAGAAGCTTCAATCAAAATGTGTGGCTGACTATGCAGATGGTCATGTATATTGTGGTCAACTAATATTTATTATTGCGTAATTCTTGTGTAGCTGCAAATTTGGAGCACTAGAGATGTAATTTTCTTTTCGTTTATTTCAACCAAAACAACTATGCCTAATAGCACGTCACTTTTTATCCAAATTGCTCCTTACCATCCTGCATCTGTCCCGCAAGTCACACTCAGGGCTCGATGAGGAGGAATGGATAGCCCACCAAGTCAGTTGTGACAACTAGGGCTACAGTTAATTCCTTAATATTATGTTTCCCAAGAAAGGGGTCAACATGGGTTTTTTTTTTGGAATGATGTGTTTGACAATATGCCTAGAATATCACATTTCCGGATTTTAAGGGAAGTTACACTTTAAACTATTTGGGAGATTATTTTACCAACAGCCAAAAATAACCTATATAAAATATTTCATTTGTATAATCAATCAGCCATTGTCACTGGATTGTCGGCTGCTGGTTTGATTTAGGTATGATGTGAAATGAATGGAGGAAACCAAGGTGACATGTCAAACATCGAGTAGACCACTTCACATGCTTTATTCAGTATCCAAATAATTAAAAACATCTTGATTTATTATACATGTACAACATCAGTACAGATTCTCTTTTTTCAAAACCATGGAAGTGTGTCTGCTTCTCAGATTTTTTTTTACTCTTTTCTTTTTTTAGAAACTCTATTTTTTCAACAAACAAAACACAAACGAAAGGATGGGGGGGTTGAGTGGTGCAGTGAAAGGGACAATCGGAAGGGGAAGGCACACATAAAGGGTTGACACTTAAACATCAGGTGGGGGCAGGGGTAATGAAATATAACTAAAAACAAAACCACTTGCTTAAATCTGCACCAGACACCATAGCATGAATTATATCCACAGTAAGTCATATTCCGGAACTGTTAATTAACCAACACTCGACAAAGAAAACAATTGAACTACATTGACAACAAGGAAGACATTGTGTTGATTTGTTAGCACCAAAGATCCGATGGTTGTTAGCTAATTATGACAGGAAAGGAATTCTCTATCAAATACCAATAACTGGACCTCATGTGTTGATATTATAGCACCTTTTGACAGTTGTTTTCTTTCTAATAATACTCCTGTAGCGTAAAATCTGCCCTAGAGTTCATGAAACATGTTGGGTAACATGGACTTCTTCTCTGAGGTAGCCATTAAGGTATTTAAAGTGAAGGTGAACTTTCAGATGTTTTTTTGTCATGAATTTAGAACAAGACACTCGATTTTTAAGATGTATTTAATACCAGAAAATGGTACATAGCATTTGATGGTTTCATTGTCCTTCCGCAGTGGTAAAAAAAGTCACCTGTATCTCATTGTGTTTCTCCAGGGGAGATTTTACACTTTACGACTTAAAATCATTTTCTTGTGTCCAGTGGAAACAAAATATTATTTTTTAAGTGTCCTTGCTTGTTGTAGGTTTCGGTTGAAGTAGCAGTCCCCTCAAACAAATTATTCAGAATCAAAAACACACAAACGACGTCTTCAGCAGAGTAGTTTCAAACTCGTGGAACTGTTTGGCAACCGAATGAGTTTGTAGGTAATGCATAGAAAATAGAATTAGAGATGACGGCTAGAAAAAAAACAATTTCATGTCCACATTTCTTTTTTTATACGAAGCAGACGGGGCCAACTTCGACGCCAAACTCCTGATCAGGTGCACCAACGTCCATAGGAGCGATGTCAATGATGGGCAGGCGAGATGTTTTTGATGTCTTGTAGTCGATGACTGTCTTGCCCCATGTGCCAGTATGTGACTGTGGAATGGAGAGAGAGAGAGAGAGGAGGGAGCATGGGTCAGAATCCAAAAACCAGTCTTGGTAAAAAGGGGTTGATAACACACTAACCTCTACATAACCTCTCTTTTATTTAATCACTTCATCTATCTGGAGTTCCTTAATATGCATTTCACACTGTCTAACCTCAAAATGAAGCCAATGCACCACCACCTCATGTGATAGCAGATGAACAAAACAAAAAAGAGAGGCGCGATATAAAGACAACAGAGTAGAAGAGAGAAGAGGAGAGTAGAAGACCGTAGAAGACAGTTAAATACGAGAGTAAAGAGAGAAGAGAATAGCAGCGAGTGGAAGAGCTCAGAAGGGAGTTGAAAGATAACGGAAGAGAGTATAGGACAGTAAAAGTAGACAGTAGTAGTAGGCGTCTCACCGTGCAGCCGTCCTCGCTGACGCTGTATGTGAAGCGGCTGTTGCCCTCGGCTCTGATCTCGATCTCGTTGGCTCCCTGGAGCAGCAGGGCCTTCTTCAGGTTGCCCGTGGCCTCGTCCATGTAGGCAATGCTGTTCTTGCAGTGGTACGTGACGTTCTGGGACGCTTCGTTGGACATCAGGCGCATGAAGGTCAGCTGGATGTTGACGTCTTCTGGGTTGGATCCCTCGCTACCATACTGGAACTGGAGAGGGAGAGAGGATGGGGGTTAGTATCATGAAGGTAGTGTTGTAGTGAAGGCATGACACTAAACCTCAAGTCCAAGTCAAGTCCCATGTCCCTAGCGATCCAGGTTTGAGTGTAAGACCGAGTCACTTTGTCACCTGGTTACGCTGAATGGTCCATACCTGGAAGCCATTGTCCATAGACTCTGAGAACCAGACGTGCTTCTTCTCCCTGATGTTCTTGCTGGTGTACCAGTTCTTCATGGGGACGGTATCCTGGGATGGATAGACACAGGTCTCTCCGGTTTCCATGTTGCAGTAGACCTGGACAGCATCCAGAGGAGAGCCCTGGTTGGGGTCCACCCAGTACTGGCCTGTGGGTTAAAGAAAGAACAGAAGATAAGCCATCAAGGTGCTTAAGATGAAAATAAAAGTTAAATAAAGTAAAGTTATTCTTTGAGTTTTTTTATGTAGGCTGCTAGCTCTTTGATGTTTTTGGCTGTGTTTTGAGTGTCTTATAATTTCAACCAACCAACCAACCAATCAATCACTGATCACAGCATGCCTAGTCCGTGACCAGTGTCTGTGGGGTGGGCTGGACTGAGCCTGGAACTTACCGCTCTTCCACTCGGGGTGGCACATCCTGATGTCACGGCACATGCGGGCGGGGTTCTTCTGGGATCCCTCGGGGCTGCGGATGTTCTCCACCTTCTGGCTGAGGCTCTTCAGGGTGGTGTCCACATCCATGTCACGGTCGTTCATCATGTCAGGCTCGTCAGCGCGGTAGTGGTATCCTCCTCCTCCTCGCATGGGGTCAGGTCCCTTCTCCTGGTTGTAGATCGGTGCGACATGGAAGCCGCCACCAGCGGGACCTGGAGGTCCGGGCAGACCAGGAGAACCAGGAGCACCCTGGGTAGGAAAGAAGAGGATAGAAAGGGGTCAAAACTGGCCTCAAAGGCTGTGTGCTGTGTGTGCTGTGTGTGCTTGTGGAGGAAAGGAAGAGGTCAGTGTGAGACTTACAGCTGCTCCCATCTCTCCGTTGCGACCACGGGGTCCGGGGGGTCCAATGGGTCCAGGCAGGCCGTTCATGCCATCTTTGCCAGTGGAGCCAGAAGAACCATGGGGTCCCTGTAGGACAGAGACAAAACAACAACACCTTTAGAAGTCATATCCCTTGAAAAGGAAAAGGCACAACACTCGCTCACCATTATTTATATAAACAACTATTAACAACTTGACATTTCAGCCTTCATCAATTGCCTTCATTTAGGGGTCCTATTCCTTCCATTCCACCGGCAACATCACTTTAATAAAGGAATAGATCGGAAATCCCTGCGCAATCTGATGTGTGTAATCGTGTTGTTATGGTAAAGAACACAACATGACATATTGTATTATCAGCCTTGATTCATGTTCTATTGGTGGGCTTGAAGTGTGTGTCACACTCACTCGGGGTCCAGAAGGTCCGTTAAGTCCAGCAGGCCCAGACTCACCAGGGGAACCCTAGAACCAGACACATCACATTAATCACACATTAGATCAGCCATGGTAAAGCCTAGAGAACAACAGATCTTCAACCCAGAGACAATGTGCATGCTTCCTTAATGCCTCAAATCAGATAAAAAAGACTTTTAAAATAGCAGTACATAAGCATAAAGAGTAGCACCTTACTTTAACATATGATGCATTAGATTAGACAGGAGTTGTATAATATAATAAGCCTGGTATACTCACAGAGGGTCCAGGAAGACCGGGCATGCCGTTCAAACCTCTGTGTCCCTTGTGGCCTCTCTCTCCACCCTCTCCAGCCTCTCCCTTGTCTCCACGAGCACCAGCAGGTCCCTGCAGAGATAGGCCAAGGGGTCAAACAGGTATTCAACACTGACAATAAATATCGGACAGCCTTACAATGCATTAGGTTAAGGTGTATGGATGCCAAAATGCTGACAGAAAACTTACAAGACCACCACGACCACCAGCAGGACCGTTAGGGCCAGCGGGACCAGCAGGACCCTGAGGGAGAGAGAGAGAGAGAGAGAATCAAGGATAATGATAAGTGTGTAAAGAATAACTGCATATAATAAAATATATAAATAATACCTGAATGAATGGTGATTCACTAATCTGCTCATATACAGCACATTGATGTATCACAGGGTATGTATCCCAGGGTATGTCAGGGTAACATTGATGTATCCCAGGGTATGTCAGGGTAACATTGATGTATCCCAGGGTATGTCAGGGTAACATTGCGAGCTAGTCCAACAAATGTCCAAAATGAAAAAAAAAAATTCTAAGGCCTGAATGTTAATATAGTCGACCCCTAAATTGACGAGAAGAGGTACTTACAGACTCTCCACGGCTACCAGACTTGCCAGAAGCACCAGAGGGACCGGGGGCACCGGGAGGTCCGGGAGCACCAGGGGAACCAGCATTACCATTCTCACCACGGTCACCCTGCAATGAAAACACACACACAGACAAACACACACGGACAAACACGGACAAACACACACACACACACACACACACACACAGACAAAGAGCCATCAGGGTAATGTCGCCAGTGATATGGACAAGTGTTGGTGGATGAGGTGAGGTTCCTGTTGGTGGATGAGGTGAGTTTCCTCTCTTACATTGTAAAGCTCTTTGAGCATCTTGAAAATCTCTACTTAAAAATGAAGTAAGTGTATACATTATAAGACAAATAGTCTGTTTATATGTATTATCCAGCAGCAATGTTGTTTATAACAGAGGTTCAGTGTAGCAGGTGGTTTGATAGTGGAAGCTTACCTTGGGGCCGGGGGGTCCATCGCGGCCAGAAACACCATCGTGACCAGTGGAACCCTCACGACCAGCTTCACCGGGCGCACCAGACAAGCCAGGGGGTCCCATGGGGCCAGGGGAGCCACGCTCACCGACGGGGCCGCCAGGTCCCTGCTTACCGGGCTCTCCCTGAGAGAGGACAAGGGACAAGTCAAGGGTTAAGTGTCAAGTGTGAAGGCTTTAGGAGTAGAGACAAAGCTAAGACAAAAGTGCTTTTTTTGTGAGTTAATACTTTTGATAAGAGGTTAAGAGTAATATGGTCAGGGGGGGGGGGGGGGGTTGTTGTTGATGGGAACACTCACAGCTGTTCCTGGTATTCCTGCAGTACCGCTGGGTCCCCTTCCTCCGGGGCCACCCACAATACCACGCTGTCCAGCAATACCTCCGGGTCCGGGGGTTCCTGGGGCTCCCTGGAGAAAAAGATGACAGATTATTCACTGCAGCAGGGAGAACCAGAACAAGCCTTTATAAAGAGATTCATCAACATGGTTTAAACTTGACTACATACATATGTTACAAATAAAGTAACATTACAGATTTTAATTTGTATTTTTTTCTGTTTTATAGTTGTTGTTTTTTAACATTCCATCTGGTACATAGTTTTTATTTTGTTTTGTAATGCTTGAAATATATAATAATTGTTGTTTTGGCCCAATATCCCTTCATCCCTTTAGTATTTAATGTGTTGTTCTGTTTACTACTTTGTTTATAGCTGCTGTTGTTGTTTACATATGTTTACTTGACTTACCATTGGACCATCGTTACCCTTAGCTCCAGAGGCTCCTGAGGGACCTGGGGGTCCGGCGGCTCCAGCCTCACCGGGGCGACCAGCGTTACCAGTTTCACCACGTCCACCTCTCTGTCCCTCTTTACCAGCGGGGCCTGGGGGGCCTGCGGATCCGGGGGCTCCCTGAAAACATTTAGGAGGTGAGGCGAGTTTGTTCAGAGCAACACTTTTTAAAATATAAAAGTATGTGAGTTAAAGATGTTTAACTCAAGAAGCCAAACTTGATATGTTTCAGTGTGCATGAATGGGACTGTTTGGTAGATTGTTGAGAAGATGGAGGACCTTGGTTAGGTGAACTTACACTTCCACCAGGAGGACCGACTCTCCCACCAGGACCAGGCATACCAGAAGCACCCTACGGACACGGACACACACACACACGCGCATGAGATAACAGAATAGCTTTCACAAAAAAACACATACTTTACAACTATTTGTTTTGTATACATTTTTGTTCAGTTTAAAGCAATTAAAAGTGTTGCTTTGAGGAGAAGTTTAAGGTTCTTACAGGGGATCCAGGTGCACCACGAGTTCCTTTAGTACCAGAATTACCAGCGGGCCCCTGAGGACACAAACAGCAGGGAGTTAGGCCATAAAGACAATAAATAGAACCTAGGATAATAAATATATGCACTGAACATTACTATATTATTTAGAACAGTGTTGTTGTCTGTGTCGAACTGCTTTGCTTTATCTTGGCCAGGTCGCAGTTGTAAATGAGAACTTGTTCTCAACTAGCCTACCTGGTTAAATAAAGGTGAAATGAAATCAAATAAAAACAAACACAGGACAAACTAACAGTCACATCACCTATTCAGTCCTCAGCACTTTTTCAATCAGTCACTGTATTAAAGTACGTTTCAGGATATATATGTTGTACACAGGTGCCCTGTTAGCTAAAAGTAACTTGTCCTGTATATTTGCAAACTGCTCCTGAATTGGTTGATTCAGGAACAAACAGCAACATGAAAAATGTATTTTTCTATCTATCTTGGAAATTTGAATGCAAATGATAAGTATGCATCAGTTGGACACATTATAAAATGTTCTAGTTGGGGGGGAGGGTCTGGGAGGTCGATTGGACAGCCTCAGACAGCCATACCTGAGGTCCGGGAGCACCAACAGGTCCACCGGGCCCGGGAGCACCAGCCTCACCCTTGGGGCCGTTGTTACCGGTCTCTCCCTTGTTGCCAGGCTGACCATCAGCACCCTGAAGTGGGAAGAGAGAAGTGGAAAGGACTGGTCAGGTCTGGTCATTACTGGGTTATGGGATTCCACTGGAAACAGAACTGTGACCAGCTTCAGAGTGTTCTGGACTGGACCGGGCTGGGTGATGATGCTACTCACAGGGGGTCCAGCGAATCCAGCAGGTCCAGGGGCACCATGCTCACCACGCTCACCCTGGAGGATTATGGGTGGAAAACACACAGGGTCAGAGGTTGGGAATGAAAAGCTTATACAGTGTGATAAAGAGAAATGGCGTGCCATCATTCGGCGTACTACACCACCGTCATAAGCAGGTGAAGATGTAGTATGTCATTGGAAGATACTCACAGGGGAACCGCGACCTCCAGTGGGGCCAGGGGGGCCACCGAGACCACCCTCACCCTAAACACAGAGAGCGAAAGAGAGGGAGAGTGGCAATCAGATGAGAATAAAACTATCTCATATTTGCCTCATTTGAATACTTAATACTTTAAAAAAGAATGTTATACATCAAGGCTGTAGCTACACTATAGTTTTTCAACAAATGATATTGCACTGTTTACTAAGTAATAAAACCGTTTCATCCAAACAGCATTTTGCTCTTACCTTCTCTCCATGAGCACCAGTGGGTCCAGGGGGTCCGATGGGTCCAGTCATACCACGCATGCCGTCTTTTCCAGGGCCACCGTCGGCTCCCTTTGGGCCACCATCACCTCGTTCTCCCTTGGCACCAGAGTTGCCGCCTGAGCCGCGCTCTCCGGGCATTCCCTGCAGACCTGGGGCTCCCATACCGCCAGGGGCACCAGCAGCACCACTCTCACCCTGAACAAATATGGTAGACAGAGAAACATACATTAAAACTCCTTTCACATTATGGCCAAATAATATATCAACAAAAAAGTTACATCCAGAAAAATATTTGTTGCGGTGCAAAAATAAATAAGAAAATGACTAATGATATGGTTGTATGGGGCCTAATGTAATTCTCAGTCCTTGGATCAACATAAGGACCAAGTGAATTATTTAATCAATGACGTCATCTGTATCTGTGCTCTCCAGTGTTCTCTTACCCTAGCTCCATCGTTACCGGGAGAACCATTGGCTCCACGGGGTCCAGCGGGGCCAGCAGATCCGATGCCACCACGCTCACCTGGGAAACCTCTGTCACCCTGAGGAGGAGAGGGGAGGAGAAGAGGTGGAAAAGAGGGGTGGAGAGGAGAAGACGGGGGGGAAGAGGAGGAGAAGGTTGGAGGAGAGGAGAAGACGGGGGGAGAAGATGGGAGGAGAGGAGACGACGGGGGGAGAAGAGGAGGAGAAGAGAAGGAGAAGAGAAGACGGGGGGAGAAGATGGGAGGAGAGGAGAAGACGGGGGGAGAAGATGGGAGGAGAGGAGAAGACGGGGGGAGAAGATGGGAGGAGAGGAGAAGACAGGGGGAGAAGAGGAGGAGAAGAGAAGACGGGGGGAGAGGAGCAGGAGAAGATGGGAGGGGAGGAGAAGACCGTGAACATCATGTTTAGTAATGGAACAGCTACTGAAGAGGGAAGCTTAGACAGATGGCAGCTTCTGGGGGTTCAGATCCTATTCAGAGCTGCAGTAAGGTACTGTACTTACTCTGGATCCACTGGGGCCAGGACCTCCAACCTCACCGGGCCCACCCTGTGGAGCGACAGGGGAGAGAGGATCAGTCAATCAACCAATCAATCAATCAAATGTATTTATAGCCCTTTTTATAGCAACATTAGCCACATAATGACATTTATTGCTAGATAGCGGCTGATTAGACTTCAACAACTGCATTTGGGTAAAAAACTTTCTTTCCAGCAGTATATAAGATATACTTTTCCAATTTCAATTCAAAATGTCATGGAATTACATCTAGAACCTATAGGACCTCTGTGATGGAGGGTACTATTTACCTGCTCACCAGCCTTGCCAGGCTCACCAGTAGCTCCCTGAGTTCCAGGCAGACCCTATAGGGAAGATGGGAGAGGTGTGGTTGAGATTTCAGGTCAACATGTAACATTATTGGTTGAAAATGTGAATATGGAGACAAGTAATGATTGTGGAGGTTAGTGATTGGTAACCTACTTGGAATCCATTAGGCCCGGCGGGGCCGCCCTCTCCTTTCTCTCCTTGAGAACCCTGGAACACAAGGGGGGAACTATATCAGCGCGCAGTTTAAGTATGGTGTCTGGGTGGCTAATGAATGAATTCATACAAAGCTGTCTCAATTTGTTAAGAGACAATCCAATATTGAAGGAGACAATGTACTGGAGATGTGTGTGGCTAAATGTACCATTCATTCTAAGAAAGATATTTGTGAATACGTACAGCAGGCCCTTGGGGTCCAGGAGCACCAGAGTCACCATCTTTACCAGGAGCACCCTAGACAGAAACAAGATGGCGTCTGTTACAAACCGAAGAAAACACACAAATGGCCTATAGACAAAGGGCCCTATTCTGACTTGATATAAGTTGACTTAACATGGACTTCAGTCCAAAATTGGGCCCATATCGCATAAAGGACACAGTATGAAGGATCGATCCTATCTGTTTCAGGTATAAGTATAGCTTTACTTACAAGACCACCAACAGCTCCAGCTTCACCTCTCTCACCGGGCTTGCCATTGTCACCCTATACGGAAGAGACAGACAACATTTATATTTTATACAGTGTGTCAGAAAACACACTGAACACACGACACCTAACATTCATTTAGATTTGTTCAGTATATGAAATAGTATGGTGAAAATAATTAGTTAGTAACAACTATTTAGGAGGGAAATTAATGTCAATTTGTTTGTATGTTTGTTAGCTTGTTTGTTTACTCACACCAGGTCCTTTGGGTCCGGGGAATCCCATGACTCCAGGCTGACCTCTGGCTCCTGAGGAGCCTGGGGGTCCGGAGCGACCGTCGTTTCCAGTGACACCCTACAGGACATCAGGAGAAGAGAAGGATCACACAGGTTATGAAAGGGTTTGGTGCCTTCCAGATTGAACAAATGACATGACTACCACATGATCCACTGTCGTTGCATCACGACTAAGAGACGTGGAGGACAAAACGTGTCCTCTCGATAATGTCCTCTTGCCAATATAGTTTATTATATACATAGTAATAATATAGTAATTAGGTATGCATTGCGTTTGCAGTGAATAGGTCAGTAGTACTTACAGCAGGACCAACTTTCCCATCGGGTCCGGGGCTACCAGGGCTACCAGTCATACCCTGCAGCAGGCAGGGAGAGAAGAAAACACATTAGATGACATTCTACCTGAGAATACAGGTTACAATACTCAAAGACTACAAGTCTGCACAACATCTATGTGAATGATATATCATGTCCTAAACTGTGCATGCTCTTACAGTAAAGTTAAAGGTCACATGGTGAATTGATGGTCGTTTTTTTTATTTATTTTTTTAACAATGAGAAAGAGAGAAATAGAGAGAGATGTGGACAGGTACCACTCACCTTGGATCCGGGCATGCCAGGCTCGCCAGGACGACCAGCCTCACCAGTGGCACCTTGGGCTCCCATTGGTCCATTGGCTCCACGCTCACCAGGGCCACCCTATCACATTGGAAGATCAATTGGTGATGTCTGCGCCATGTTTTGATAGGTAAGCATTACAATAAGCTCCAGGGCTCAGAGGTGAAATAGTGCTATATGAGGGTAACCATAAGGACACACACAGACAGCATATTTAAGGATCATGTGCTGAATAAAATGTGTTTCTAGGTTCAATGCAATGTTCTGCTACGATGCTTACAGTACTCCTTCAGGTCATGTATGACCAAACATGGCGCTTCACTCCACACACCAGGTGTCATGTTTCTTAGACTATGGCTTTATAGTTGAGGGTTTATTAACTATTAAAATCAAATCAAAGTGTATTGGTCGTATACACACTGTACACATATTATTATATCATTATTATTATTATTATTATATCATTATTATTATTATTATTATTATTATTATTATATCTGACTATTGACTCACCTTGCCACCGGCAGCTCCATCAGAGCCGGGGAAACCACGCATACCAGGCATACCCTGTTGGAAGAAACAGGATCAAAATTACACATGGGACCATAGCACAGGTACACCATGTCACAAAGTCAGGGCTTGACTGACAAACACTGAGAGGCCAACGTATTCTACAGTATGCAGATGGTTGTGGGCCTAAGTAGTATAGACTGGTGGCTGAGGCTCTAAGTAGTATAGACTGGTGGCTGAGGCTCTAAGTAGTATAGACTGGTGGCTGAGGCTCTAAGTAGTATAGACTGGTGGCTGAGGCTCTAAGTAGTATAGACTGGTGGATGAGGCTCTAAGTAGTATAGACTGGTGGATGAGGCTCTAAGTAGTATAGACTGGTGGCTGAGGCTCTAAGTAGTATAGACTGGTGGATGAGGCTCTAAGTAGTATAGACTGGTGGCTGAGGCTCTAAGTAGTATAGACTGGTGGCTGAGGCTCTAAGTAGTATAGACTGGTGGCTGAGGCTCTAAGTAGTATAGACTGGTGGCTGAGGCTCTAAGTAGTATAGACTGGTGGCTGAGGCTCTAAGTAGTATAGACTGGTGGCTGAGGCTCTAAGTAGTTTAGACTGGTGGCTGAGGCTCTAAGTAGTATAGACTGGTGGCTGAGGCTCTAAGTAGTATAGACTGGTGGCTGAGGCTCTAAGTAGTATAGACTGGTGGCGGAGGCTCTAAGTAGTATAGACTGGTGGATGAGGCTCTAAGTAGTATAGACTGGTGGCTGAGGCTCTAAGTAGTATAGACTGGTGGCTGAGGCTCTAAGTAGTATAGACTGGTGGCTGAGGCTCTAAGTAGTATAGACTGGTGGATGAGGCTCTAAGTAGTATTGACTGGTGGCTGAGGCTCTAAGTAGTATAGACTGGTGGATGAGGCTCTAAGTAGTATAGACTGGTGGATGAGGCTCTAAGTAGTATAGACTGGTGGCTGAGGCTCTAAGTAGTATAGACTGGTGGATGAGGCTCTAAGTAGTATAGACTGGTGGATGAGGCTCTAAGTAGTATAGACTGGTGGATGAGGCTTTAAGTAGTATAGACTGGTGGATGAGGCTCTAAGTAGTATAGACTGGTGGCTGAGGCTCTAAGTAGTATAGACTGGTGGCGGAGGCTCTAAGTAGTATAGACTGGTGGCTGAGGCTCTGATGGTTGGTTTATGGTTTTTCATATTCTAAAATAAATAAACATATTTACTGTAATCATATGGAGAAAACAAAACGCAAACACTTTAAAATGAATCTGTCTATGTAGAGACACATTTGTTATGAGGAGAGGCACTTCAGGGAAGGGTTATCTGACATAGGAGAAGGGGGCTGAGGAGTCAGAGGTAGGGAACGTACACGCTCTCCAGGGGGTCCAACACCACCAGCTCCACCGGGCTCACCACGGGCGCCTCTCTTTCCCTCCTCGCCAGAGGGTCCAGGGGGTCCACCGGGACCAGCGGAACCCTGGTTGGAGAAAGAGGTGGAAAGGAGGGGTCAGACATGAGACCAAACCCATAGTACAGTAAACTCACCAGTCTAACAACAGCTTCAGAAGAAACAGGTTATACACCTGGGTTAGACACCTATGGCCCAGACACAGATTGATCATAGTCCTGAACAAAAAGCTGCATTCATTGGGATTTTCCAGTGAAGATGCTTGTTGGTCCAGAACTGGGCTTGTTTAATCTGTGTCCCGGATACAGGCTCTAAATGTTTTCAGACATGGTAAGCTAAATACAGTGTGCAAGATTGTGTTTCCATAGGTGATATATCATAGAGTTCATTGCAAACTTACAGGCTCTCCCTTTACACCGGGCTCTCCCTTGGGGCCTTGGGCTCCGTGCTCACCCTGTAAGGGAAAACAAACAAACAAATCACATCAGGTAACACACCACTACTTCCTGGTCAATATTACACATCACAAAATGGAGTGAAGTGCTACAAAAGTTATACCCCATAGAGAGGCATTAAATTACTGTGTTCTATTGAATTTTGTGTTGTACCAATTTACAAAACAATACTCGCCATGACTGCTTGTTCAAAATAGCACAAGCACATCACAAAATAATGCAGCACAGCGAGCGTATACATTAAATGCTATTTGACCAATTTACAAAATAGTGATCGTAACAGTGGTACTCACATGGTTACCCTTGGGGCCATTTCCACCACCAGATCCAGGGGGTCCAGCGGGGCCACGAGTTCCTGGGAAACCAGGAGCACCAGAGATACCAGCAGCACCCTTTGGGACAGACAAGAGGAGACAAACGTTAGTGTACCAGTACCCGTATGGACATACTATACTGTAAGTCGTTTTGCATAGAAGCGTCTGCTAAATGGCATATATTATCATTTCCATATGAAGTATTACCCGTATTAATTTGAACATAATCTATCATAGATCATCTGAACAATCAGTTTGATGTATCCACATGGCTCATACTTACAGTGGAACCCTTGCCTCCTGCTTGGCCATCACCTCCAGGGGCACCCTGTTTGGTTAGAGGAGAAGAGAGGAAAAGAGAGGAAGAGAGAGGGGAAGGGGTTGGGGGGACATTATATTACAGTAAACTTCAGGGGTCAGAGGTTAGATGGTGCACTATGAGGGAAACCATAAGAATATACACACATACATACATATATATATATATATAAGGATAAGAATATACAGTATGTATGATAAGGACATATAAGCCTTAACAACCAGGACAAATAATCATATAAGCAAGCATATGCATGCACAACAGTACTCACAGAGGGTCCAGCAGCACCAGCGGGTCCGGGGTTACCGGGCTCTCCACGAGATCCTTGGGGTCCGTCTGAGCCACGTCCTCCTTGAGGACCAGTCTCTCCCTAAGGGGGGCAGCAGAGAGGGAATTAGGAGGATACTGGATATTTAGTCTTTGTGACGGATGTTATAGTTGTGTGTGTGTAGGGGGACGGAGAGGGGGGGGGTTGTGTGTGTGTGTGTGTGTGTGTGTGTTTGTGTGTGTGTGTGTGTGTGTGTGTGGGTGTGTGGGTGGGTGTGTGTGTGCATAGGAATGTAGGAAGATAATTAATAATTTGTTGTTTTTATGTCATTCATATTCTGTACGACTTCATCTTCTGACTCCTCTCATTGTTTCCTCTCTAATAGAGATCTGTACTGACGAGGTGTACATATGCCATCTGGTGGCCACTGCCTATATCAGATCAGGTTCTCAATCTGGGTTCTAATTCTCTACCCTTCTGCCCTAAGAGTGTACTTGTTCACTTTAAATCATGGATTTGAGAGGAAAAGGCTGGTGTAAGAAATGTGGGTGAAACTGCCTCTATCCAGTGCTTTCAAATGCATGGTGAGGATTGGTACAAGGGCACACTTTGGGAGAATTGGGATGCAACAAGAGGATTAGGGTTAGCGTTAGCGGGTTGGGGTGGGGGGTATGACATACTTTAGCTCCAGCACCTCCGGGGAATCCAGGGGCACCAGATGGGCCAGTGGGTCCCTGAAAAGATCAAATAAACACTTGTTAAATTCGCATAGTCAGGACCAACACATGACACTGAATGGTGTACCCTGAATTGCTTTGACAGGTTGATAGGTTAGTCACCAGTAATAAAGATACTTACATTAGATCCAGCAGGACCAGAGTTACCATCGTTACCACGAGCACCCTAGAGGAAGAAGCGGGGGAAATTATTATCAATTCTATTTATTTCTGGTTCTGATAAGAACAATTTATGAAAGCATATTGGCCAGGTGAACAAGTGTAAGCATACTGCACATTAAAGAAAGGAGTTGATATTTAGGGGTATTGCAGCAATACATCAACATGACATCAAGTCTCAGACTTTTCTGTGTCATTGGAGTGTCTAAGGTTTTTCTGCGATTCATGTTGTGATCAAACAATCTATCAATCAAATGAAGTGAGGGCAGTGCAGTGTGGTACTTACAGAAGAGCCAGCGGGTCCAGGGCGACCTCTCTCACCAGGAAGACCACGTGCACCCTGGGGAGACGGGAAGGGTGAGGCAGAGGGAGTTCAGTAATGCTAGATAGTACAGTAATGACCAAACAATGTCAGCGGCTGGCTACTTTCACTGGGCCATAATGTTTTGTTTAAAAAACTGACATTATTTAGTCTTTGCTACAGGTTGATATCTTTAAAGTTCCTGAGAGTTAATGGGCTCTGATGTGTTTATTGAGACGAGAGCTTTACTTAAATTAAATCAAAGTGTATTTGTCATATAAACGGGATACTCACCATAGCACCGGAGTTGCCACTGGATCCAGGGGAACCACCCTCTCCCTGTGGTCGGAGGGATAAAGAGAAAAATAGGAAGAAAACACCAGGGAACAGATGAGTTCTCCACAACAGGTAATGATAGACTCACATGGTGATAGATATCATTAGATAGACTTCTAACCTTAGGGCCAGCTGGGCCACCGTCTCCCTTGGCGCCATCCATACCGTTGAAACCCTGAGGAGGAAATCAAAGAGCATTTGTTAGGTTAGATGTTATTCTGTATGGTTAGGAGTGTAATGTAGGAAAGTTGTAGTGTCATGGCCATCATATCATCGTGGGAGTAGAGTGAAGTTGCCCTTAGTAGCTTTCCTTGGGTCAGTTATTCATTTCCCCTGCTAATGGTTAGGGAAAGGATTTGGGGAGGGAAAGCTGATCCTAGATCTGTACCTAGGAAAAACTTCACCCTAGAGAATCCTCATGTCCCTCCTCCTCCTTATATTACTCACTCTGTGTCCCTTGATGCCGGGGAGGCCAGGAGTTCCGGGGGTTCCACGCCCACCCTGTAGGATAGGAGAAGAAGAAATGTTGTGGACTCGTCTTCATAAGAGACATAAAGAAAATAGTGTTGCCTTTTCAGTGTTGAAGCTAAAATGTATTTTTATTGGTCTATTAGAATGGTTCTCATCAAACACACAAATCTGCCCTGTAGGTCCTTTACTGATATGAACCAAGTCTGTTTTCACAGGAGCTACTGACCCTTGATCTATAGGGTTAAAGGGCTACTCACCTGAGGGCCAGCGGAGCCACGCTCACCGGGGCGACCAGACCTGCCAGGCTCACCCTGTAGAGTAGAGAGGAGGGATGGAGACAGAGGTTAATGGACAGACACAGAGACAGAGAGGTCCTCTCACTGTGAATAATTCTGCCGCTAATACAAACAGTGATAATAATGTGGAATAAAAAACTGTATAAAAAATGGATGATACATTTACTATGATTATATTATATATATTATTAAAATGTATGTAATGATAACATGTCAATACAATATACATTTTGGAAAATATTGTGGTGTAAGTTGCAAAGGGGGAAAACTAGACAAGTCTATGTTGAGTTCTGTTTTTACAAATGAACATGGCTTTCGAGCTACAGATCTAACAAATGGAATGAAATAGAATGAAAATTGAGATTGTGCAAAAAACATGACGTACATTATCTCCGTTCTTGCCATGGGGGCCCATTGCACCACGTTCACCCATGGGACCCTACAAGGAACAAACAAAGATGAGTGGATGTGTGTGTGTGTCCTTTCAAAATTGATGATATTGTGTGTCGATGTTGGTTCGCAAAGGTTGCTAGTGCATGAGTATAGTTACTATAACTGCTGTACATCACACATGTCAGGGCTCAGTGAAATATAAAGTAAACACAATTGGATGAAGTGTGTGTGTCTGTGTGTGTGTTTGTGTGGGGGGGGGGCTTTTTGGGGGGTATGGGGGGGCTGCTACTACAACTATTGGTCATGGTCAGGAAGTGGTGCTTTCAGAATGTGTGTCAGTTGATATTTAAATCAACAGGAAGTTCTCATTTTTGGATACTCACAGAACCGCCAGGCTCACCGGGCTCGCCAGGGGGACCATGGTGACCGGGGGGACCCTGGTGGAGGACAGGAACACAGATCCAACCATGTGACACAGGTTATATACACTACTGTTATTAGAAATGCGGCCCAGTTTTCCTGGCCTAAAAACGCTCAATGAAGAATCTCCATTGAATTATCTTTTTAGTTCAGGATCAAGGTTAATCTGTCTGGGAAACCGGCCCTATAAGAAGTATTGTTATAAGATATATATTACTTAAGTCAAATATAAATATACTACACTGTATACTGTATAAATGTATGTACAACAAATGTTATAACTGGAATGATTTTCACACCTATATATCACACCTGGTATAACAAAAAGAGATTCAAATAAATGTTTCGTTATTTGCCTTATAAAACATGAGATGAGTGAGGTTGTTGTTGTTGAAAATGAAAATAAATAATGAAAGGATACTTACGGTGTTGCCTGGTGGGCCAGCAAGACCACGGGGCCCCATAGGGCCCTGATGGAAAACACAACAACCAATTAGTCAATTAATAAATGACACCATTGGTAGCAGTACATTACCTCCCTTGATTGAGATGAATATGTGAGGTATTGTAATCTAAAGCATAAAATACATAGCTGATCATTGTGAGCAATCACTACCAGAGGACTACTGCAAACCTGAAAGTGTTGTACTGTACTGTACAGCTTAGTGTAAACTACACTGCATAGGCAAATCGTCACCTAACCATGACAGGATCCATGATCTTCAAAACAGCAATACCATGTAGCTAGAGTTGATGTGTGCGTATCTATAGTGTAGCGTAACTTCTTCCATTGTGAAGTAATTGGTAGCTTAAACTATATATCTTAAACACTGCTCTGAAGACTGCTTTTGTAGAGGCTTGGTATAGACCACATACATAATGGTTGTGCATTTCTGAATCCAGACAACAGAAATGTTGTCATCTAGTATGTGTTGCATACAGTTCACAATGGTGCTTGATACTGCCTGAGACCAGACCTCTTAGCTCAATTTAGCCTGCAAATGTGGCTCCACTTTGATCACTAAAACAGCACAGAGGAAGACAAGATGAGGACATTCATACCATCTGTCCCATTTGGGCCTGGCCACCGCTGGATTTCTGGTCATAACCATGGTGCATCTGAGGAGAGAAGACCTGCAGGAAAGGAAATAAATAATCAATTGTTTTCTCATTTCTTTAAGTTGTGGATGTTTCTTAAAGCATACAGCATAGAGGTGACAAAACGGCTGGTTACAACTGTTCATAACTAGTTACAACTGTTTATAAAATTGTCTGTAACTCAGTCATAGGTTGAGTCCCAGATGGCACCCTATTCCCTATATTGTGCACTACTTTTGACCAGCGCCCTACTGACCCTGGTCAAATGTAGTGCATTATATAGGGAATAGGGTTCGATTTGGGATGCAACCTTAGTCAGAGGGGGGAATAGCAGCTTGATACATGAAACAATGAATCATACAATGTGGCTAGTCACTACTATCATCACCATCAAGAAGGAGGAATAGTCTCCCTCTACTACCAACTGTCTCAACAATCATAACAGTTTATTGTGTGCCTCTGTATTCTGTCTCTAGTCTAACTCCTCTCCTCCACAAACCAGATTTAGAGGCTAGGGAGCTGTCCACACACCGCTGGTGCTGAAAGGAGCAGGGAGATACACTCACTACTCTCTAACTTAGATATCTATTAATATTTCCTCTCAGGCATACCAAACACCATGGATATGGATAACTCTGGTACTAGACTGGTAGTGACTGGTAAATACCCACAGGAAATAGCCTTTGGATATGATTTTGTCATGGCGGTAACTTACTCCGCCGCCAAGGCCAGGAGGTCCAGGGGGGCCTGGGGGGCCGGGCAGGCCAGGCTGGCCATCCACGCCATCGTTACCTGGAACACCCTCAGGACCCTGGAGAGATGGACAGACAGACAGATACATAGGTTCTTAGTAACAAAGACAGAGAGATGGATAAGCATCCCATGAATAGCAGTTCTGGCTCTGCTGTTTTCCCCACAAAACAGAAATCTCAAATTATTGAATCTGGGGCTCCATGTGCTAGAAAGCTACATCTGGATTTTACCACCCACAGGAGCACTTGACCTGTGATGCAAAGGTCAAAGTTCCACCAAAGGTTGATAGGTCAATAGGTCAAATCCTTGAAAAATACATACCAGTCTCTAGAAACTAATGTCAATCATTACTTTGAAAGATTGGAATAAGTTAAGTAGTTAAAATGACATAGTATTAGCTTTTCTGTGCTGAGGTACTTAAATCTGTACTGAACAGAAACAGCAGATAAGTCAAAGCCTTTGCCTAAACCCCAGCTCCTCCCCTTCTGAAATACCCACCCGTGTTTACAATCATTTACAATTCAAATCTCAACCTCAACCTTAAGCACCACTTCCACAAAGCCATGCTTCGTCCAAAGAATCAGTGACACTAATGCACTAGTGATTTTCCCCCCTATGTCTTTCATGGAAAAACTGTACCTTTAGTAAATATATATATATATATATATATATGTATGTTTGTAGGATTTCATTTTATTTCTGAAAATAAACCGTTTAAAACTTACATCGTCACCCTTGGGGCCATCACCTCCCTGTGGTCCCTGTGGATGTACAACAAGAGGAAGAGAATCAGGTGTGCTGCAGTGCTTGTTTCACTGCACGACACTTCAATGAGAGCGGTGTAAGCCTACTGGGCTATGAACTACTAGAGTCAGTACACATGTAGAGTAGGCCTAGCATAAATGAAGGCATTGAACCTTTGGTGGAGGATTACATGGTAGGCCTACAGCACAGTTGAAAGGTATCACAGTTTGATTAAATATGAACCATAATGAACATATGGGCTTATTTATGAGGCCTGTAAGAAGGCCAGAGTTCAATCATTATTCAATAATGTTAACACATTGATCATTTGATTTTTCACTGACATAATAACACAATAATACATGTGTTATAACACATATAAAACATGACATAATAACATAATTAACACAATCAATACTAGTTGTAAAATGTGCATAAATACCTGAGGACTTCCTGGTAACTGGGGATCTATGAAATCAATTAAGAGGAAGAGATCAGATTATTATTACCCCTTATTAACTAATATCACCCATGAACTTTGTAGTAAAAAACGTATCCTGTAAAACAATGATTCTCAATGTACAATAATACCCTGTTGACAATTAATGTATGGCTGGATCCCATATAGCAGGGTGTGAAGGCATTACAGGCCTAATGCTGATTAGGCCTATATACCTGCCTTGGGGCGGCAGGTAGCCTAGTGGTAAGAGCGTTGGGCCAGTAACTGAAAGATTGCTGGATTGAATCCCGGAGCAAAATCTGTCGTTCTGCCCCTGAACAAGGCAGTTAACCCACTGTTCCCGGGTAGGCTGTCATTGTAAATAAGAATTTGTTCTTAACTGACTTGCCTAGTGAAGATGTGAGTGTAAAATGTATCTGCACATCCACATCTCCAGCATTGAACAGGGTTAATCCATTCATAAAGAAGGTGTGGGGGAAAGAAATGCAACAGTAATATCCGATGTGATTTTTTTTGCTGCTTATCCTCAATGAGGTATCCACAGTCCATTCTAAGTAATGGCCAGCGTGTAAGGCTGTGTAAGGCCCGACCGGTTCCCTTTGTCCCCCTCTGTCTATAACTGGAAACGTTGCAGCCTATTGGTGCCACTGGGGGCGCCAGAACGCTACCAAAAGGCACAGGTGTAAGTGGTCATCAAAGGTAGGCTACCCTCGCTCTCGGAGTCATCGGGGCAGATAGGACAGCATTCGCCGTCGGGGATGATAGGGTCGGCGCAGTCGGTTGTGTCCTCGCAAATCACTTCGTCGCACATAACGGTTCCGCTGTCGCAGACGCAGATCTGGCAGGGTTCTGGTTTCCATACATCCTTATCGTTGTACTGTTGGCCGTCCAACGAGCAGCTGCCGAATCCGCCTGCGAAGATGGAGAGTTTTGGAAACGTAAGGTAAGTCACATGGCAATTGAATAGACCTATCAGAAGTGAGCATTTCAAAAGCAAACGCTTGCTGCAATTATACTGTCTGAATGTCTGATAAAATGGGATACATTATTTAATCAGAACAAACTGTTTAAGCATACTTCTTCTAATGTGTAGGTTAGACCCAAATCTAGTTGAATAGGAATGACACAATGCACGAAAAATTCGAAAATAGCAACCAGTCATGGCTGTGAAACTCGAGTCCTGCCACAGGTATTAATAATGTAGGATCCTAGGAGACCACTCCCAATGAATGACATAGGCATAAGATTAGCAAGGCCTATACCTACCAACATCCCAGGCTCATGGCCCAACTAGAGAATATTTTTGATATATCATAGATTTAGAGAATTTTTAAGAGAAAGTAGCCTACAGAGACAGGGTTCTCTCTTCATTGTTTTCCAAACTATAGACATAAATGATCTGAATGTCTGAGTGTTGCACTGGTTGTTGCCTTTGCAGACCAGTATTGGCCAAAGGCCATGGGGATGTCTAATGGAGTTGTGACGTGGTAGGTGAAAATGCAAAACATAAAAAAGTTTCCAAATGACATGAAACTCTTCGTGTCATGCATAATGTGTAATGACATTTACCCAGGCCTATGTTTGAACTTTGAACTACAACCGAAATAATATGAAGTAGGCCTAGGCCTATAGCCAAAGTCATACAGGCCTGTATATCCTACATGTAGCCAAGCAAGGCACACAGGCGAGGGTTCGTGTGGTGATTTGGGCAGTCGGCCCAGGCTTGTTTTGTCATTCTGGTGATGAAGCCAACATTTCCAATATCTGCCACAGAGCTGCGCTCCAAGCCTGTACAATGACATTATAATCCACCGAGCCACACCCCCTAGCTATACCCACCCAATCTGATAAATTGATGTCTAGACCATTCCTGAAGACGTCATAGTACAACTATTTTCACTTAATTAGCCTCCCTGGTTTAAAGTTATTATAAATCAAGCAATGGAAAGTTCTTATTGCAGATGCCATGAAGTGTATTAAATAGGCTACACATTTCCATGTATACTAGTAGGCTAATGGGGAATATGGCTTTCCTATCGCCTAATCTTTCAGGAGTTTGTTTCAGTCCAGGCACAATTCGTTGTTGCCATTGTACATAATATCATTCCTAGATTTTGGTGATAGGCGTCAATGCCAATAATATTTTATTATTTTTCTGAAAAACATTTCCCTATTTCTTATTTGTATTTAACATAAGTAATATAATTGTTTCAAGTGGTTTGTAGATTTGTATTTTATTCCAATTCCATTTTAACATCATGTCATCATTGCGCATCCAAGTTTTTGCAACAGCTAGAATTTCCCTAGCCGGAGGACATGAAATAGCGCGTGAAAAACGAGCGCATGGGGCTCACTGAACATGTGTCTGCACGCCAGAGAACCAGCAGCCATGAAAGCAAAAAAATATACAATCCTTGTTCAATGCATCGAGCTTCGGAGCTCCGAAAGCAATGATATAACCCCTTTGATGATATTTGCTGACAATATAACGTCAGGTGTCCCACAGGGTAGGTAAGCGTTATTTACATCATCCCAAACATAATAGAACGGTCCCTTTACGCGCTATCCATTGTTCTTGCGAGCGTCCCTGTGTCCCATAATCTCATATAAAGTGATACTTACTATCGTCCTCTCCTTGACCTCTTGCCAATAGCACTGCTGCGCTGAGCAGCAGCGCTAACCGAATATCCACAAAGCTGAACATGTCTAAATATTAGACATGTAGACTCTTTGAGGCAAGGGGAATCCTGTTTTAACTCCTCAGACTCCAACCATAAAAAGTAGGGTCCGGCACTTTGTTACTCCAATCCAGACCCTGACAGAACCTCCCTACTGCCTAAACAAATGAGTGAACTGGGTTTTTATATGCCAAACTTTTGGGGAGGTCCTGGGCGCAGAAGATAACTTGTACAAGTGAAAGGAGTCCCTCCTTCACAAGGGGGGAGGAGGGTGTCAAACAAGTTCACATTTTGGTTAAAACGTGGACATTCAAACACCGGTGCGGTTTTTTCCTTTTTCATCTTCAAACGGTTACCCGAACCGGTGGATGGTCTTTGCACTGACCACTTTTGTTCAACTTGAGGCAAGGTGTGGAGAACACTCCATCGTTTTGATCAACACTTTGGAATCTGTTTTCTCTTAGCCAAAACAGAAGGCTATATTCCCTGCTGTATATCTGCAGTGTTGGGGAAGTTGCTCTGCAAATATACTTTACCAAGCTAACAATTACTTTACAATGGAAAGAGTTCAGCTAAACTAAAGCTAACCTTAATGAATAAAATATAATTTACTTAACTAAAGTTAGTTTGGGAAAGTAGTTCACTACATCCAAACTACTTTGTAATATATTATCATATCTACATCTGAAATGTCATAGACTACCAAATTGCAAGAACATATCACTCTGGAGTCAGATGTTAACAGAATGTGTAATTTAGCCTAGTAGACACAAAAACTATGTTTCAAGTGAGAATTAGGCAGGTCTGATGTTGAAAATGAGAGGACATTATTGCCTTATTCACCCATATTTTATTTTGCAAAAAAAAGTAGTGTGTAGTTCCAGTTGTTAGCTACACTGCTACATATATAAAACATGAACTAACTACTGAAAACATTACCTAGATTTGAATTTAGTTCAACTACCACCAAGCTACTGCAAAATGTAGTTCAATTACTAGTTGAACTACATGTAGTTCACTACTCCCCAACACTGTATATCTGATAGATGCAATTAAGTGTTTTATTGTTTCAATTGTGTTGTAGCCTAAGGACTTTTTTTATGTGGCATAACAGCTGGTTTTGTGTTGTGAATCTTGAGATTTTGTTGGACGGGGATGTTTTTCAGGACTGTGTCATGAAATGCAAGATCAGAATAATTATCTGATTGCACAGAAAGTCACCAGTGTTTCCAGATTTCTATGAAATATGACCTACAATTAATTACAATTTGAGTTAAATAGTTCAACTTCTAAAATAGTATGTTAAAAATAAGCTGTTCTGTGTTGGAATGGTGTGGGTGTATTATACAAGTCATAAAAAATATTCATGCAAGTAGAAGGCTGATTGGCCAGCTCATCCTCCTCAGGAGGATGACATCATCCTCTATGAGGAAATAGCAAGCATTTTTTTTTTTGAAATCTGTTTGAGATACAAGTATGATGTAGGGTTTTTTAAGTGTTTGTTTATTTCCTCCAATTTATGCATTGGCCACAAATATGAGTATAGGACCTTATTTGGGTATGAGTTATTATATATGAACTTTTAAACGTGAAATCTTTACTGGACAATTACTTTAAGCGTTGATTGACTTATATGCACAGACTTTTACACACAGAGATGTTAATTGTTTATGCAAGGCTGGCTAGGGAACCCTCCATCTCTCATGGGTCAGGGGCCTCATGTCATTGTATTGATTGATTGCACTGATGTTAACATTATTGAATCATATTAGGATGAGATTAGACATAGACTATATGGCATGTGAGTGGCCCAGTTATAGATGACTTATAGAAATGCCCCGGGGGAATCTTGAGATACTGATGTTTTGAACGATATGTGTTATGAGTTTATGAAGTTGTTGAGATGGTTTAGAAATGAATAGAATACTTGTATACACTCTCATTCAAGTGGTTACTATTGAAGAAAACTTATATTAAATTAAATACCTAAAATGTGCATCCAACATTCTGTTTTTATTCTCATGAGTTAGAAGGCTCATTCATTTTGTGATTTTGTTTCACTCATCACATGCAGCGTATGGTTGACACAAATTTGACAAAGACTGTTGAATGGCATACAATCGAGCACAACGATCGCTGCTGGCATTGAATGCACTGTAATTGCATGACATGCATAATGCAGCTTATCCAAATCTGAGTTGCCCCTCCCATGTGTCCGATGACGCTAGAGAACAAGAAGAGAAGAAAATGTGGCAGTCTTACAAAGCCCTCTCATTGCACTCTCCGTGAGAGGACACGTTGCAGCTTCTATAAACGTGGCCACATCTGACCTCATTCCTTCTCCCATTCGGGTTTTCTTCTGCTGTGTGTCACTAAGGGCATTCAACCTAGAAACATGTCTAACGTTCTTATTACAATGAAAAAACGTCATATCAGAGGGGAAAATGAAATTTTTTGCTGCATTATTATTAAAACTTTATTGAGCTACTGTTGTAAAACAAAAGATAGACTCTATGGGCTGGTATCCTGGACACAGGTTAAGCCTTGCAGAAAATATAAATTATATTTCAGAAATGATTCAACATGTATCCATACAGTTGCAGTACTTTGTGTTTTTTCTGTCCTTCCTGCACCTGCTGTTGTCTATGGGTGGTTTGCCCCCCATTTCCATATGCAGGGCCATGTTTACAGCCTTCTGCAGGTACCATTTTGTAGCTCTAAACAGTTTTTCTCTACTGTCTGTTATGTTAAAAACCAAATGAAAGTTGAGGAGAAGGACTGTCTGTTCAAACAATTGATTAGAAGACAGGCATCTGTCAATAACCTAATTCTCAATTCCATTAACACTTCTGAACATATAGTACCAGTCAAAAGTTTGGACACACCTACTCAGTCAATGGTTTTCCATTAGTTTTATTATTTTCTACATTGTAGATAATAGTGAAGACATCAAAACTATGAAATAACATGTATGGAATAATGTAGTAACCAAGAAACTGTTAAACAAATACAAATATATTTTATATATTAGATTCTTTGAAGTAGCCACCCTTTGCCTTGATGACAGCTTTGCACACTCTTGGCATTCTCTCAACTATCTTCATGAGGAATGCTTTTCCAACCGTCTTGAAAGAATTCCCACATATGCTGAGCACTTGTTGACTGCTTTTCCTTCACTCTGCGGTCTGACTCATTCCAAACCATCTCAATTGGGTTGAGGTCTGGTGATTGTGGAGGCCAGGTCATCTGATGCAGCACTCCATCACTCTCCTTCTTTGTCAAATAGCCCTTAAACAGTCTGGAGGTGTGTTGGGTCATTGTCCTGTTGAAAAGCAAATGATAGTTCCACTAAGCGCAAACCAGATGGGATGGTGTATCGCTGCAGAATGCTGTGGTAGCCATGCTGGTTAAGTGTGCCTTGAATTCTAAATAAATCACAGACAGTGTCACCAGCAAAGCACCTCCACACATCACACCTCCTCCTCCATGCTTCATGGTGGGAACCACACATGTGGAGATCATCCGTTCACCCACTATGCCTCTCACAAAGACATGGCGGTTGGAACCAAAAATATGGACTCATCAGACCAAAGTACATATTTCCACTGGTCTAATGTCCATTGCTCATGTTTTTTGGCCCAAGCAAGTCTCTTCTTATTATTGTTGATGTACTTTAGTAGTGGTTTCTTTGCAGCAATTCGACCGTGAAGGCCTGATTCACGCAGCCTTCTCTAACAGTTGATGTTGCCATGTGTCTGTTACTTGAACTATTTTATGCATTTATTTGGGCTGCTATCTGAGGTGCAGTTAACTCTAATGAAGGTATCCTCTGCAGCAGAGGTAACTCTGGGTCTTCCTTTCCTGTGGCGGTCCTCATGAGAGACAGTTTCATCATAGCGCTTGATGGTTTTTGTGACAGCACTTGAGGAAACTTTCAAAGCTCTTGAAATGTTCCGTATTGACTGACCTTCACGTCATAAAGTAATGATGGACTGTCGTTTCACTTTGCTTATTTAAGCTGTTGTCTTTTACCAAATAGGGCTATATTCTGTATACCAATCCTACCTTGTCACAACACAACTGATGTGCTCAAACACATTAAGAAGGAAAGAAATTCCACAAATTAACTTTTAACAAGGCACATATGTTACTTGAAAAGCATTCCAGGTGACTACCTCATGAAGCTGGTTGAGAGAATGCCAAGAGTGTGCAAAGCTGTCATCAAGGCAAAGGGTGGCTACTTTGAAGAATCTCAAATATCAATTATATTTTGATTTGTTTCACACTTTTTTGCTTACGACATGATTCCATTTGTGTTATTTCATAGTTTTTATGTCTTCACTATTATTCTACAGTGTAGAACATAGTAAAAATAAAGAAAAACCCTTGAATGAGTAGGTGTGTCCAAACTTTTGACTGGTACTATATGTTGATCTGTACTATTACTTGAATTCTATCACCTATTTCATCAAATCTTATGTCACATATTTAAGATCAATTGTGCTGACTGTCATTGTGGCTCTGTGGTTAAGAAAGTACATGTATTGTACAATGTCCTGATAATATTGTGAATACTCTTCATAAGCAGTCTATTACACATTTATAATTTCATTTCTAACGTGCTACAGGCCTACTATATAAAGCCATTGTTTACAAAGGACACATAATAACCCATGAAGATGGTTCATGGTGCCCTGAGGCAGAAGTTTCAAGCCACAATGCAAGCAAACTCACTTCCTGAATCTCCTTTGATAAGAGAGAGAATGTTAGGGATAATGATTGTGTGTGTGTGTGTGTGTGTGTGTGTGTGTGTGTGTGTGTGTGTGTGTGTGTGTGTGTGTGTGTGTGTGTGTGTGTGTGTGTGTGTGTGTGTGTGTGTGTGTGTGTGTGTGTGTGTGTGCGTGCGTGTGCGTGCGTGTGCGCGTGTGCGTGTGTATTTTCAACTACAATTAAAAATGCAGACACACAATCTTGCTGTCTTTCTTTCCAGCCGTCCCACAGTGTTTGCGTCTGTCCTTCAGTCCTCTGTAATCATGAATGTGTCCTGTCAGAATAGGGATATCTGGTTATTGCAGTCCCATTGTCACTATCTTGGAGTAGAAATCAGGCTTGTTCCAACTACTCAATGTCTGGCTCAACTAACAAATTCAATTTGGGCAGAAATGTGTACTAGTTGTACAGTGATCTCAAGCAGCTGTTCTTAGTTAATATCACTCACTAAGTTTATAATTTTAGGACCAGAGCAATGGGAAAGGTCTTGCTTTCAGTTGGAACGGAAGTTCATGGAGTGAGAACAGTGAGTTTCAAACACTTAATCAGAATGTCAATGTTTTATTTAAGTGCGTTGGACATCAAAGCTATGCTACAGTAAATGGAAAGACAACTGAAATGCATGATGAGTTTGTGATGGTCTATCCCTGCTCTTTTAGTTTATTCTGTAACATTCATAGTCGTTAAAGATGCTAAGACACTGCCGTTCCAGCGAAACGAGGAGGAGACCTGCAGGACGGAGTTATAAGCAGAACTTGTGATTTTGGTGTTTTTGTTGGACTGAATTGATAGTAATCTATATTTCTGAGGTCACAGTGTCAAGGTTCAGGCTGGTGGTCAGTATGGAAACAGACTGGATGAGAGTGTGGCGTTTCAGCAGTCTGTATGGTCTCCAGGGACAACCTTTTTCTCACAAGTACTGCTAAAATACCTGCCTCACAAACTCCCAGAAGGATTTTAGATAAAAGTCTACAGTATTTGGTAGGAGGAAGACTTCACATCTTTAAAAAGGAGAAACGAGATAACCTTACCTTTGAATTATAGTAAAATAAAAGTCTGACAATAGGATTTGGGAGAAGGACGTCTTTATGACTGTCTTACAGTAATGTTATCAACAGTGGAGACTTATAGCCTCCACATCTTAATGAAAGGAGGAACAGGAAACCCCCTCGTTTGAATTAGATGCCCAGAATCCTTACAACTCTAAGAAGAAAGAGGAAATCCCAATATTTTCATTGGCCCATAGAAGTCATAACCAAAGAGTAACTGTGTGAGAGAGAAGGCGTTATGCCACAGTGGCAACTGCTACAGTCTACTCTGACATGACTTACTGTTTTCCACAATGAAACCCAATACTCATCCCTTACAGAGAATAGGCTAGGTTGAGAATGGTGGCCAAGACACTATTTATCAAAACACATCTCCCTCTTGACATAAGACAACAGAAAGTCAGCCAGGACGTGAATGTAATAAAATTGTGTTCTCAAAAAAGCACCTTTGAAGACGTTTAATACTGTAATAGGAACCTAATATCTGAACTAAAGCCTAAAGCCCATTAGACTTTGGAGCACTGTAGCAGGCATAGTTTTAAAGGTAATATTAAAGGCAGAAAACAGAGCATTCCTCTCCAAGCCTCTGAGCTATACACTGTAGCAAGCAGCAACACAGAACACACACACATCTGGCTTTGTCCACGTGTTTCTACTTGAAACGGATGGAGCTTATGCGAGATTTGCTCCAAATAATTGTGATGCCAAAATCTGGTTGACACTATCAATCATTGTGAAGACAAAGTCGTATTTAGAACCCTGAAAGGTTCATCTATAGCTAGAGGCACGGAACAGTCCCCCGATGTATCAGTTGAATAAGAAATGATTCATAATGCATAATGATTACTATGTAATGGCCAGCTCATTACGATTTAGGATTTTTGGAGCCCAGGTTTTGGGTTAACCTGGCTCCATGCAGACATGTTATGTCCTCTAAAATGAAGGCAGTCATCTTTTGTGATCCCAACCATTCCAGACAAATTGTAGGTTAGGAATGGGCAAATTGTATTTGGGATATGATTGCCTGAAATGTTTACTTTTAAATGTTAATGTCTGTTATTATGTAAAAGAAAACATATTGTTGCCATAATAGATCTGAAGTAGCTAAGATCTTTATTCTTTCTGAAGTCAGAAGCGATAGAAGCGTAAAAACATTAAGTAGTGTTATCCTGATAACACTCCAACTTTTTCTTTAGATACTGTGCAACTTGCCACAAACCGACATATTCCACAATCTCTGCAGTTATTTTTCCAAGCCACCCTACAAGCAGATATGTTCTGTGTAAACATAGATGATTAATACAACACTCTCAGGAGTAAGAATGAGTAGAGAAGTGCATCGAAATGTCCATCTACCCCAAGTAGGCACAGGCCTTCTTCTTCGCTTTCAACTCATATCTTCCTATACCTTATCAGCCTTGTGGGGTGTGTGGTAGATTTATTCAGGCCTATGTCATGTTAAAATGAGTCATGGAATGTAATAAGGAAACCCTAAGAGACCTTGAGCAGTGCTGTCCTGCACTCTCTGTAGCCAGCCAGACAGCTGTACCTCATTTCTGCTCTGAGTCCAGTCTCTCTCTCTCTCTCTCTCTCTCTCTCTCTCTCTCTCTCTCTCTCTCTCTCTCTCTCTCTCTCTCTCTCTCTCTCTCTCTCTCTCTCTCTCTCTCTCTCTCTCTCTCTCTCTCTCTCTCTCTCTCTCTCTCTCTCTCTCTCTCTCTCTCTCTCTCTCTCTCTCTCTCAAAATTCAATTTAAGGGCTTTATTAGCATGGGAAACACATGTTAACATTGCCAAAGCAAGTGAAGTAGATAATAAACACAAGTGAAATAAACGATACAAATTAACACTCACAAAAGTTCCAAAATGATGGAGACATTTCAAATGTCATATCACGTGGAAATAGTTCAAGTCCAAAATGGAAAATAAATAAACATAACAATGGGTTGTATTTACAATTGTGTTTGTTCTTCACTGGTTGCCCTTTTCTTGTGGCAACAGGTCACAAATCTTGCTTCTGTGATGGCACACTGTGGTATTTCACCCAACAGATATGGGAGTTTATCAAAATTGGGTTTGTTTTCTTTGTGGATCTGTGTAATCTGAGGGAAATGCATGTCTCTAATATGGTCATACATTTGGCAGGAAGTTAGGAAGTGCAGCTCAGTTTCCACCTCGTTTTGTGGACAGTGTGCACATAGCCTGTCTTCTCTTGAGAGCCAGGTCTGCCTACAGTGGCCTTTCTCAATAGCAAGGCTATGCTCTGTACATTGTCAAAGCTTTCCTTCAATTTGTGTCAGTCACAGTGATCAGGTTATCTGCCACTGTGTACTCTCTGTTTAGGGACAAATAGCATTCTAGTTTGCTCTGTTTTTTTGTTAATTATTTCCAATGTGTCAAGTAATTATATTTTTGTTTTCTCATGATTTGGTTGGGTCTCATGATCCTGGGGCTCTGTGGGGTCTGTTTGTGTTTGTGAACAGAGCCCCAGGACCAACTTGCTTAGGGGACTCGTTCTCCACTCTTCTCCATCTATCTGTAGGTGATGGCTTTGTTATGGAAGGTTTGGGAATCGCTTTCTTTTAGGTGGTTGTAGAATTTAACAGCTCTTTTCTGGATTTTGATCATAAGCGGGTATCGCCCTAATTCTGCTCTGCATGCATTATTTGGTGTTTTACATCTTACATAGGATATTTTTGCAGAATTCTGCATGCAGAGTCTCAATTTGATGTTTGTCCCATTTTGTGAAATCTTGGTAGATGAGCAGACCCAAGACCTCACAACCATAAAGGGCAATGGGTTCTATAACTGGTCATCAAAAAGAAAGGAGGACCAAGGCACTCTTCATATAATGAATTAAAATGCCTTTATTTGAATGGCATGTTCAATGGAAACAAAGTTTAAAAACTCTGATGCATTTCGGCTGCATGGCCTTCGTCAGGGAGTACAAAGAAATGATAATACAATGTCCTCTTTTGAACAGCTTTTTCCAATCAGCCCTGATTTGAAGAGGGAGTGGTTGCAGAATTCATTGGACAACACCTAGTAAGCAATGCTATACACATTAAAAAGGTTCTGTAACTGATTCAAGTATTTTTATCATTAGTATTTCTCTCTCCATTTCTCTCTCTTCATCTCTCTCTCTCAGAGTGAGAGAGTCACATGGTCAAATATATGGTGTTTTAGTAGTCCTGGAGTGTTCAATGCTTCTGTGAAAATAAACCATCCAAGCTCTGTACTAGTTTGTTCAAAGTGAGAGTCCAGTATTATCAGGAGGGTACGTCTATCTGCAGCATATGGGAAAAGCTCAATTACACTTATTACAGGGTGGATGCTCCTCACCTAACCCAATCCACCTCACTTAACCTGGGGCTGGCTGTGTTGCCAGTGGTGTCGTAATGGACTGTAATCATGTAAATCCCATGGGTTTGGCTTCAGGGGACCACAAGAGTGGTGGTAGTGGAGCACCACTCTTGTCGTCTCCATACTAGTCATTTTCATCCAGGGTGGTAGTTTTCTGCTTAAGCTGGGGATGGAATGTTGGAAGAGGACTGTATCATACTGTAGGAGTATATCTCTGGACAGACTCATAAATACCAGTGGTGGGGCTTCTATTGTATTTTGGGATAACCGTATTGCCATGAATTTCACCTCACGGTGGTGGATCCATGTCGTTAGTTGGCGTTGGAATGACTTATCTCTTAGCTCTTTATTTCATGAGAGCTTTCTCCATTGACAGATAATTGAATCACAGATTTACCACCAATGAATGCATAAAAATGGAAACAAATGGAAAAAAACCACTAACTTGAAGACTTTATGCTGTTATTTAAATAATAGCCTATAAAGAAAGAGGTACCCTATTCCCTTTTGAATGATTATCCTCCCCTTGTGGTGCTACCTCCCCAACAGGCCATGGGAAAAGTATTGAGGACTCCAAACCTTAATCCTCTGTGGTCTTCATCCTTAATAAGCCATCAAGACAGCACTCAGACACAAACCTCATTTCATATGAATATTTGGTTAAGTTGCCTCTAAACCTAGTGAGCAGATTTTGTCAGATTTGATGGATAATGTTCAGGGGTTTAGGAAGACATTACACATACTGGTAAAAACCTATACCTCTTGAAAGCATTGTGTTTTCTGTCCTCAACTCAGCCTGAACACAAGTTGTAGCGAAGGTCTTTTTCCTCTGTCTTGGTCCAGTTTTCTTCTCCTTCTCTGGAACCTGCCATTGCTGGAGGATGCCCTCTCTCCCTCCAGCCCTCTCTCCCTCCATCCCTCTCACCCTCCAGCCCTCTCTCCCTCCAGCCCTCCATCCCTCTCACCCTCCAGCCCTCTCTCTCTCCATCCCTCTCTCCCTCCATCCCTCTCTCCCTCCATCCCTATCACCCTCCAGCCCTCTCTCCCTCCATCCCTCTCACCCTCCAGCCCTCTCTCCCTCCATCCCTCTCTCTCTCCATCCCTCTCACCCTCCATCCCTCTCTCCCTCCAGCCCTCTCTCCCGCCATCCCTCTCTCCCTCCATCCCTCTCACCTTCCATCCCTCTCTCCCTCCAGCCCTCTCTCCCTCCATCCCTCTCTCCCTCCATCCCTCTCTCCCTCCAGCCCTCTCTCCCTCCATCCCTCTCTCCCTCCATCCCTCTCTCCCTCCATCCCTCTCTCCCTCCATCCCTCTCTCCCTCCATCCCTCTCACCCTCCAGCCCTCTCTCTCTCCATCCCTCTCACCCTCCAGCCCTCTCTCCCTCAAGCCATCTCTCCCTCCATCCCTCTCACCCTCTCACCCTCCAGCCCTCTCTCCCTCCAGCCCTCTCTCCCTCCAGCCCTCTCTCCCTCCAGCCCTCTCACCCTCCAGCCCTCTCTCCCTCCAGCCCTCTCTCCCTCCATCCCTCTCTTCCTCCATCCCTCTCGCCCTCCAGCCCTCTCTCCCTCCAGCCCTCTCTCCCTCCCTCTGTGTTCTCCACTCATCCCACTCCCGCTCCACCACCACTCAGACATTCAGAGTCAGACACACTGAGTACATGGAAAATATGACTGAATTCTTCCCTAACTTCAGATAATGTGCAAGGCTGGTGCTGCTGCCTCTGGTGCTCTGCGGGCAGGCATGACACAACTAAACACAGGGGTAAAGAAAGCATACCAGGCAGTGAGCAGTTTCTCTGGGGTTGTGTTGCTGGTCTGGACGCAGTGTGACACATTCATCAATTGAAACCTTCTTCACAGCTGGGCAATGGTGGAACTTGTTCATACCTAATGTCTATGGCAGAGCTAAGAGTTTTTCCAACTTGTTCATACCTAATGTCTATGGCAGAGCTAAGAGTTTTTCCAACTTGTTCATAATTTTTATGGCTGTACATGCAGCTGATTATTCTTGATCTAAAAAAGGGTCTGGGGGAGTTAAGGACTTCTTGTATGAAAAGGTGAGATATTGTATCCAATGCCTCCACTCCACTGCTATAAGGGAACCGACTGATGGTTCAACTAGTTAATTTGTCATAGAGAGACGTTGGAGCACAAAGCATGAAGACAGCCGTCAACAGATATGAGTGATGACCAACTTATGACCCCCCCCCCCCCCCCCAAACAGAGGGAGAGACTATTGTGTCGGAGAATAGGGGGAGTCTGGCTTTGGGTGGGCTTGAGCATTTGAGGAGAGAAAAAGGAATGCATTTTTTGCATGTGAGGTGTTCAAATTGAAATCTTATGCTGAGTGCTTTTCCGATGTAACCGCCCCAAAAACGTTAGAATCAAGCTTTTCTGTGTGGCATTCAGACTGTCCTGAAGAGTGCTGACGCTGTCATGTATCTTTTACATGTGATCAATGGATTATGCAGTCATTGTTATCCGTGGCAGAGGGTTTCAGGGTTTGGAAATAGGCAGAGGGTTTCAGGGTTTGGAAATAGGCAGAGGGTTTCAGGGTTTGGAAATATGCAGAGGAACTCAGAAACTCTCAGCCTGTTCGACATAAGCCATCATTTCCATTCCCCCTGGCAGGCTGTCCATCTCCATCTTGGTTCAATGCCAGAGAAACATCTGGGGAAAAGGGGGTTTCACGGTTTATTTCTAACTCCTTTTATCTTTTGTTTGTTCCCTTTAATTCCTTCAAATCATCTTTATTGAGGCTGTCTTGCTGTTTATATGTCCAGCTAGCTTTAATGATCATGAAAAAAGTTCTGCATGAGGTCAGTTGTTTGAAAACTTATATGAAATCTATAAAGATCTCGCCTTGAAATTCCCTGTTTCTTTTTTTATTTTATTTTTACAAACTTGATAGTTTAAATTAAGTCTGGATTCCTAGACTGAATTCAGTTCGTCCTCAACTGCAAACCCTAACTTATAGTACAGTGTACAGGCTGGGGGGAAAACGTCTCAGACGAGGTACATTACGCCAAGGCCAAACATTACACCGAGGCCCATGTCAACAGGTGAGTATGTGAAAATGATTAGGGGAAATGAGCTCATAGAAAGACTGGTCTGGAAGTCTCTTCAGTTACCCCGGTTACCTGACGCTCCAGTGTAAAGCAAGCACTCATAAATCCTGAGGCGGCTCTGGAGAGATGTTCATAGTCTGAGAGAAGGGGAAAGAAGAGGTAAGGGCAGAAGGCAAGAATAAGAAAGGGAGAGAGAGAAAGAGGAACTGAGAGAAAGGGAGATAGAAAAGTGAGAGAGAGAGAACGAGAAAAAGAAAGAAAAAGGAGCGAGAGAGAGAGAAAGAAAGAGGGATGGGGGAAACCTCACCCTTGACTCAGCCAGGATGGGAAGTGGAGAAGATTGGAACCCTGGGAGGAAAATGTGCACATCTTACGGATGACTCACGCTCTCCCCTCATGCTAAAACTAAACTCACCACAACCTTTTAAGACCTCATTTTGTGCAGGGATGCTTTTATAGTCTGTGAGACACGCTATTCATATGAAGGGTTTTGTTTCCTTTCTTTGTGTTAGCGCTGCACAAAAGCATGTGGAATTTGAATTTACCATGTGGAAAGTTCAATTAACCGACTGCTACCATGTTGATATACTATATAAAAAATGAAATACCTCTACCTCAGCAGAGGCATGTGGTTTAGTCTGATTCACAGCAGGCTACTGAGAAGAAGGCCCAAAAACAAGCATGTGATCATCTCACATGGCAGCCACAGTTAGCATACTTTATCCTCCCTATCCTCGGATTTTCCCATATTTCTCTTCACTTCCAAACAGAAACAGCATGTTATGATACTGTAGCACATGGCAGCCATAGTTAGCGTACTATTTTTTTCTCTCCCCTCTCTGCTTTCCCATTTTCCCTCTTCATATTCTGCCCCCTATTCTATGCTTCTCTACAGAACAGCAGGTAAATCAATCGGTCCAGCTGCGTGACGGTTCCTCAGACACATCTGTCCCGGTATCTAAGCCAACGCACTTTGGAGGGGGACTCTTTTCCCATTGAGATTGGCTCAACTAAACAGTGTTCCTTGCAATGTAAAAAAAACTGCACACACAAAAACATGTTCCAGATCTACCATATCACATTGATGCTTAAAATCATTGATGCATTTATAAGAAACATAAACTATCAATGAACAAGTAAATTAATTCCTGAATCAAAAATATTTTTTCTGTCTTTGTTATAGCAACCTTAGTTTAACAGGTCTATTTTCCTGTTGTGAAAATATGGTTTGTATTTACTCTGATCGGTCTTGTAAACCCTAGATGGCTTTCAACAGCAGTCAGAGTGAACTTATAAAAACCTAAATAGCATTCACTCACAAGTAAACATCCTCACAATAAATATTAGAAATCAAAACAAGTATCGAAAGAAGTCTGGAGTGCTTTTTGCAATTACATAACTTCACATGGTGGGATTCAGCATAAACAATGACAAACAATGAGAAAAGTTCACCAGCATAAATAAGAGCTGTCTATACTGTTTGCACTGGTATGTACTGTATAAGATGGAGTCACATGAGGTTGGTGGCACCTTCATTGGGGAGGACGTGCTCAAGGTATTGGCTGGAGCAGAATGAGTGGAATGGTATCACATAAATCCAACACATGGTTTCCATGTGTTTAATGCCATTCCATTTGCTCCATCCAGCCATTATTATGAGCCATCCTCCTCTCATCAGCCTCCTGTGGATGGAATTATCACCCATCTAAATAATGTTGTGCATCACCAGTTTTGCACTATACCTCTCTGCCTCGATGTCTAAAGTCCAAAGGTTAAAGTCCAAAGGTTAATGTTCAAAGGTTAATGTTCAAAGGTTAGTCTCTATTCACTCCCAACTTATTTTTTACAGAGCCCATAACGGCCATAAAGATTTACATGACATCAGCGAGAGGCTGTTAATGAATGATGAGAAAAGGCCTGCCCCTTGACTGTGTGTTGTGTTGGTGGTATTCCCTCTTAAGCAGGAAGTGTGGGAAATGAACCATCTGTCATGTACAGCAAATTGGCCGGTGACAATTTTTCAGTGCAGCATTTCTCGTGTAGATTCAGGAGCTACCCCTTTCCTGCAGTAAAATGACCAAATCACCCTTTAGTGGACTCATGGGTTGAATGTTCGTATAAAGACAGGTGTTTGCCTTTCCAAATCATGTCCAATCAATTGAATTTACCACAGGTGGATTCCAATCAAGTTTAAGAAACAGCTCAAGGATGATCAATGGAAACAGGATTCACCTGAGCTCAATTTCTGTTTTTATTTGGAATAAATATGCAAACATTTCTAAAACTTGTTTTCGCTTCGTCATTATTGGGTATTGTGTGTAGATTGATGTTTTATTTAATACATTTTAGAATAAGGCTATAACTTAACAAAATGTGGAAAAAGTCAAGGGGTCTGAATACTTTCCAAATGCCCTGTATATAAAGGGTAATATTGGGATGCAAACTCAAAATTGAATACTGACATAGTACAAGTGTCTTCTTTTTTTAAGCCCATAACCATGTATGTGAGGTGTATACTTTTGTTTCAAAGTAGATTTGTTTAAGGCTACCAACAAACACTCTGTGTGACCCTGATTTAGCCCACTGCGGTAAAATCTTTAGATTTTTTCACGTAGTCAGCTCAGGGATTCAAACCAGCGCCATTTTGGTTACTGGCCCAACACTCTTAACCACTAGGCTATCTGCAGCCCTGACAACCAGTCTCTGTCACTAACACATACTGTCATGGGTGTTAACGCTACAATTTACTTAAAAAGAAAAGGCACCATGGGGAATATGCTAAATAGGTGTTACACCATACAGTGTTAAAACAACACCCAACAATGATTTACTGTAAAACTACAGGTGTTCATTTTTTACACTGAGAAAGTGAAACAGAGTCAGCACTAAGCAAAGTGAGTCCAGTTTACTCTAAATCAAGTGTTATGTTTTACACTGTAGGTGTTGCGTATTACTCTATAGTGGAGCTATGCAAACACCACAATTGAGTTAATTTGAACACTTTAAGAGTAAAATTGGGAACACTGCAACAAAGTTAAAGCTTTAAGACTTTCAAAAGTATTATTGTAACACCAGTACAGTGGGACTCGTGTACACTGACAATAGTGTAATTTTTACAATTTAAGTGTTAAATGTACACCAGTGATTTTGCTGTGTTCTGAGAGTGAGTTTGTGTGTCTACTTGTGTGCACCACAAGCTCATACATGTGCAAACCGTATGTGTGAGCAAGAAATAATAAGCAAGAAATATAGCATGTAATTTTGTATCACTGTAACTCACTAGAATGCCAAATGTGAATGTGATGTTGTCAGCTGGCGCCCACCTGGAATACGGAAATGTCATGGACCAATATCAGTATCTGACATATACCTGAATAGTGCCTATGTATTGGTTGAGTTACTAATTCAACCAGTGAGAACACGTAAGGGATAATCAGCAAGGGGTTATGCATTGTCTGGAAAATAATGAATGACGTTGCATTATTATATGCAACTGAGTTGCATTATTTTCCAGAGAATGCAAAGCCCCTCGATGATTATCCCTTTCATACCAAGGCTATAATTTAACACATTTACTGCTAGAAATGTTTTCATTTGCAGGTAGAAACGTGTCCAACATCCACTAAATAGCTAGACAGTTTAGTAGATAGTAACAGTAGTTGCCTTGGTGACCTAACAGACTTGCTAGTTTAGCGAACCAAACCATCAGTCCTAGCTTGCTATTATGACAATCAAATTCAACAATGCCAATAATGTTTTCAATTCAACGTTTGCTTTCAAAAGCAGCACAAACATAGAACATGTAAGAACTATAGCCATTGAATTCTACCGTGCAAATATACTGTGCATAATTGGGAAATAATGCACGCCCTATAATGCCCTTCAAGCCAATCAGAAATGTGTATTCAACAATGCCATGGTATAATTTGACATAGTCCATGTTCTTAACTGACCTGCCTAGTTAAATAAAGGTAAAAATGTTGAAGCTAGTATATACAGTACAGGAATGTACTGTAAACCAATGAGACCTATATGAAGGGGTATACTGTGAAAAGTCAGATTCTCTGTGTCTCTCTACCTGTTGTGGGTCATGGGGAGAGCACCATCAGACGGAAACTCTTCTGAGCTTGTGCAGACAGAGGCCCAGCACCCCAACTCTGTGCTGAAACAGATTACAGAGGGACCAGACCAGGAGCTTTTTCTGCTCGCTGAGTAGATCAGAATGGTAGAGAGAGAAGCAGCAGCAGTGACCTCAATGGAAAAGAATTCAGCGCCGCGGTTGATTCTCCCTCCCCTAACATCCAACTCAATACGTGTTCTTCCCTGAACCCACTGTTTAGTGGAGGGAGAGAATAAGCCTTTTCCTATTTTAAAATGGCCACAACCGTTCTCTTTCCTCCCCCTTCCTCCTCCATCCACTGGATCAGTGTAACATTGGTTGCCACGTTAGACTATTTCTCCTCCCTGCTGCTGTTGTTCTCACTGGGAATAGAGATCAAAATGAAGTTATTGCTGGCACATGTTTGCATCCACTGAATTATTTCTTTATTGTACTAAATCCTCTCTTCAGTAAAGAATGAGATCCATTTGGACTGTCTCCTTTTACTGGTTTGACTTTGTGGAAACGCTGAGAGTTTGCAAAAGCACAGCACAACATCCACAATTGTGGTCCTTTTCAACCTAGTCATAACATAGCCTCTAGTGAGTGGTATAGCCTACCACCAGAGATTTGGTTCTGGGTGCCGGGATTAACCTGGGCTGTGTCCTAAATGGCACCCTATTCCCTATGTAGTGCACTAGTTGGACGCAGACCTGGACATTATACTGTCGTTGACCTGTGATCCCATGTCCTCTTTATTAGTCTATTCTCCTTGTTTTGGGGAGGATTCTGTCATGGAGGCCGGTGAGGGGGATATTTCATGTGGTGCTCTTTGAGGCTCGCCTGGTGCCAGCCACATGTTCTTTTGTGACGCAGGGGCAGGCGAGAACCAAGATTTATGCAGAGCCTCCTATTTCACCCAGGAAATGTGTTGCTTAAAGCTTTCAGATGTTGCTTGGGGGATGGGGATTGGAGATGGGTCATTGGTGGGCAGAACTACAATAGGATGCCAAGGCTGGAGGCAGCAGACCCTCTTTACGGTTTATTTGAGTTACCAAATGTTATTGGACTGTGTCCCAAATGGCACCCATTCCCTACTTTGTGCATTCTGGTCAAAAATAGTGCATGACATAGGAAATGATTTGGGACTTAACCTTACTTTGAGTTACATAGTGAGAGACACACTGACTCAATTAGCATGGATGGAAGTTTCCCATCATGGGAAATATAGTGTTGTGACTATGATTTGTCATGTGGCTCATCACATATGAGGCTCATGTGCAATTCATTTGACCTTAGGGCCCTGGTCAAAAGTAGTTGCTAATATGTATTTGTGGGCGTCTTTCTTTTGGTCCTCTGACGTAGATTTTTCTGAACCAATCATAGAGGTCCTCAGACGTATGGTCTGGACCGGCCTATATTTGGCCCAAACATATGCATTCAGATCAGGTCCGGTCCGGGCCAGCCTTGATTTAGACGTTCAGATCAGGTCCGGTCCAGCCTTGATTTAGACATTCAGATCAGGTCCGGTCCGGGCCAGCCTTGATTTAGACGTTCAGATCAGGTCCGGTCCGGGCCAGCCTTGATTTACACGTTCAGATCAGGTCCGGTCCAGCCTTGATTTACACGTTCAGATCAGGTCCGGTCCGGGCCAGCCTTGATTTAGACGTTCAGATCAGGTCCGGTCCGGGCCAGCCTTGATTTAGACGTTCAGATCAGGTCCGGACCAGCCTTGATTTAGACGTTCAGATCAGGTCCGGTCCAGCCTTGATGTACACGTTCAGATCAGGTCCGGTCCGGGCCAGCCTTGATTTAGACGTTCAGATCAGGTCCGGTCCGGACCAGCCTTGATTTAGACGTTCAGATCAGGTCCGGTCCGGACCAGCCTTGATTTACACGTTCAGATCAGGTCCGGTCCGGGCCAGCCTTGATTTAGACATTCAGATCGATTCCGGTCCAGCCTTGATTTAGCCCAAACATAGACGTTTATAATTGGTTCAGATTTGGTCCGGACCAAATATGAACCAATCATAGACATCTATGTTTCAAAACTTTGGACAGTACTGTACAGCACAGTAAAGTAGAGCACAGCACAGAAGAGTAAAGTAGAGTCAAGTACAGTACAATACAGTAGAGCATACTAGAGTAAGTATGTGTACTTTATTGTATTTAAACTTGGGATATCACTTTTAACAGTAAAAGTCCAAAAAACACTGGAGGACATCTTTAAAGCTTTTTAAAAAACAAAAAAAAGTCCATGTGATAAATGGGAGCAATAATACATATTTTTTTGCAATCTTCAGTTCGGTCCTCTTTGTTATTAACCTCTACAGGATCACCCCCCAGGACATAGACATATCTGATATGGGCAGAAAGCTTCAATTCTTGTTAATCTAACTGCAATGTTTCAGGTCCTGAGCTACAGGCAGTTAGATTTGGGTGTGTCATTTTAGGAGATTTTTTTTTTAAATGGTCCGATCCTCATTAAGAGGCACGAAAATGATTATTGTGATTTAATGCCTACTTAATTGAGAATGCATAGCAGTTGAAATTTGCCCATAGAATCAATGACAAAAAATATATATATTTTCAATGTCTGTAAATTATATATTTTCAATGTCCGGAAAATACTTATTTTCAACATCCCTAAAAATACATATTTTTGAAGGCTGGAAAATACGTATTTTCACCTTTCATTCAGCACCTAAAATACTGTACATGTGATGTCAAAGTCTGGAAAATACTTCTAAAATATGTATTTTCAATGTAATTTTGCTTACTGGGTTCTTTCTGAGGCTGTGCGTACTTAGCTATGTATGGTATATATTAAACAAGTTACACTTAATTTCCTGCGCTATGTTTATGCAACTGTAATTCTCAGACTCAGCTCTCAGACACCTGGACTGAACATTAGGTCCTCTCTTTCAACCTCCATTTCTTACGATTCAATGTGGCCACTGCAATTTAAAGGGGCAATCTGCGATTGCTACATCAATTTTGGAGGATTTTTAAATAATGATATATACCCATCGATTCTCAAAGAATATATTATGCCTCATGAGCTTAGTTCCAACTGTCGTGCCCCATCAGGAGCCCCCCCAAAAATGACTCCATTGTTTTTATTTGGGGGGGAAAATGCTGTAAATCATTTAAATCTCTGGATGGTCAGTCTTTGCATCCATAGGTCTATATATGAATTTGAGAGTGGCTAAATTTCTCCAGCTCTATCCCTCAGCTGTTTTCTAAATCAGTGGTGGGTGCCCACTTTGTTGTTTAACCTGCAGATTGCCCCTTTAACCAGTGGCCGTTCCGGCCCAATTCCTCAGTTAACTGCTGTCATTAAAATGTCCCTTAAAGACAGAATGGCTGCTTATTTGAATTCTGACTTTCTTTACACGATATCAACGGAGCGTTTTCTGTTTAGCTCTTCCTATTGCCAGGGTCAAAGACATACGCAAAATACGTAACAATGGGCTCACACAAAAGTAATCTGTTCCAAAATGGCTGACTATCCAGAACATAAATAGACATGATTCTACTGTAAGTAGTAGAAGAGCTACTGTACTTTTCACTTCTTGAAGTGACATGTCTCCCCTGCACTAGAGGATAGGCATGGTCTTCTTCTATCATATTCTTTAGAAAATCCCATTTAGTTCTCATAGCACAGAGACACTCATTTCCCATAACTCAGTGCTCTATAATTCAGACGCCTGAAATAAAGAGCAGATTTAACCAACCCATCAGTCTCAGATGACTCATAGGTTGCATCCCAAATTGCACACTATTCCCTATTTAGTGTACTATTTTTGACCAAACCCTATGCGGAGAATAGGGTGTGCCATTTGGGATTGCATACCATAGACTACACAAAAAGAGTGGCATATGAAAGAGAATAGCGCAAGGTCATTGCCTCAAGTGATGTGGACTCTGCACAGAGAACACATTCAATATAAACTACTAAAATACTTTGTCACCAAATTAGAGGCTTTAGAGAGAGAAGGACTGACTGGTTTGGGTAACTTGGTTTATGGCCTAGTACCACACAGATTGCAGCCTTGAATATAATTTTCTCATTTTTTATTATTACTGGTGTCCTGCCAGGTACCTCCTTCCCTGTCTGCTCTGGGTAGTGTTTGAACAGAGGGTTGGATGATACACTGATGATGTTTAAAGGGCAGCCATTTTGTGAACTTTCTGGTTTTAGAAATTCAGTCTACAGCGCTCCCACTTTTATTCTATCTATACTGATTCAGTTTATTCTAATGTTGACAGCCAGCTAGGGATTATTTTATTCTAATTGCTCAAGCATTGTATCCCTGTTCCCTAAAGAAGCTGAACAGCTATATTATCACCTTGGGCTGCTATCCAAACTTCCATAGTGTCGATTGACCAATCAGAATAGCAGGAGATTTGGATTTAAAGGACCTCACACTTATGTGAATGCCAATGTCTGGAGTCCCATAAAGAAGTTACAAATTGAGCCGATATTATCTGTTTCAGCAGCTACTTTCTAACAGTGTTTTCTACGATGCCAAGCGGCAGACATACACAATTTCAATTCCAGTTTTTAAAACAGGTAAGGATTTCCGTTCAGTGGAAAAGACTTGAAAGCACTCCAAACTCTTTAACTTCACAGGTTCTGTTCTCTCTCTGCTGCCTAATGTATTTTGCAGTGCCTCTATCTAGAGGCGAGTTCATTGACTTACTAACTCTCGAAAATGTTTGATGTGTGACAAAACCAGATGCTCCTTGGACTGCAGTATTGAAACTAGATAGAACATCATCTGTGACTCAGCAGCCAAGTAGCTCAGACAGGCAGTGCGAAGGCTGAAACGTGTCTGCCTGAACTCAATGTCTTTCTCACAACAACTTCTCAGTGTCTCAAATTGGAATTCACAAGTCCCCGAAAAAGCATGTTATAAAACATCATTTTACAATCAGCATGCCTGTGCATACCTATCCGCAACATGACCATGACTTCACTAAAGACATTAGACACCATTGCAACCAGTTTTGCCCGCTGGGAGGGCAAGTTTTTTTTTAAGGTGAATTGGGCACACCCTGTCTGTTTCATGGGGATCTACAGTGGCATTTTGCTGTAATCCATTTGTGGTGGTAGAAAAGTATGATATAAACAGTATGGGTCCTGTCATTGCTGTCATAATTACACCCATGCTCTATGGAATTTAGGGCTGAAGTTGTTTGGTTTATGTTGACATAAAGACCAGTCTAAACTTTGTGATAGCCAGGTAGTGCATCAAATTCCACTTCTGTCTACCTGATTAGCAAGGCACAGCACATACATGTTTTAGCCATGTAAACCATAAACATCCAAATGGGCTATAGATAAATAGGAATAGAATGGGTGTCACGATCGTCGTATTGAGGAGACCAAAGCGCATGATGTGAATAAATATTTTTAATGAAAACACACGAAGTACACTAAACAAAATAACAAGACGACCGTGACCGCTATCAAAACTGAGTGCAAACATGCAACATCACATAGACAATAACCCACAAACCACAATACAAAACAGGCTACCTAAATATGGTTCCCAATCAGAGACAACGACAAACACCTGCCACTGATTGAGAACCATATCAGGCCAAAACACATAGAAACAGACTAACTAGACATGCAACATAGGTTGCCCACTCATATCACACCCTGACCAAACAAAACATAGAAACAAACAACGCAAATAATGGTCAGTGTGACAGTACCCCCCCCCCCCCAAGGTGCGGACTCCGGCCGCAAAACCTAAACCTATAGGGCAGGATCTGGGTGGGCATCTGGCCGCGGTGGCGGCTCTGGCGCGGGACGTGGACCCCACCATAGTCTTTTCCCTCTTCAAGGGCCTCTTTAGAGTGGCGACCCTCGCCTTCGACCTTGGGTCTAAGACCCTAATTAAAGTCCCCACTGGACTGAGGAGCGCCTCAGGACTGAGGGGCAGCTCCGGACTGGCTGACGGCTCTGGCGGCTCCTGGCTGGCTCCTGGCTGGCTGACGGGAGACTCCGGCGGCTCAGGACAGACGGGAGCACCTGTAGGGACGAGACGGAGAGACAGCCTGGTGCGGGAGGCTGCCACCGGAGGGCTGGTGCGTGAAGGTGGCACCGGAAAGACCGGACCGTGAAGGCGCACTGGAGATCTTGAACACTGAGCCTACCCAACCTTACCTGGTTGAATGCTCCCCGTAGCCAGGCCAGTGCGGCGAGGTGGAATAGCCCGCACTGGGCTGGCGAACCGGGGACACCATGCATAAGGCTGGTGCCATGTATGCCGGCCCGAGGAGACGCACTGGAGACCAGATGCGTAGATCCGGCTTCATGGGACCTTGCTCGATGCCCACTCTAGCCCGGCCGATACGAGGAGCTGGAATGTACCGAACCGGGCTATGCACATGCACCGGGGACACAGTGCCCTCCACCGCATAACACAGTGCCTGCCCGGTTCCTCTCTCTCTCCGGTAAGCACAGGAAGTTGGCGCAGGTCTCCTACCTGGCTTCGCCACACTCCCTGTGTGACCCCCCTCAGAAATGTTTGGGGCTGCCTCTCAGGTTTCCAGCCACGCTGCCGTGCTGCCTCCTCATACCGGCGCCTCTCTGCTTTCGCTGCCTCCAGCTCTGCTTTGGGGCGGCGATATTCCCCTGGTCCTTCGCCGTCCAGAATCTCCTCCCAAGTCCATGAGTCCTGCATTCTTTGCCGCTGCTGCTGCTGGCCGTTACCACGCTGCTTGGTCCATTGTTGGTGGGTTATTCTGTCACGATCGTCGTATTGAGGAGACCAAAGCGGAGCGTGGTGTGAATGTATACTTTAATGAATGGACGAAAACACACGAAGTACACTAAACAAACATAGCTAACTAGCTAACTAGCTAACTAACTAGCTAGCTAACTAACTAGCTAACTAACTAGCTAACTAGCTAGCTAACTAGCTAGCTAACTAACTAGCTAACTAGCTAACTAGCTAACTAGCTAACTAGCTAACTAGCTAACTAGCTAACTAGCTAACTAGCTAACTAAACGACCGTGACCGCTATAGAAACTGAGTGCTAACATGACATAGACAATAACCCACGAACCCAAACTGGAAAATGGCAACCTAAATAGGATCCCCAATCAGAGACAACGATAAACAGCTGCCACTGATTGGGAACCAATCCAGGCCACCATAGACCTACAATATGCCTAGACTAGTCACACACACCTAGACATACAAAAACCCTAGATGAGACAAAAACACACATACCACCCTCGTCACACCCTGACCGAACCAAAATATATAAAGAAAACAAAGAATACTCAGGTCTGGCATGACAATGGGCTATAGATAAATATAAATAAAATGGGTTATAGATAAATAGGTATAAAATGGGTTATAGATAAATAGGTATAACATTGGCTATAGACAAATAGGAATAAAATGGTCTATAGATAAATAGGTATAACATGGGCTATAAATAAATAGGTATAAAATGGGCTATAGATAAACAGCTTTAAAACGGGCTACAGTTTTTCACTTGCCCCTTCAATTGGACACAAGAGATAAACAGTACTGGAACGGAAGACAATCATCAGGGATAAGGACAGTGTGTAGTCATGGTGACGAGGCTGGAGGGAGAGGTCTTTGTTTGGTGTCTCACCAGCAAAGCTCCCCCACCCTCCCTTGCCTACCTTCTGTTCCAAATGGACAAACATTTGACTTGAGCAAGTAAAAATGTATTCTGTTGGTGAGTGAGAGAAAAACTTAGGGAGCAGCCCAACTGTGTCTCTCCATATTCCCCTACCAGACAGAGAGATCCACTGCAAACATCCCACATCCCATCGCCCTGGCCCAGCCAACAGCCCCTCTCTCTGTCAGCTGGGAACCAGAAACCCTTCAGAGGAAATACCAGGGAAGATACACAGAAGAAATCAAGAGGAGAGGAGGGAAGGGGAGACCTAGTCAGTTCAACAACTGAATGCATTCAACCAAAATGTGTCGATCGAATTTAACCCAACCCCTCTGTATCAGAGAGATGCGGGGTCTGCCTTAATGGACGTCCACGTCATCGGCCCCCAGGGAGCAGTTGTTGTTGGGGGTTAACTGCATTGCTCAAGGGCAGAATGGCAGATTTTTCCACCTTGGGATTCAAACCAGCGACCTTTCAGTTACTGGCCCAACACTCTTAACTGCAAGGAGAGGAGGCGAGGAGAAATGGTGGTGGAGAGGAGAGGAAAACAAAGGGGAATAAGAGGAAAGGAGTGGAGGATAGATTGGGATGGGAAGAGACAGGAGGAGTTGATGGGAGGAGAGACACACTGACTGACAACTGAGCCAAGAGTAAAAAAAAAAAGAAGAGAACTGTAAATAAATAAATGTCTGAATTTGAGGTTTCCACGTCACATGTTTAACTGGAAAAGGGATAAGGTGAAAGTGAGTCACTTGTGAATTAGGAATGGATGAAGCCAGAGGATACTAATTATCTGATTGGCCATGTAAAGATTGCTAGTTTTCTGATTGTGGACAGATGCTCATATTTAGATGAGCCACTAGTTTCTCCATGCTGCTAGTTTCTCCAAGCTTCGTGTTCAGCTGGACCTTTGAATGGGGTCAAGCTAGCCGCCTGTTTCCTTTCTCTACATCACAGCATGGCAACACGCTAAGCATAGATCAGAATCCTAGATCCAGCCTCTGGCCCACCTACACTCACTAAAATAAGGCTTCCACTGAATACGTGTTACGGTTTTCTTCTGGTGAAGGAGAGGCGGACCAAAACGCAGTGTGGTTATTTTTATACATCTTTAATAAAGATGAAAATAGAACAATATACAAAACAAGAAAGCGTGAAAAACCGAAAACAGCCCTATCTGGTGCAACAAACACAAAGGCAGGAACAATCACCCACAAGAGACCTAAAGAATATGGCTGCCTAAATATGGTTCCCAATCAGAGACAATGATAAACACCTCCCTCTGATTGAGAACCACTCCAGGCAACATAGACTTACCTAGAATACTTCACTCAACACAATCCCATAACCTACAAAAAAACCCTAGACAAAACACACCACATAAATCACCCATGTCACACCCTGGCCTAACCAAAATAATAAAGAGAACACAGAATACTAAGACCAGGGCGTGACAATACGTTTAAATAACTTGACTTATTGAGGGGGATTCCAGCCATGACTTTGATTCCTAATTAGTGAGTTAATTCGCCACCTATTTAATTGCTATGCTCAATAAAATATTTAGAGGTGCAGGTCAGGGAGGCCTCTTGAGCCTTCACCTGTTTAAACCCACCTATTTAGCCATGCAAATAAACACCAGTGAAAAGAGAGAATGACACCTTTTGTCCTGGAGGCTTTGCTAACACAAATACAGATCACCATTTTATTTCTCAGGCCTGCCTGCCACATCAACAGAGGGAGTACGCTTGGCTGAGGTGCAAATAGAGAGAAGAAAAAACATGTCCTCAGATCGAACTAGAGAAAAAGAAACAACACTTAGAGCCAAAGTGGGAGAGAGAGGGGGGGAGGGAGAGAGAGAGAGAAAGGGGGGAGAGAGAGAGAAGGGGCAGGGAGGGAGATAGAGAGAGGGGGAGGGAGATAGAGAGAGGGGGAGGGAGAGAGAGAGGGGGAGAGAGAGAGAGAGGGGGAGAGAGAGGGGGGAGAGCGAGAGAGAGGGGGGAGGGAGAGAAGGGGCAGGGAGGGAGATAGAGAGGGGGAGAGAGAGAGAGAGAAGGGAGGGTCAGAAGAGAGCATTTACACAACTTTAGTTTGTATGGATGTTGCATTTTGGATGTTGGATTAATCCACGGCCACGCATGCACTGTTACTGTCAAGAGTGTAAGAAACAAATATTCTATCTAGTATGTTTTATTTGTCTTTCCTGTGTCTTCAACAAATAATTATGCAATGTCGATCATGTTTTATTCTGTTTTTAGGAGAATAGCTCCACTAATAATGACTCAACATAAATATTAATGTTTTAAACTTTATTTATTTTAGCCCACCTCCTCTCCTACAATCTTTTAGCCTCCCTATGTTTACACAATTGTTACGTCCCATGAATTATGCTCCATGTTCACTTCAGCGACTACGGGAACCAGACATGTTATGTTCAAACAAAGGAAAGACATGCTTTTGTCTCAAAGATGTAGCCTATGAGTATACTTTTACTCTGCAGTCAAATGTGTATTTGAAAGCGGAAAAACATTTTTGAGCAGCCCACTTTAAACAGGGAATGAGTCATCACAGCATAGCTCCTCTTTGTCCTGGGTTTATACAAGTCAGATGAAGATGTGGAGTTGAAGGAAGGAGGAATGGAACTTTGGAAGGGATCGAAAGTATAACAACGTGTTCATTATTTAGACAGACATTATCGGAGTTCCAAATGAGCAACAGATAGCCAAGCGGTTAGATTGTTGGGCCAGTAACCGAAAGGTTGATTGTTCAAATCCGCAAGGTGAAAAGTCTGCAAATGTGCCCTTGATCAAGGCACTTAACCCTAATTTCTCCAGGGTTGCTGTTGATAATGGCAGGGCGTGACCCCACTCTCATGGGGATATGCAAAAAAACACATTTCCAATACACATTTGTTTCAAATACGTCAAATTTAAGCATCCACCAAATTATTTAGTATTATAAATGGCACCCTATTTCCTATATAGATTTTACCAAGCCCCACACAGCCAAAAATAGTGCACTATTTAGATAATAGGGTGCCATTTGGGATACATAGGTTTTGGTGAGACTCCTCCTTGCCTCTGATAGGCACAGAATATTTTACCTCAGAATTACAGTACCCCACCCAGAGATGTATATTTAAAGCATCCTCTCCCCTCCCTCTTTCCCTGTAAATGACACAAATGACTACTATTATCCTCCTTTCAAATGCACCTACTACAGTGGAAGAATCCCTAAGCGACCATCTGGGGGGGGGGGGGGCGTTGAAAATTGTATATAGTAAATGTTATAGTCTGGGTGTGAACATTCACAAAAACACATCTTTGAACATTCTAAACTACAAGAATGTAGCCTATGATATACAGTATGCATTAGGGTGCCATGTTGCAGAAAAATATCAATTCTAGCCTGCATGTATAGTTATTATTTATGCATACAGTGGTAGTATCTGATTTTAGCCACAGAAAACTCCTTTGCTGTTGACCCAGTAGGAACATTAATGGAGAACATTAAGCATAAACACCTGCACCCTCTAATCTTCAGCATGTTGAGACTGAGCAGACAGCATTCCTTCACAAAACAGCTTTCCCAGAGTAGCCCCTCTTTAAAACAAGAAACCCGGCCTTAGCCATATCCTGCATTGACTTTGGCTATCATCACTATCACTAAAACGCACAGCTGAGTGTGAGAAGGAAAGTCATTCTAGAAATGTAGCCTAACAAATAACAAATCTTCATTTGGGAGAATTAATATAGAAAGTTGTCCATTCACCACCACATCAGTGAATCTTTCCGTTGTACATCCCTCTCAGAAGTTCAGAGCTCAATGCAGATACAGACAGTTGGAGACCTTCCCAAAGAGAAACATTTCATTAGCTTTGTTCATGCCTGAGCTGAGAGAGATACACAAGCCATCTCTCCCCCCTCACTGCCACATCTCCAAATCTGAATCTCTCTCTCCCTCTCCCTCTCTCCACTTCTCTCTTTCCCCTCTCATTCTAGCTCTATCACCCCCCCCTGTCTTTCTATCCCTCTCCTGTCTCTACCTGCCTTGTGCATGATTCTACATCATTCATCAGCTCACTATAGGGGAGAAGTAACACACACCAAATGAGTCTCTGCCTCTCCCTGCCTTTCCCCTCCTGGCCCTGCCGCACCCTGTCCTGCCCTGCCCATCCCTGTCTTTACTGAGGGAATGTTATTAGGATTGGAGGGAATGAATGATTTACTGTGGATATAGTCTAGAGCCTAACTGGCCAGCCAGGCCTGGTGATCTGTACAGTTTGGGTGATATGTACTTCTACCATGTTGAGGTTCTTTGAGAATTATTTCAATGTACAATAAATGAGTTATAGATCATTTAAAGTGACTCACTTGTGAATACTTACATAGCTGTTATGTTTACTAGTTATTATTCCATGTTAAGTAGGATTTATTTCGTATGTTATGATGTTTGTTACACTGAGTTACTGTACTTTCTACTGATTAAAGCAGAGGATTGGAGTACAGTATTCAGGCAAGAAGCTGAAGAAGAAAAAAGCATAGAACAATTTTCTAGTCCTTTAAACGGCTCTCCCATTTCCAGTCATTGGTTGGCTTTTGTTCCAGTTTTTCCCCATCCCAATGAGTCTCATTTTTTCCATTCCATATTCTTGAAACTTGATCTCTTCATGGTTTCAAACACAGCTTTACCATCCATGTGTTTTCCTGCTTTTGTTTTATACCAAAGACCCCTAATAGTACCTCATGATGCCTACAGCTATAGGAGGGAGCAGACTCAGGTACTGTTAAGTTGAGTTCAGGCATGCGAGTGATGAAGAGAAAAGGTTTGATTGAATCGTTAGCGCTGAAGTTCTGTATTATAGCCTGAATGAACATTTAAAGGCAATGTTCCCGCATTAGAGGAAACTGCATTCATGGTAAACGCTGCATATGTCGGTTCCATCAGAAATGACCTTTACATTTCAACCACGCTATAGCCCTCAACTTCTGTGATACGGATTGAATAGAGACCATAGGTGAGAGAAAGGGATGGCAGATTGAGGAAGGAAAGGAGAGCATCATTCTGTTCTCATAGACACATGAGTTCAATTCCTCCTGCATCTGGAATCACTTAGTTTCATGTTGCTGGATCCGTTTTAGCAGAGGTCTGCTGTATGACTTCAGCTGTGGTAACAAAACATTTACAGGGAAAAATAGTAACGGCAGTGAACCTGATTGATTTATCAAAATTATTGTTTTGTTGCATTCTCACAGGTAAAATTAATCAGTGCACTTTACTTATTGTGCACTATTTAACCTCATTGGAAAATACATGGTGATTTTTGCATGAAAATGAAATCCTAGCTCGACCCAGGAAGTGTAACAATTGCAGTGGCGTGTATTCATGGCTGCCAAGGGAAGCCGCCCGTAGCATTGGCCTCCCTTGACAAAAAAAGTATAAAAATGAACCAATCAGCGTTGAGCTAAACTGAACGAGCTCAACTGTGATTGGTCCTGGCACACAAAAAGAAAGTGTCAAGGGAAGCCTGTTTGGATTTTGGCGTCACTCTTATCAAATCACATTGAGAGCATACATCATTGACAGAAAAACTTGAATTGTTGCATTGTCCTCCGGTGGCTAGCTAGCTAGCTAAAAATCATCCCTTTCCTGAATTAGCCATGGATGGAGATAGGGATTCTCTCTACTGACCAATGATTGTAATGGCGAATCAGATTCAACCATTAATTCACACATTGTTGTGCCCCTGGCCTGAGAGGATGAAAGTTCAATATGTAGCTAGATGTAGAAGGCTAATGTTAACTAGCTAACGTTGCTCATGAATGGAAGTTAGGCTAGCGAGCAAGCATTTTAACCAGGTAGCCTAGGTCAACAAAAATAAAAGCATGTACTGTATGACAGAGTGGTAAGAGGATGACATTGGCGTTTCTCTACAAGTAGGGGGGGGGGTCAACATGTTCTTCTAATTGCATGAAAGCGCACGCACACACACACACACACGCACGCACGCACACACGCACACACGCACGCACACACGCACGCACACACGCACACGTGCAGGGTAGCCTAGTGGTTAGAGTGTTGGACTAGTAACCGGAAAGTTGTAAGTTCAAACCCCCGAGCTGACAAGGTACAAATCTGTCGTTCTGCCCCTGAACACCCACTGTTCCTAGGCCGTCATTGAAAATAAGAATTTGTTCTTAACTGACTTGCCTAGTTAAATAAAGGTAAAATAAAATAAAATATTTAGCTTACGTTGATTGAACTAAATTGTTTTTACAATCTTTTAGTTGTCACTGTATTAGATTAAGCAGAGGTGATTTGATGATGTTGAAATGTTGAAGTTGAAATGGTGCTTGAATAGTGGAGGCAGCTCCTGTTTTCTTTGCGACTTGCAATAGTTGTTTAGCGGACCGAAAATGTCAGAAACATTATCTTGCTTGACCATGCTGTAGGTCATGTAACTTTCTGTTACTGTACATGCAACATACTTAATGAACTTCGTTGGACAGAGGTTGCTATCCGGTTTTGTAATAAAACAAAGGTGTGGTTGAATTTATTATGCCACTGTGTCTTCTTATTGTCTCGGTCTTTGAATTAACAGGTTATAGAGTAAACAATTCCATTATCACACAACACATAGGTTGAAATATGTTTTTTATGAGTTTTAATTCATTAGTTTTAATTGTTTGCCCTCAATTTGCGTAGATACAATTTGGAAACTCAAGCTATAGGCTGCTGTAGGGCTGAACCTGCTGAGTTCTACAATGTTTTAATTATAACCCTTTCCCTGGCTTTTCTCCATTTTGTGTCAGGTTAAATATTAGTCACTATCGGGAGCCACTGTTAGTAATACCCACATACATTTATAACTCACTTTAGTGTTAGTTTTCTTCCATTCCGCATAATTTCATTCCATTCCATTTTCCTTTCTTTCCGCTGTCATATCCGTCCGTGTATGTCACAGTTGTTGAAGGCTGAGGACCAAGGTGCAGCGTGCTGAGCGTACATTTTACTTTATTTACAAATGACGCCGACAAAAAAACAATAAACCATACACAACAAACCATGCCGCTCAATGCTATGTGCCATCAAACAAAGTTAACCTCCCACAAACACAGGTGGGAAAAAGGGTACCTAAGTATGGTTCCCAATCAGAGACAACGATAGACAGCTGTCCCTGATTGAGAACCATACCCGGCCAAAACATAGAAATAGAAAATCATAGAAACACAAAACATATAATGCCCACCCCAACTCACGCCCTGACCAAACCAAAATAGAGACATAAAAATGATCTCTAAGGTCAGGTGTAGTTGTTCCTGAGGGTCGCTAGCAATAGTGGATCATGTTAGGCTAACGTTGTGCAATAATTTGGGTCATGTAGCCTATTTGAATCATTATGTAACTCAGACCACACGTAGCAGGTTAAACCTGGAGCCTGGCACACGGTTCACAACGAGTGGATCGTTGTCATACAGCTTCATGATGAGTGAAAATTAGGGTTGATTTATAGGACTATAGTTCAACCCCTATTGTACACTTTTTTACACCATCCAATATTTAATTGATTGAACTTGAATATGAATGAATATGAATGAATCAAACAACACAGTATTTTTTATTCATCAATATATTTAGTGCTCTCCAAACTTGTTTTTTATGATTCATACATACTTTCTTAACCCTAAAATATGGCTAAATAATCTACAAGATCAGAGTATTTTTTTATCTATCAGTTGGTGCTGAAACGGAGACGAAGATGCGTAGATGATATTCTTTCATTGATCCCTGTTTTCTAAACCCGTTCTCTTGATGTATTCTAGTCTGTCGACAAAATTTTAATTAAAGGTACACAGTATTTAAAGGGATGTCTTGTACTAAAATCCCCATTGAATGAAAACTCCACAAGACAATCTGTTGGTCAGCAAGTGGGAGGGTTTTCAGCAGTTGAATTACACTTTTACCAGGTAAGTTGACTGAGAACACAGTCTCATTTACAGCAATGATCTGGGGAATAGTTAAAGGGGAGATGATTAGGTGGCCATGATGGTATTTAGTCAGGACACCGGGGTTAACAGCCCTACGATAAGTGCCATGGTATCTTTAGTGACCACAGAAAGTCAGGACACTCGTTTAACATCCTATCTGAAAGACAGCGCCCTACACAGGGCAATGTCCCCAATCACTGCCCTGGGGCATTTTGATATTATCTTTAGACCAGAGGAAAGAGTGCCTCCTAATTGCCTTCCAACACCAGTTCCAGTAGCATCTGGTCTCCCATCCAGGACCAACCCTGCTTATCTTCAGAGGCAAGCCAGCAGAGTGATGCAGGGTGGTATGCTGCTGGTGTTTACATTTTTTCACTGCGCGTAAGGGAACCACTCCTGCAAAGCCTGTTACGCACCTTCATAAGGTAAGTCTGAATACCAACTACTGCATAGGACAGGCGTGCATAAGAAATAACACATTTTCTAAGTAGGAACTGGGCCCTTAAGCAGATTCAACACTCAATACAGAACATATTGAATATACTCAGCTGTAATAGATAGCATATGTGAAGCATGGACATTACCTCCCCATCATTTATTAGATATGTTTATCAGTTGTTTCTTTACTTCTGAATTGATTTGTTTAGAACCAATTATAAACATGTGGTTTGTCATGTAATGGTGCCTCTGCCTCCAGGAGTACTTGAAGAAGGAGTGTTTTCATCATTGATTGTCTGGAAGACCAGACTGGGGATTGGAGAAGCAGAAATAAGTTACATAAGCCTGGGTTGGCACAATTTTGACAATAGTTTGAAATGTTTCATTGTCTAATTCAAATGAGTATTACTAAACTAGGGCCATGTTTTCTCACATCACACTTTACAATTGCTACGGGTAACTACTTAGCTTGCATGTGATGTAAGATTCCTACATTTCTGTATCTAAGATATCTTAGCTCCAGTACACAACACCAGGCACGACAAGCATTCTTTTTACATGACCTCCTGTGGCCAAATTCCTTGGCCGGTTCCAGGCATAAGCAACATAAGCAGTCGCCTAGGCACTAGGGGGCCCCGGGCACTAGGGTCTAGCCAGCTATCTAAACTTGTAGTAATCATGGCTGAATGTCGACGCATGGTACGTGCCCAGGGGCCCTGAGCTCCAGGGGTGCTCCCATTGATTTTGTTGGTCATTTTCATCCAGATGTAATATTAACATGGCATAAGTCATTACAAAATGTGTAGAATTGCAGGGAATAAGCCTTAAAGGCCCAATGCAGCCATTTTTGTATCAATATCAAATTATTTGGGGGAAACAATTTAGTGCCATACTGTTAAAGATTTCCATTCTACCCCCAAAAAACGATTTCTCAAGTAAAATTTTTACCAGGACTATCTGGGAGTGGTCTGAATGGGGAGGGGAAACTGAAACTAGCTGTTATTGGAAGAGGTTTGGAACCTTCTTTGTTATTGGTCTATTAACCAATTTACCATATGATGACATCACCATGGAAAGCTGAAACCCTGGCTCATGCAAACCTGCTGATTAAAAGGTTTTGTGTAGATTATATTTTCAACCAGCTATCAGGAAATAACACTGATCATTATTTTTCACACTGATGTGTTAGTTTCACCAGCTGTTGTACAATATAGTACAAAGGAAAAACATATAGTTTTGACTGCATTGGGTCTTTAAAACTGCTACAATGTACACGATATATACAAAAGTATGTAGACACCCCTTCAAATGAGTGGATTCGGCCATTTCAGCCACACCTATTGCTGACAGGTGTGCAATCTCCATAAATAAACATTGGCTGTAGATTGGCCCTACTGAAGAGCTCAGTGACTTTCAATGTGGCACCGTCATAGGATGCCACCTTACCAACAAGTCAGTTTGTCAAATTTCTTCCCTGCTAGAGTTGCCCCGGTCAACATAAGTCCTGTTATTGTGAAGAGGAAATGCCTAGGAGCAACAACAGCTCAGTCGCGAAGTGGTAGGCCACATAACACATAAGCTCAGAGAACGGGACCAGCGAGTGCTGAAGCGCACAGCGCATAAAAATTGTTTGTCCTCGGTTGCAACACTCACTACCAAGTTCCAAACTGCCTCTGGAAGCAACATCAGTACAATAACTGCTTGTCGGAAACTTCATGAAATGGGTTTCCATGGCCAAGCAGCTGCACACAAGCCTAAGATCACCATGCGGAATGCCAAGTGTCGGCTGGAGTAGTGTAAAGCTCGCCGCCATTGGACTCTGTAGCAGTTGAAACGTGTTCTCTGGAATGATGAATCACGCTTCACCATCTGGCAGTTCGACGGATGGATCTGGGTTTGACGGATGTCAGGAGAACGCTATCTGCCCCAATGCATAGTGCCAACTGTAATGTTTGGTGGAGGAGGAATAATGGTCTTGGGCTGTTTTTCATGTTTCGGGCTAGGCCCCTTAGTTCCAGTGAAGGGAAATCTTAATGCTACAGCATACATACCAATGACATTCTAGACGATTCAGTGCCCCCGTGCACAAATCAAGGTCCATACAGAAATGGTTTGTTAAGATTGGTGTGGAAGAACTTGACAGGCACAGAGCACTGACCTCTACCCCATCAAACTCCTTTGGGACCAATCGTGAACACCGACTGCGAGCCAGGTCCAATTGCCCAACATCAGTGCTCAACCTCACTAATGCTCTTGTGGCTGGATGGAAGCAAGTCACCTCAGCAATGTTCCAACATCTAGTGGAAAGACTTCCCAGAAGAGTGGAGGCTGTTAAATCAGCGAAGGGGGACCAATATTAATGCCATATAAATGCCTGTGATTTTTTCAATGAGATGTTCAAGCAGGTGTCAGAATAAATATATATTTTATAAATGTTTCTCTCCGCTGTCAAGAGGGGTGCAAATAAAATGTTTTGCTGCGAAGTGTTGGGCCCCCCAACCAAATCTTGTTTAGGGCCCCCAAAAGGCTAGAGCTGGCACTGACCAATTCTTATATATTTGAATGAACAATAGGTGTAACCACTGAATGGAAAAGTTTTTTTAATCAACTCAATCTACCACCATGATCTGTAATTAAAATCAGTCACGAGACCAAAATGTTCTGGGAGAAGTTGTCGTCTGAATTCACACCCATCCCATCTCTCTCCCAGCCGGCAACTCCTCCTTACCCTTCCTAACCTCCCTAACTGTTACCACCGCCACTAAGTCAGTAATGAGTCTGTCCTTATTATATAGTGACAAGCAGCACGACTACCTCATTTAACACCACAAATAGTGTTCAGGAAAAACTGTAGGCTGCTGTACCGTCTCAACACAATAAAAATCCCACATTGACTGGCAGAAAGTAAGGTTGAGAAATGGAGTCAGGCTGCTTTTAATCCTAGTGTTCTCTGGTCTGGGACTGAGTCTGTGGCACAGCTTTTCAATCTGTGTCCCAAATGAAATCCCAATTGAAATCCTACTCCAGAGCCCTGGTCAAAAGTAGTGCATTATGTAGGAAATATGGTTCCATTTGGGCCACAGACTCTGTTATTGTAAGCACTGGTCCCGCTGGAAGACTAAACATTTGTGTGCGGAAAGGATGAATCATGAGGCAGAACACACTGTCCGTGCAGCTCAGACAGAACAGAACAGACTGCAGCACCAGCTCTCTGCCTCAACGCCCCGGCTGCTAGTTAGTGCACATCTGGATAGAGCGGATGAACTAAAGAATGAGGAAAAAAGTACAGACCACAGCTCAACAAATAACCCAGCTCTCTGCCTCTCTCTCTCTCTCTCTCTCTCTCTCTCTCTCTCTCTCTCTCTCTCTCTCTCAGCACCAACCCCAGTCGCTAGTAACAGACACATCTGGCTAGATGGGGGGGGGGGGGGGGGAGAACTTGGGATGATTATAAAATGGAGAGAAAATTAAATAATAAAATGGAGCGAATAGATAATGAAACTTAAACACAAAAAATGGTTCATATGGAGATCTCTCTGACAATAACAGAACAATAAAGCAACGTTTAAAAATGATTATAGTCCTAAATCAAGAAAACAAGAAAAGGGCCATTATTTACCATCATGTTGGTAAAATAACATTTTATCCTAAAAAGATCATGCTCTATTATACTGTAAGTAGTAAGTTCAGCCTCAAAGCAACTTGTGAGGCAACATCCTCCCAAGATCTCTGCACTGCAGTATAAACGTGTCTGGATGGCCCAAGGGTGCAAGCTGTGCGGCCTCCTCGACTGTGTCCTAAATTGCACTCTATTCCCTGTTCAGTACACTATCTAGGGAATGGGGTGCTATTTATGACACAACCCTCCACCGCAGTCACGACCCCATTGAGGGCTAGCCAGAGAAAAGACCCCCTCCCACACTCAGCCCCATTGTTTTCTTTGAAAATCAGGATGGAAGAACCAGGGTCGCACCGCTGGAAAACAGAGCTGAAAGGCCTCACACAACAACCCAGACCTTGCTCCGAGTATCTGTCAGGGTTATTTTCTGGAAAAAGTGGGTTGACACATGTTAATGTTGGCTTTTTGTTACCTTGTTATTAGCATATCATTTCCATGTTATTATCTTATTGCCACTAGACTGCCATGTATGGTTGGCTAGATTTAGGTAGATGCTGTTATTTTTGTATTGATTGGTTTTGGTATGACGAACAGCATGTCAAATCATGTGAAACCATGTGATTTTGAAACACTTCACATGTGATATTTCACTTGTGAAATCATGTGAAACCATGTGTTTTTGGAACACTTCACATGTGATGTTATTTCACATGTTCACATGGGATTTCACAGGTGATGCCCTGTAAACAAAGATGAGTTGTTATGATACACACACAGTGTCTGACACACAGTACATGTCTGACGTAGATGACTACATTGTGTATGTTTATTTATACAGTTATTATTATTCAAAATGTCCTTACCTGGGATTTGAACATTCCAATTGTCCTGCTACACCACCATGCATGTGTTAATAACTGATTTCAACTGTATTCCTACACTTTGTACTTCAAAGTTCATCTCAGCCTTGTTAAAACAACACTCATAGAAAAAAACCCAAATATATTTATCATAGTGATTCAGGAGTAACATTAAAGCAGGATAATATTCCTCACCAACATTAGACAACTATACAGAAAACCCCCAAATTGCTGAAATAATTAAATTGAATCAATGATGAGAGAATAGTCAGAATAACTAAAATAGCAGTGCAAATGGCCCTCTTTTACTAAGTGCAGAAATGTATTATAGGTATTGAATGTATTCAAGAAAGCTATAGCCCATTTGGTGTATCACAAAGGTCAGTATACATTAAATCCAGAAGTTGGGAGTTCAAATCCCAGGTGAGGTCCTACTTTATCTGAACAGCAATAATGCATGAAAAACATGATCACATGTGTAGTTTCAAATGTTAAGTGTTTAAAAAACATGTTTTCACGTGAAATGTCACAAATGAAGTCTTCTGAAAACATTTGTTTTCACATGTGTAATGTCACATGTGAAGCGTTCCAAAAACACATGTTTTCACAAATTATCACAGGTAGAAACAAATGATTTCATATGTGGACACATGAAACGTGACATTTCATAATTGTATATTATAGTTTGATTACATTTTAGGGTATCTGAGGATTAATAGAAACGTATTTTGACTTGTTGAAACAAAGTTTAGGGGTAGATTTTCGGGTTCCTAACTTGGCATGTTGAGCGAGTGGATAACTCAAATCGATGGCGCCAACTAAACTGACTTTTTGGGATATAAAGAAGGATTTGATCTAACAAAACGTCACTACATGATATAGCTGGGACCCTTTGGATGACAAATCAGAGGAAGATTTAATCACTATTTTACCTTTATTTAACTAGACAACTTCTACAGGCTAGGCGTCCCGCTAGCGGGACAACTTCCGGTGAAGCTGGAGGGCGCGCAATTCAAAAAAATAATCATAGGAGCCTCCTGGGTGGTGCAGTGGTTAAGGGCGCTGTACTGCAGCGCCAGCTGTGCCACCAGAGACTCTGGGTCTGTTGTAACCGGCCGCGACCGGGAGGTCCGTGGGGCGATGCACAATTGGCCTAGTGTTGTCCGGGTTAGGGAGGGTTTGGCCGGTAGGGATATCCTTGTCTCATCGTGCACCAGCGACTCCTGTGGCAGGCCGGGCACAGTGCCAAGGTTGCCAGGTGCACAGTGTTTCCACCGACACATTGGTGCGGCTGGCTTCCGGGTTGGATGCGCGCTGTGTTAAGAAGCAGTGTGGCTTGGTTGGGTTGTGTATCGGAGGACGCATGACTTTCAACCTTCGTCTCTCTCGAGCCCGAACGGGAGTTGTAGCAATGAGACAAGATAGTAGCTACTAACATTTGAATACCACGAAATTGTGGAGAAAAAGGGGTAAAATTCTATAAAAAAATAATCATAATAATCATACAAATGATGGATATTTAACATTTACGGTACATACAAGTGTCTTAATTCGGTTGAAAGCTTCAATTCTTGTTAATCTAACTGCACTGTTCGATTTACAGTAGGGTTTTCAGCGAAAGTATGCCATGCGATTGTTTGAGGATGGCGCCCCACATCAAAATATTTTTCCACTGGCGCAGGTTTCATAAATTCACAAATTGGGTGGCAGGTAGCCTAGTGGTTAGAGAGTTGGACTTGTAACTGAAAGGTGGCAGGATGGAATCCCAGAGCTGACAAAGTAAAAATATGTTGTTCTGCCCCTGAGCAAGGCAGTTAACCCACTGTTCCTAGACCAGTTAACCCACTGTTCCTAGACCAGTTAACCCACTGTTCCTAGACCAGTTAACCCACTGTTCCTAGACCAGTTACCCCACTGTTCCTAGACCAGTTAACCCACTGTTCCTAGACCAGTTAACTCACTGTTCCCAGGCCATCAATGAAAATAAGAATTTGTTCTTAACTGACTTGTGTAGTTAAATAAAGGTTTAAATATATATATATATATATATATATATATATATATATATATATATATATATATATATATAGTGTTCAAAAACTAGTATAATAGATTGCTGTTTAAACCGGAGTGATGATCGCACCTTAAATTCAAAATACGGGGTATAAAATGTCCCATTATACCTACAAGGTACCAAACTGTACCATGTGAGTTGTTTACCTTTGACCTTTTTGTACCCCCAGGGAACAATGCTGTAGTGTACCCTAACCATACCATTATTCTTTGAGAGTGTGTTAATATGTTTCACGCAATAAGTATGAACCTGGTGACAATACAGAAGCATCGATGAACTCTCAACCAAGAGGTTACAAGTTCAAATTCCCAAAGAATGAACATATACTCTGTGACGTCAGTCCTTGAGCACTGCTAGTTTTACATTAGTTATGTTGGTGGTGATAATTTGACAATTATTTACTTGATTATGGGCAGCTTTTAGCAAAGTGCCAATAAGTCTGTGGCCCATATCTCTTTCACATTCACAGATCTGGTGGTGTAGCTGCACTGTAGCAGGACATTTCAGTTTGCTAGCGAATGAGACGTTATGAGTTCAAATTCTTTTTAAGGCTAGGTCACAGTACACAATTATATAATTAACTATATAAGTAAGTGATTAATTAATTATATAAGTAAGTGAAAGCATTTTAAAACTCTTCCAACTGTTCCTAAACCACTTGTTTAGGTAAATAAATGTTTCTGCTGTGTTAAGAAAGCATAATATTTTGTCGACCCAGATGAGACAAATGAACAGTGGTGGTCTGAGGAATCTAAACCAACTGTAAGAGATGTAGTCAGCATGCCCATGTAAGGTACTGGTACGTAGGTTCCCTGCTCTCTCTCAGATGGAAGCTAGGGTCCCCCCCTAGTGCCTGTTCCTATGTCTGGTGTGTTGCCCACCAGTGAACCATATCCCTCCCTGGATCTGCATGTTGGAACTGCCGCACTAACACAAGTTGTTGTATACACAGGAAGAAAAAAGGTCAATGGGGCTGTACGGGAGGATGAGGGGGCTATTGTGTGGGGGTTGGGGTTAGGGTAGAGCTTCAAGATGAATAGAGAAATATGATACTCTGAATTATTAGCAAGGGAAACATCTGAGAGGAGGAGAAGAGGGACGTACAGCTTCATGTATTCTACAGGAGTGTGAAAAGAGCTCGGGAGAAAAACTGTGGCTCTCAAACACAAAACTGGTTTTATAGTTTTACTGTTGTAAAACCCCTTACCTTTTTGGGGGATTTGACAACTTTTTTTTGTCTGTAGTTCTGAACATTTCACAGGTGCATTTTGAAGCATTCCCTTTTACGCAGTCTATGGCCAGGGTTGGGGAGTAATTGATTACATGTGTGCAAAGCTGTCATCAAGGCAAAAGTGGCTACTTTGAGGAATCTCAAATATAAAATGGATTTTGATTTGTTTAACACTTTTTTGGTTACTACATTATTCCATATGTGTTATTTCATAGTTTTGATGTCTTCACTATTATTCTACAATGTAGAAAATAGTAAAAGTAAAGAAAAACCTTTGAATGAGTAGATGTGTCCAAACTTTTGACAGGTACTGTATATTCATTGATTCTTGAACATTATAATTTATAAATGCCTCATGACCTTAGTTCAACTGTCACACTCCATGAGATCCCAAAATATAAGCTTGTTTTTCTCCAATGTTTGTAAACATTGTAAATGTAAATTAACAACGTATAGCCTCACAACATGGTTACAACAATAATGTTATATCATGGATGGTCAGTCCTTGCTCTGTCTATTAATCTGAGAGTGGTTACATTTCTCCAGGCCCATCCTTCAGCTTTTTACCAAAACAGAGGCAGGGTGGCCGTTTTGTTATTGTTTAAACTGTGGATTTGCTCTTTAAACAGCTGCATATGATCAAGATATCAAAGTGTCACCAATAAAAAGGTAAACAATAGGCCTATAGCAAATTCAGCACATGGCATTCATTTTTCACATGTAAATAGCACTTTTCAGTAGTGGTCAAAGCATGCCATTCCATGAGCGCAGCATTCATTTTTCAACTCGAATCAATGAGCCCAATCAGTCCTCCATGACATAAACAACAGAGGAGGGCTGGCTCATAAATCCTTAGTTTTGGGGCTATGCTCAGGTAAAACAATTTGGCTAGTCTATACTTATACACATTTCTAAGTCCTAGTCTTGAAGCTCAAGGGGTATAACATTTATTGTAATGACTGGAATTCTGATAGACTTTGGTTTTTAATGGAAAGATATCATTTTAATCATATTATTATATGTAGTTGAAAGCGATGGGTTAGAAGAAGCCTACATAACCAACCCATAAAGTAAAATGTAACATCCATATGGCCAGCTATGTAAACTTTCACATTGATTTATCCTGCAATAGATGTCGTTCAATTGGTAACATACATTTTTGTCTTCTTCTAATGCCTCTTAAGAGGAAAGGAATCTAAAAGTAACAATGTAATCAGATTATGTTACTAAATTTGGGTAATCCAAAAGTTACGTTACTGATGACAATTTTGGACAAGTAACTAGTAACTATAACGGATTACATTTAGAAAGTAACTTACCCAACTCTGTCTATGGCATAGATTAGAACAGAAATATACTGTACATCTCTGTACAGATGCATCTCAAAAGATACATCTCGATTACATAAGTGTGCTGATCTTTCTCCTTTTTTCATCTGTGTACATCTAAAATTCTGAGAACAAAGGGAAATCAGCAAGCTCAACTTCTCCACTCATCAGTTTTCAGCACTGGAAAAAAATATATATTCTTAAACTCCTGCTACTTTAATCTATAATGTGAGTTGGGAACACACAATAGATTGTGGTACTGTGGTTTTGGAGGGAGTGATTTGTATTGTTTTCATGTGGCAAGATGGAATGTGTTTCTATCCTGCGGCTATGATCTGTCAGTGTCACTCAGTTTGAGATTGAAAAAACAAACTCTCGACAGCACGCTGGACACTCTTGTATGCTCCTCAATGTTGGATCTTAAACTAGTGTTTTGGTCAGTAGACCTTCATCAGGGTTTAGAGAGAAGTACTGTATGTCTTTTGCTCTCCTCTTTTGGAGGTCTTTTCTCTCCTTTCACTCTATTAGTGCATGCCGAAAAGGGGCTTGTCTTTGCTCCAACTCGTTCCTCTACTTTGACTTAAATTATTACTCCTATAGGTACTGTAACTGCATCGGCTTCCTCCATCTCCCCATTCCTGGGCTTGGTTTGGAGGGCAAGGGTCAGACAGTTGTTGTTGCCAGGTGCAGGAATCTCATGCCTGAGACATAGAACAGAAGAGACTTGAGGCACTCTACCAGTATACACATTCTAAAGAACACACACTCAGATTATGGGCTCTATTCAATCCGTATCGCGAACGTTCAGCATTACAGTGTGATTGAAGTTTAAAGGCAATGTTCCCACTTTAGCGGAGACTGCATTCATGGAAAACGCTGCATATGTTGGCTCAATAGGAAATGACCTTTACATTTCTATCACGCAATCTGTAACGCTTCAGCCATCCAGATTGAGTACAGCACGAGATCACCTCTAGCCTCTACACTCTTCTTACAGCCACATTACAATGGACAGTGGAATGGAAAAACAATGGTTGATCTATCTCTATTAACAATGTGACTAAAATGTGTGACATGTCATATGCAACACAAAAGGTGTTTTTCGGAAAGAGTCCACAATGTTTACACTAACTGAACAGAAAGGAAAAACGTTCCTCCAAACATCTCCAAAGAAGTGTCCTTGCCTTGGTTTACACAAATCACAGCAAACACCAACTGTTCTCCTTTTTGTGGCCTCCTATACTCTCCTCTCCAAGCCTCAGTCTCTTTCTCTCATACTACTCTCCTCCTCCAGAGAAGAACATGAAACATGATTTAAAATGAGCAGCAGTCCCACAGGAAGCATGGGACTGCTGAAAAGGGAAAGGGGAGGAGCTGCCAAGATGCATTCCTCTGCTTTGAGTCAGACGTAAAGCTCATGGGAGCTATTAGAGACTCCTCCAAAGTGACAGGACGACACTGCCAGATCCCTGGAGCTGGAACGCCAGCATGAAGCATGCTGCCCAGTCCAGACAGGTACTGTTGCAGAGGTTGTGAGTAAAATAGGAGAGGAAAAACACAAAAGTGTATTCAGGGTTCAGTTCTCTTAAGTTGTGTTCCAAATGGAACTCTATTATCTGGTCAAAAGTAGTGCACTATAAAGGTAATATGAAGACAAAATAGTTTAACAACTTTTGGAATCATCCAAGATAACATTTACAGCAGGCTGTTATTACAGCCCATGGCTCCTTATAACAGCTTTTATTAATGCATAATGACTATTATATATTCATAAACACATAATTAGTTTATAGAACAAATAGTGGGATGTAGGCTACTAGTCTGCCCTAGTTAGTTTATTGGTCAAGCTTAGATGTGCCCATTATTTTTGCAAGATTGTTGGAATGTTCATAAACAACTAGCTAACTTCCTCTAGCTACCATACAGCCTGCCATGCAGTAAAATGGAGTGCCTGAGGTGATCTAAGTCTTTCCCACAGTTTTACAGGGACCTGGCATCTTCAACTCCACTATTTGTGCCGTGAGAGAACGTTCTATGTCCCAAGTGGCACCCTATTCCCTATTTAGTGCATTAGTGCCATTACGGACGTACCCTATGACTGGGGCCTGTCTGTGTTTTTCTCTCTGGATGGAATGAAGAAGGTGTAGCTACAGACAATGTTGAACTCGTCTTGACTTGGGGCCTGATACTTGACACGGCCAAAGTCAGATGAGTTCCATTCCAAATAATCATCTGTTCTACTGATGCACAGCTAATCTGAACAGTCTGTGTGTTCTGTGTGTTTTCAACCTGGCATATGCAACGTGGAAGAAAGAGGAAAGTAGCAGTGTTTTACATTTATTGGGCCTTTTAAAGAGTGAAAATGGTTGGACTGGACACTTTCAATGGATGGGACTTTCCATCTAGACTAGCTTAACACAGTCGATAGAGTTTTGCCAAAGTCAAAGAGAAACATTTCAGCAGAGCCCAAAAAATAAGTCTGGTTTGGTTTCCTCCACAGAAAGAAACACAGACATGGAGAAAAATGTGTTTACTCGCTTTTATTTCTTACAGATTTACATGGTTTGGCAGAACAATGTAGACGCACTCGCACGCACGCATGCACGCACACACACACTCAATGTCTGCAAAATCAGAATCACACAAAAAGCGGGTAAATGGTTGAGATGTGAAATCCCAAGAGACTGCTCTGAGAGATGGAGGGAATAGGTGAAAAGGCTTGTCAGTTTGGATGTGACACTCCCCACTCTTAAGCACCATCATTATTACGTCTGGTTGATCCACTACTTGTGTCTGTAATCCATTGGTGTCCTCTCCACGCTGCTCTGACTGAGCCTTCCTCTCGTCTCGGCTGTCTGCTCAGGCCCCTCAGATTGGAACCAGCTGTGGATGCTGGCTGCAGTACAGCGCTGAGGAGAAACACACGTACACATAGTGCTGCGGAGAGAGAGGCTGGGTCTGGCAAGCCCAGGGGAGGAGTCAACATCTGGAACCAAGGAAGGAGAAAGTGAAGTGGTGAAACAAAAGAGACCCCAGCAACAAGTCTGTTCTCTCTGTCCGCTGCTGCTGCTCTGAGCCAATGGGAGATCACCATGTTGCCGAGTTAGTCAGAAGGAGGAGTCGAAAATACATTCTGGGAACTTTTTTAATTTAATTCTGTTGGGGGGGTTGGGGTCTATTCCATTATTCACATTTTTCAAAGAAGGTATTTACTTCTCAACAACATTGAATAATTAACTAAACTATAGAGGCCAGTCATAATTTGGATGATATCCCTATGTCTACAGTAGGCCGTAATCTGTTAGGTCTTTGACCAACCATAGTGATGGTAACAGTGCCCACTGAAGAGAAACCACACCACTGCTCTCCCTTGATACAAGCGTGTGCCTCGATATATCGCTTACAGTATGAACAGCCCGTAGCAGTAATGGGGAAGAGGATATAGAAGAGGTCCGCCTATCCAATAATCCTCTGATAAAGTGGTGCTGTACAGTACCAAATTAGTTATTTGTATTACTGCCTTCATGAATACGTTCAGGCTTACTCTTTCAGGATGTTTAATTCATCTTTAATTACTACCACACTGTACTGCCTCTGCCCCATAAATGGCATGGAAAAAGTTAGTGTCCAATTATCTTCCTACAGAGTTGATTACTTTTACAGTTTTTAAAGACTCCTTCTAGAGAGTAATACCACACGCACACGGAAAACACCAAGGCATTTTTAACTCAAATACTAGTAAGTTGAACTCAAAGTTAATGAAACATCATTATTACTTAAAATGTTTGTGGTACTGACTCAAGACTAAATGAGAAGTTACACCAACTAATTTATTTTAAGATATGATAAAAATCCCAGCATGCTCTACTACAGGTGGATTTTTGGGGAATTGTTTTTAATATCTATATTTGTACATTTGCACGTTCAAAATGTTATGCTACACAAAGATACATATTTTTTTCCTGAACTAATCCAATCATTTAATTGTTGCACCCATGAGTGAATTGGGTCTTCCAGTTTAAATGGCTTAGGTAATTTCCTGTCACTGCTTTTAACCCAAACAGTCATTATAAATGCAGGTTGTGGGTGAATACAAATATCAACTGTTGGACAGCCTAACGCTGACTAGATTCCAATAGGAATTACACATCACTTTGCAAGTCAGCATAATGTGAACTACAGTTAGGGTTGCCAAATTCTGGTCAATTTCCCAGGTTTTTCCAGAAATACTGGTTTGAAGATTACTGGAATTTTTTGGGGGAACGTTCGTGGAATTTTGCAACCCTATTAGAAGGCCTGATGTGGCTTGTAAACTTTGAGTTTCAGGCCACTGTATAAGGCCTTATGATATATATAAAGGTTCAATTATAGTGATAATATTGGCCTAGGAACTCCCTTCGAGAAGTGACAAACACAGTCACAATTCAATCGAAAACGCAAGACATACTGGGCAATTATTAGAGGCGTGGCTTAGTGAGGGCGTTACATTTAAGTATACAGTGCCTACGGAAAGTATTCAGACCCCTTGACTTTTTCCACATTTTGTTAAGTTACAGCCTTAGTCTAAAAAATATATATATATATTTATTTTATTTATCCTCATCAATCTACACACAATACATCATAATGACAATGCAAAAACAGGTGTTTATAAATGTTTACAAATGTATAAAATAAAATAGAAATATTATATTTACATAAGGATTCAGACCATTTCCTAAGTAGTTTGTTGAAGCACCTTTGGTATGACGCTACAAGCTTGGCACACCTGTATTTGGGGACTTTCTCCCATTCTTCTTTGCAGATCCTCTTAAGATCTGTCAGATTGGATGGTGTGCGTTGCTGCACAGCTATTTTCAGGTCTCTCCAGAGATGTTCGATCGGGTTCAAGTTCGGGCTCTGACTGGGCCACTCAGGGACATTCAGAGACTTGTCTTGAAGCCTCTCCTGCATTGTCTTGGTTGTGTGCTTAGGGTCGTTGTCCTGTTGGAAGGTGAACCTTCACCCCAGTCTGAAGTCCTGAGGGCTCTGGAGCAGGTTTTCATCAAGGATCTCTCTGTACTTTGCGCCGTTCATCTTTGCCTCGATCCTGACTAGTCACCTAGTCCCTGCCACTGAAAAACATGCCCACAGCATGATGCTGCCACCACCATAGGGATGGTTCCAGGTTTCCTCCAGACGTGAAACTTGGCATTCAGGCCAAAGAGTTCAATCTTGGTTTCATCAAACCAGAGAATCTTGTTTCTCATGGTCTGAGAGTCTTTAGGTGCCTTTTGGCAAACTCCAAGCGGGCTGTCATGTGCCTTTTACAGAGGAGTGGCTTCCGTCTGGCCACTCTACCATAAAGGCCTGATTGGTGTAGTGCTGCAGAGATGGTTGCCCTTCTGGAAGGTTCTTCCATCTCCAAAGAGGAACTCTGGAGCTCTGTCAGAGTGACCATTGGGTTTTTGGTCACCTCCCTGACCAAGGCCCTTCTCCCCCCATTTGCTCAGTTTGGCCAGGTGGCCAGCTCTAGGAAGATTTTTGGTGGTTCCAAACTTCTTCCATTTAAGAATAATGGAGGCCACTCTGTTCTTGGGGACCTACAATGCTGCAGAAATGTTTTGATACCCTTCCCCAGATCTGTGCCTCGACACAATCCCGTCTCGGAGCTCTGCGGACAATTCCTTTGACCTCATGGCTTGGTTTTTGCTCTGACATGGATTGTCAACTGTGGAACCTTATATAGACAGTTTTGTGCCTTTCCAAATCATGTCCATTCAATTGAATTTACCACAGGTGGACTCAAACAAGTTGTAGAAACACCTCAAGGATGATCAATGGAAACAGAATGCAACTGAGCTTAATTTCGAGTCTCATAGCAAAGGGTCTGAATACTTATGTAAATAGGGTATTTCTGTTTTGCTTTTTTATACATTTGCAAACATTTCTAAAAATCTGTTTTTGCTTTGTCATTTTGGAATATCATCTGTAGATTGAGGAGGGAATTCGTTTTTTTCTCCATTTTAGAATAAGTCTGTAACGTAACAAAAGCTGGAAATGTCAAGGGGTCTGAACACTTTCCGAAGACACTGTACCTTACTAAAAAAAATGCATTAGTGCACACACTCACCATATTCCTTATGGTAGGTTTCATCCTCAACTGACCTGCCTATTTTAATTCTCAGACTAGTGCTCTTTAGGAAAATAAGAATGACATGTAAATGTAACATATCTCATTCCCAGTCCTCTGTCCAGACTCCTGTATCCTGACACTCAGGATGGAATTCAATCTTAACACATCTGACATTTTGGGTAATGCATTTAATGCGTGTTTGATTTGGACAGCAGTGTGTCCCGGGTTGAGGGGAGTTTACACTCCTAAAAGTTCTAAAACGTGATTCTCAGGTTTGAATATAAGAAATAAGGCCAGATTTCAAACCTAATTGCATATTTTCTGCTTTGTTTTTGGGCACTTTTAGAGTGATTTTCACTTTATTTTTCTGCAATAAATCTAATTTACTCTAGGTTTGAACAGCAGGCCTAGATGCAGATGAGGGATACATACAAGACGTATAGATGGATGGAGGTACGAGTGTGTAGTGAGAGAGGCACTAGCATCCCACAGCCTGAGCCAACCCTAACAGAGAAGGCATTGTCCTCCTGGGTCAAATTCCCCAGTCCTCCATTACCTCCATTACCAACCCACAGCATGCCCACCAATCTGTCCGGGAGGAAATGTTCATTTAGTCCAGGAAGTCTGTGGTTTCCCACACCTTGGAGTTCAGAAATGCGTTCCAAATGGAACCCTATATTGTGCAATACTTTTGACCAGAGCCCTATGAGCCCTGGTCAAGCGTGGTGCACTAAATAAATAAGGAATAGGATGCCACTTGGGATGGAGCCCAGGTCTAGTCCAAAAAACAGGTTGTTACACAGGTTATAACAACATAGGTGAGAATAGTAGTGGTAGGCCCAATAGGGTCTACAAGATAAATGTAACATCATGTACCTTTTAAATAACTTAATTGTCTTCTGTGGTTGAGTTGTTACTGTAAACAATGCAATGGCTCCCAAAACCACAGTGAATTTTCAGGTGTATTTATTGCTGTAGTGCCGTTTGTTTTTGGATTCTAAGTTAGCCTATGTCCCTATTGGCCCAGGTCAAACTGTCTGCACTACACAGAGAATGTCATTTGGGATGCAGTCTAATAGCTTTTTTTGTGTAATAACTTGTTCAACTTTGACCGATGTTGTCATTACTAGAGGAATTTGGTCAAATGTCACAATGACATCACTGAAGGAGTAAAATTAAGTATTTTCTTGGTTTGAAAGGCCAAAGAAGTTGAACTTCAAAATCTTTCTAAACGGTCTCCCTTCACATACAGCATTGCAATTGTGTGGAGTTTCCTGACCTGTAAATGTCCCATAATGAACCATTATTCATGTTTATTTTCATCTCAATATGATCATGTCCATTGTAGAAAATAAATGGATTTGTTTTCAGTTTTATTGTTATTATATGATATTTTATTGGTAATACAGAGATACATTCTGTTTTATACTGAAACAAATATCCACTTTGACAGTAGGCTACAATGAATTATAAATGGTCACTTATAATCAAATCAAGTTTTATTGGTCACATACACATGGTTAGCAGATGTTAATGTGAGTGTAGCTAAATGCTTGCGCTTATAGTTCAGATAGATTACTTGTTAGATATTACTGCACTAACTAATTCCCAACAACTACCTAATACACACAAATCTAAAGTGATGGAATAAGAATATGTACATATAAATATATGGATGAGTGATGGCCGAGCTACATAGGCAAGGTGCAATAGATGGTATAAGGTACAGTATATACATATGAGATGAGTAATGTAAGATATGTTAACATTATTACGGTTGCATTGTTTGAAGTGTCGAGTGATCCATTTATTAAATTGGCCAGTGATTTGAGTCTCTATGTAGGCAGCAACCTCTCTGAGTTAGTGATTGCTGTTTATCAGTCTGACGGCCTTGAGACAGAAGCTGTTTATCAGTCTCTCGGTCCCAGCTTTGATGCAACTGTACTGACCTCATCTTCTGGATGATAGCTGTGGTTCAGTTGATTGTTGTCCTTGATGATTTGTTGGGCCTTTCTGTGACATCAGGTGCTGTAGGTGTCTTGGAGGGCAGGTAGTTTGCCCCCGGTGATGCGTTGTGCAGACCGCACCACCCTCTGGAAAGCCTTGCGGTTGAGGGCGGTGCAGTTGTCGTACCAGCCGGTGATACAGCCCGACAGTATGCTCTCGATTGGCATCTGTAAAAGTTTGTCAGGGTTTTCGGTGACAAGCCAAATTTCTTCAGCCTCCTGAGGTTGAAGAGGCGTTGTTTCACCTTCTTCACCACACTATCTGTGTGGGTGGACCATTTCAGTTTGTCCGTGATGTGTACGCCGAGGAACTTAAAACTATCCACCTTCTCCAGTACTGTCTCTTCGATGTGGACATGGGGGTGCTCCCTTTGCTGTTTCCTGAAGTCCACGATCATCTCCTTAGTTTTGTTGACGTTGAGTGAGAGGTTGTTTTCCTAACACCACACTCCGAGTGCCCTCACCTCCTCCCTATAGGCTGTTTCGTCGTTGTTGGTAATCAAGCCCACAACTGTTGTGTCGTATGCAAACTTGATGATTGAGTTGGAAGTGTGCATGGCCACGTAGTCATGGGTGAACTGGGAGTACAGGAGGGGGCTGAGCAAACACCCTAGTGGGGCCCCAGTGTTGAGGGTCAGTGAAGTAGAGATGTTGTTTCCTACCTTCACCACCTGGGGGAGGCCTGTCAGAAAGTCCAGGACCGAATTGCACATGGCGGGGCTGGGAACCAGGGCCTCCAGCTTAATGATGAGCTTGGAGGGTACTATTGTGTTGAATGCTGTGCTGTAGTCAGTGAACACATTCTTACATAGGTATTCCTCTTGTCCAGATGGGATAGGGCAGTATGCAGTGCGATGGCGATTGCATCGTATGTGGACCTGTTGGGGCGATATGCAAACTGAAGTGGGTCCAGGGTGGCAGGTAGGGTGGAGGTGATATGATTCTATCCTCTGATCTTGTCCTAACCCCATAAGAGGAATTACAGTTGAAGTCGGAAGTTTACATACACTTAGGATGGAATTTTTAAAACTAGTTTTTCAACCACTCCAAAAATGTCTTGTTAACAAACTATAGTTTTGGCAAGTTGGTTAGGACATCTACTTTGTGCATGACACAAGAAATGTTTCCAACAATTGTTAACAGACAGATTATTTCACTTATAATTCACTGTATCACAATTCCAGTGGGTCAGAAGTTTACATACACTAAGTTGACTGTGCCTTTAAACAGCTTGGAAAATTTCAGAAAATGATGTCACGGCTTTAGAAGCTTCTGATAGGCTAAGTGACATCCTTAGAGTCAATTGGAGGTGTACCTGTGGATGTATTTCAAGGCCTACCATCAAACTCAGTGCCTCTTTGCCTGACATCATGGGAAAATCAAAAAATAAATGAGCCAAGACCTCAGAAAAAAAAATGGTGGACCTCCACAAGTCTGGTTCATCCTCGGGAGCAATTTCCAAACGCCTGAAGGTACCACGTTAATCTGTACAAACAATTGTACTCAAATATAAACACCATGGGACCACGCAGCCGTCATACCGCTCAGGAAGGAGACGCGTTCTGTCTCCTAGAGATGAACGTACTCTGGTGTGAAAAGTGCAAATCAATCACAGAACAGCAGCAAAGAACCTTGTGAAAATGCTGGAGGAAACCACAGGATATCCACAGTAAAACGAGTCCTATATGGACATAACCTGAAAGGCCGCTCAGCAAGGAAGAAGCCACTGCTCCAAAACCGCCATAAAAAAGTCAGACTACGGTTTGCAACTGCACTTGGGGACAAAGATCGTACTTTTTGGAGAAATGTCCTCTGGTCTAATGAAACAAAAATATAACTGTTTGGCCATAATGACCATTGTTATTTTGGGAGGAAAAAGGGGGAGGCTTGCAAGCCAAAGTACGGGGGTGGCAGCATTATGTTGTGGGGGTGCTTTGCTGCAGGAGGGACTGGTGTACTTCACAAAATAGATGGTATAATGAGGGAGGAAAATTATGTGGATATATTGCAACATCTCAAGACATCAGTTAAGACAAGTTAAAGCTTGGTCGCAAATGGGTCTTCCAAATGGACAATGACCCCAAGCATACTTCCAAAGTTGTGGCTACATGGCTTAAAGACAACAAAGTCAAGGTATTAGAGAGGCCATCACAAAGCCCTGACCTCAATCCTATAGAATATTTGTGTGCAGAACTGAAAAAGCATGTGCGAGCAAGGAGGACTACAAACCTGACTCAGTTACACCAGCTCTGTCAGGAGGAATGGGCCAAAATTCACCCAACTTATTGTGGGAAGCTTGTGGAAGGCTACCCGAAACTTTGACCCAAGTTAAACCATTTAAAGGCAATGCTACCAAATACTGACTGAGTGTATGTAAACTTCAGACCCACTGGGAATGTGATGAAAGAAATTAAAGCTGAAATAAATCACTATTATTCTGACATTTCACATTCTTAAAATAAAGTGGTGATCCTAACTGATGTAAAACAGCGTTCAGATGTAGTTTTTAAATTCAGCTAAAGGCATAGAAGAATTGGGAAACAGAAGCTAGTGATACCAATAAAAGCTGAAATAAATCATTCTCCCTACTATTATTCTGACATTTCACATTCTTAAAAGAAGGTGATGATCCTAACTGACCGAAGACAGGGAATTTTTACTAGGATTAAAAGTCAGGAATTGTGAAACTGAGTTTAAATGTATTTGGCTAAGGTTTATGTAAATTTCTGACTTCAACTGTATATGTTTTGATTGATTCTCCATTCCGTGAGCTCATAGTCCATGCCTATGTAGCAAATGTGAAATGGCTAGCTAGTTAGCGGTGGTGCGCGCTAGTGGCGTTTCAATCGGTGACGTCACTTGCTCTGAGACCTTGAAGTAATGGTTCCCCTTGCTCTGCAAGAGCCGGGGCTTTTGTGGAGCGATGGGTAACGATGCTTCTAGGGAGACTGTTGACGTGTGCAGAGCGTCCCTGGTTCGCACCCAGGTCGGGGCGAGGGGACGGACGTAAAGTCTATACTGTAACATTGATGCTGTTGACCCGGATCACTGGGTGCTGCGGAAAGAGAAGGAGAATGGGGGGTGAGTGTAGCCGAAGTGAAATGGCTAGCTAGTTAGCGGTGGTGCGCGCTAGTGGCGTTTCAATCGGTGACATCACTTGCTCTGAGACCTTGAAGAAGTGGTTCTCCTTGCTCTGCCAGGGCTGCGGCTTTTGTGGAGCGATGGGTAACGATGCTTTGAGGGTGGCTGTTGACGTGTGCAGAGCATCCCTGGTTCGCGCCTAGGTCGGGGTGAGGGGACGGACGTAAAGTCTATACTGTTACACCTATTGTATTGTTTTTCAACTTAGATATGCTCATATTTTCCCTACACTAGTCCATAGAATACAAAAATATAGAAAACCATGCTCGGACACTGTTCCATGAGGGAGCAAAAGGGGGCTTAGCCCCCTCAGTTAAAACTTGTGCCCCCTCAGATTCCCCTATATAAAAATATAAAATAAGTTCAAATGATTGTGCTTTGTCAACACAATGGACAGAGCTTGCCGAAGTGTGTGTAGGGGGGCTATGGAAAGCCACTGGGCAGTTAGGTGACTCCTTTGGGTTTCCATAAGAAGTGGGAAAAACGCTGTGGTAGGCTAAGTGTATAATGTTATTCACTGCTGCCTGTAATATTTGCTTTGGATTTATAAGGGCGGGGTCAAGCCTACAGATGAAGCTGTTTCACTTAACTCTGCCTCATGCCCCACCAATACAGAGTTTAGTTAGCTTCCTAGCAAGCTATAAAAAGCTTTAATGTTATTAGCCTTAGCCGATTTAGCTAGCCCCAACCAGCTAATCTGCCACAATGGATATCAGAAATTGGCTTTGCCAAAGCACCCAAACAAAGCCAAAGGAGAAGGGGAGCAATGACCAGCAGCAGCAGCAGCAGCATCAAACCACCAAGGCCGCCCGCCTAGCCCAGCTGCAAAATATTGCAGGACAAAGTAAACAGAGTGCCATATGTTAATTGTTTCAACCACCAGCTTCACTTATTGGTTGTTCACGCAATGTCATCTGAGAATGCGCTGGAGGAATGTTTAAATGTCTGTGACTCACTCTACAAGTTCTTAAAGAAACAACAGTGGTTGCCATGTACAATGGAGAAACCTTGAAACGGCTATTGGATCAAAGGTGGAGCGGACACCTGTCTACTGTGTCAGTGGTTGATAAAAGTTGTGACAGCATTGTGGAGTTCTTATCTGACGTTGAATGAATGCGTTCGTTCAACACAGAAATAAGACTCGCAGCTACAGGGCTGCTGAAGGCGGTGACGAACCCCGGCTTTAAGTTTATAGCCACCATGGTGTACAGAATCTTCAGTCTTCTCCATCCTCCAAACAAATTACTCCAGGCAAAAGCAACCAATATTAACACTGGAGTCAAAGGGGTCTGCAGTGCATTGCAGTGCATCGAGCTGAGCTCTGACACCGAGTTCGAAGCCATTTGGGCACAGTGCAGTGTCAATGGCACTGACGCACTGCCAGCTCCAAGCAAACAACAATGTTATGTAGGTACAAATCTCCAGCAATACCTGGTGAACAGTACAGTAGGCCAGCAGGACAGAGGAGAAGAGACTGAGTCTAAAATACTGAACTTCAGCATGTTGGATGCGGTCATTGGCGAAATGTCGGAGAACGCAACAGCTAACGAGGGGAGGCCCTGTGTGCCCATGACCCAGAGAGCCATGGCTTACTAGATGTAAAAAAAAAGATGAAACCATTGCTGAATCTAAGCTAAACAGATTTGGTGGAAGCTGAGTTTAGTGTCGCTTGACAGTTTTTGCAGACTGAAATCCCTCGTTCCAAATGGACCCCACTTGATTTCCTGCAACAATTCTTTGGGCCTCTCTCTGCTATGCCGACCGTGCTTACTGCACCGAAACATGGACTGACTTTTGGGCCATCCACAGCTACATGCAAAACTAATATTACATGCAAAACTAATATTCGACTTTGACAAAAGTGTTCAGTCAGCACAGAAGAAGCATGCTACACCCAAGGAAAGCTCAACTAATCCAATTGGCATTCGAGGGGGATCTTCCAAAAATATTTTGGTGAGAATGGAATGATCGATTACTCAGGAAGTTCCACGGAGCATCAAGGAGGCCGCAACTCTTCTGAAAAGGTAAGAAACAATCTAGCTAGTTGGTTTTTATAAAACATCTTGTCACTTCTTGGCCAAAAGCATTTGAATGTATGTTCATTGTGGTATAGCATGATATAAGCAGAATTCCATATAATTCCATTGCAATGACCCAAATGACTCCCCTGGGTATACTGTAGCTACATTCGTTATGTTTCATCATAGAAATAGATACATTCTATTATGGTTTTGATTGATTTTCATGGTTGTAAATGGAACTGTAGTATTGGAAACTTGTTTTTGGTAGGCTTGCATTGCGTAAATGATTATGTGGGTCAAATTTGATTTACAGAAGTGTATTGTGCCATATCACAACGTGTTGCTAAACTCATGAGCGGCATGATTTTCCATGTATGAAGCTGGCCTATAGGCCTATTTATTTGGCAAGACAGCTGTGTTTTTCTACATCTAACTGTAGTAGGTTGTAGGCTAGATTTGGGTTATTTGGATCTCCATTTAACCTTTTGTTTACTGCATTGTTTACTGTTAATGTAACTAACCTAAATCTAGATTGTGTCATTCTTTTATCGATCTGATATTTAGTTTTCTAGGCCTACTACTTGGTACCGTTGTTTTGTTCTGTTCTCATTTGTTCTCATTCACAGTTGTGCCGGTATTCTAAGCCAAACTGCTGTTCAGTGTTTTTGCTTGCATGCATGAATAACTAAGCTACTACTTTCAGCATTTAGTTAGTATTATTTTGTTAAGACAGCGGTGTGTAAGACTGCATTCACATAGGCTGTTTGTAATAGGTGAATTACCCTGTCCATCTTGTAGTCTATATTCATTACCAAAACGGCCTTGCTTTAGTATGTTAGGGCGCTGTCCATTGTGCTGATACAGCACAGCTGAGATGGGCTACAGATTTCACGCCAACCTGTCACTTCAAAAGCACTAAATGATCTCAGTGTCGGTTTAAACTGTTTATTGTGGTATAACCTGATATAAGCAGAATTCAATATAATTCCAATGCAAGAACCCAAAAATGGTGCCCGATAGCCAATTTCAACTGTCCCCTTAGTCACTTTATCCTGGAACCTGGTCTTATCATGTTACATGTTTACATTAATACAATATTAAATGATTCACATTAAAACATTTAAAACTTTGACACAGTGTAAGTGGTGCATACATATTCAAGGATCAATCTGTAATTGTAAAATGACATACAATATGTATACATCCCTGGGAAACTCTGTCAAACGTTTTAACCAAAAGTGTTAACCATTTTACCCCTCTCAGAACATTCATACTACTGTTCTAGGAATGAAGAGGTAACCAGAAATGGTTTGTTGGGATTCCATCTCCTCAGCTTGTCATGATGTCATCGTATCAGAATGAAACCTGCAGTTCAGACTTCGTCCTGAGGAGGAAGTAGAGAGCAGCCTTACTGTTAACCTAGCAGGCGTAAAAGAACCGCTTGAGCAGTCCCTACCAATGGAGGATGGCTCACAATAATGGCCGGAACGGTGCGACTGATGGCATCAAACACATGGAATCCATGTGTTTGTTGTATTTGATACCATTCCTCCTATTGCACTCCAGCCATTACCACGAGCCCGTCCTCCTCAATTAAGGCACCACTAACCTCCTGTGGTCCCTACATGCGGTTTTCAGAGGAAACGGAAGCTATGTTGAAGATGCTGTATCCCTGAAAACCGGATGTTAGTGGTTTCTTCTTCTTTTTCGACCCTGTATAGGCTACCTTACTGTAGAAGTAGTGTGTAGGGTGAAGCTGGCCCTAGACGCTGATCTTGGGTCAGTTTTAAATTGTCCCATCTTGTGATTTAGGTTAGGAAAGTTCAATTATAGGGGAAACTTCGCTCCGGAGCGTAGAAATGGAGTGGTCTCCTCACTCGAGCTTCTTAACCAGCCAGGCCATCTTTCTGCTTCTTCTTGAGGAAGAGGAGGTTGATGTAGACAATGTGGTCCAGGACCGTGGAGGCACACAGGAGACCCCCATGCAACGCTCCAGCTATCCCACAGCTGAACACACCCTGCCCTGGAAAAGGTACATCCACACAAACCATATAAGGTAAGGCAAAGATGGCCTGAAGACATGCAAGCTCCTTCACATACAGTACATTTACATAATTTAGCAGACGCTCTTATCCAGAGAGACTTACAGGCGCAACTGAGGTTAAGTGCCTTGCTCAATGGCACATCAACATATATTTTCCACCTAGTCAGCTTGGGGATTGTTGCTGGCCCAATGCTTTACACCAATAGGCTATCTGCCACCCAGTACATTTAAAAAAAATCAAAACAAGAGTTTGTAACTGTAAATATTCTTCACAGAATTTGACTATATAGCTCATACAAAATAGACTTTACGGCTAATGCACATTTTGTCTCACTTTATAAATGATTGAATCTTTACGGAGAAGCATTAGAGGAAAAACGCTCCAGGAGTGTTACCTGAGATAAAGAGGTTTTTGACAGGGGTGGAGCAGCGGTTCCTGGCCACAGCCTCAGCATGGAAGCGGCCAAGGTTGTGCTCAGCAGAGTACATGGCGCCGCGCTGGGCTCCCAGGGAGTGCATGTTAGTCAGGGGGGGGGGGGTCGCAACGTCCTGGAACACCAACTGGAAACAAACAGAGCATAGAGACGTTATCAATTAACATGGATTAACCTCTAAAAAGCCGCAAACACAGACACACAGAGAGACAATATACACTACTGTATGTTAATTGAAAAACACTTGTTCATACCTTTTCCCTCAGCTTGGGGAATAGGGTGCATGCCCAGTCAGAGATTGTTTGCAAATTTCATTTTGTAGTTAGTCATCTCCCCTTTTCCTTACTGAGGTATCTGTCCATTCCTCAAAGCACTCATATTTCACCATGGTCAACATCGTCATGCAGGATTTCCCTGTAAATGTAACATGGCATACATCCGACACGTCTGCAGCGTATTTGTGGCACAAAGAAGTAAACACACTTATCAGGTGTATCCTCTTTACTCATGGCAAATAACCCTTCCATTCTACACAAAACAACAAGGCTGTAAACATCTGAAGAATGCTGGAGTGATGATGCATCAATGAAACTAATCTCCATGTACGACTGACTGTAAGCTATGTAGTGATGCCATAGTAACTGCTTGTACTCATTGTTTATGCAGCAGCGCCACCTTGTGAGTACAGAGGGCGATATCATCTCATTTCAATTCTGAAAGAGGATTCGGTGCCTGGTCCTTACGAGCCATCCATATCATTCTTTTTGAAGAGCCAGAAGTTGGTGGAGACAATACCCAGCTTCTCTTGGGTTCCATCAAAGCCAGAGAAGACCAATAATGATCCTCTGCCATGTTTCGTCATGTCCAAACGTTCCTGGATGTCTGTTAGCAAAAAAAGGGTTTTACCATCAACCCATAGCAAGACTTTACAGTAGTAAGCTAGAACATTATAAGGCAACACCTATCGACTGATCAATCGATCAATCAACTGATTGAAATCCTACATGCTGTTAGTTTGTCAGTGTAGCTCACCTGGTTTGGTCTGGGTCTCAGGGGGCAGTCATTTCTGGAAGGTGGTGAACAGACCACAGTTGGAGATGATCACAGGAGCATGTACCTCCACCTCCTCCTGTCCCTTTCTCACCTTTACACCTGGCGATGGAAACAAACAGGAGAAGACTCAGGAAGACATTGTATGCCTTTGAAATATCAACATGATCTCCTCATGGAAATATATTTTGTGATTAGAAATAGGACAAGCTTCTTTAAGTCTTTGTAATTCTTGCATGCAGAAATAAGCGATGGGAAACTTACTCTCCCAGCACAACAAGGGAAGACTGTGTGGACTGTGCATGTAATTTGTCTTTGGGCTGTTATTATAGAGTTTTCACATATGTCCTACAACCCATATCGTGATTGTCAGCCGAGTGGATCAGCGGTCTAAGGCACTGCATCTCAGTGCTTGAGGCGCAGTACAGACACCCTGGTTCGATTCCAGACTGTATCAGCACCGGCTGTGATTGGGAGTCCCATATGGCGGTGCACAATTGGCCCAGCGTTGTCCGGGTTTGGCCGCTGTAGGCCGTCATTGTAAATAATTTTTTTTTCTTAACTGAATTGCCTAGTAAACTTTTGTTTATGTAGGGGAGCCCAATTGAGACCAGAGTATCATTCACAATGGTACCCTATGTACAAACATATTTACAATCAAGAAAATGAACATTCCAAATAAAACAAGAATAAAAAACCTACAAGGTACAATTACAATACTACACTTTCAACAAATAAACCATTACAATCAATCAAAACAACTGCAATCCTCAATTAATTCATTTAACACCAGAGTCCTAAACTTCCCTAGCGGCACCAGGGAATCAAGATGCAAGGAGGTAGGGGCACTAAAACTAAAGGAGGATTTACCTAAATTGGTCAAGACCAGAGAGACCTCAAGAGTTAACCAACCCTGCAAGTGGGTTTGATAGCTCATTATTTTATACTTCAGCAATGAAGTTAAGTCAGTTGGAAGCTTGTGTAGTAGAGCTTTGTAAACTTAAAAGAAGTAATGAAGTGATCTACAGGACTTCAATAAGGACCATCCAACCTTTTGGTGCAGTGGTGAGTATTAAAACTTGTCCATTGTGAAACGGATATGGACGATATCTGTATTCTCACCATATGCTGCCCCGTCATTGTTGACCAGGATCTGAGTGACGGGTGCCCTGACCAGGACGTTGCCTCCAGACTTCTGGATGACAGGGATGATGTGGTAGGAGATCTCACTGGCTCCTCCTTTAGGGTAGTACTCTTGTAGTGTTGCAACAGAAGAGCATTGATCATAACACTGGAATCCTTGGGGGAGGGGGGGGGTGAGACACCTTGGGAGGAAAAAACAGAAAATAAACTATTAGCTACCTCAGTTCTATTTCATGAATTATGACAGATATTCCCTGGTTGCCATAATCCAGTTGTTGCTCAGTTTGTCTTGGGCTCTTTCCAAGCATAGAATATCATTCTGAATATATATAGAATAATACTGAAATAGTGGAATGGAATAGTATAGTTTAGTCTAGAATGCAATACAATAGAATCTAGAACGTTAAGACCAAGTACCGTAGAAGAGGTAACTGAAGATGACGTGAAGGTCCCAGTACCAGAGAGGGTATAGATGGAGGAGCAGAGGTTTGTGATGCCAGACTTCAGCAAGAACAGAGCCAGCCACTGGGGGATCAGCTTCAGAGAGGCCAGATAGTGAGTCTTCTTGGCTGACACCTGGCATGATATTAAAGGACATTTGAGGTAAAAAGTTATTATACTGTAGAGATGTCAGAGGGTAGTCCCAACCAGGGCTTGAACCTAAGAACTTGGGACTGTCAACCAAATGCCTCAGCTGTTACGCCAAGAGATCAAAATCTCTTGATGAGGTTACTAGGTGATGGGTTGAGGTGACTACCATACTATTGATACTCATTTGATCACTTCAGTGTTCTCATTACCAACAAAGCCCCTGAACTGAAAAAAGAAAGTACCTTCATGATTTTGTAAAAAGTTTCAATGGCAGTGACGTCGTCTGGAAACAGATTTTTCAGGTGAGCCTCCATCTCTGTTTTGCCAGAGAAGATGGTGTACTCGCGTTTGTCCTCTCCCTCGCCGATCTGGATGGTGTCAAAGTGCTGGTCCAGCTCCACAAACTCCAACTGGCCCTCTGTGATCTGGTCGAAGACAATACGCAGCAGACTGCTGGCCGATGAAGTGGAGACCTGGATGGGACAATGGGGATAAATCATGCTTCAATAAGATGTTACATCAGGTCACAAAGTCATTGACTGGGGCACCACTATCTGGGCAAGTGGCAAAAACATAAACCCGCCTATTTCTACAATTAATCTTCTTAAAGATTTTAAACCTAAACCTTACCTTAATCACATTGCTAAGTAAACATTAGCCTAATCCTAACCTTAAATTAAGACCAATGTACATTTTCAGGATATAGCCAATTTTGACTTTGCCAAATGCCCATCTAGCTTTTAGAGAAAGAAGCAGGCTTCTTCTCAACACAGCTTCTTGTTTGTAAATTAATTACATTTAGATGGCATTTGTGCTCATTTCAAATGTGTTCACTCCAAAGCAATGCATGATACATTTAATACTTGGAATAAGTCATAGTAAACGTTCTATGACATGTCTATTGAATACAAGTTATCAGTGCGAGAATCACAAAACAATGACCCAAGCCCAGCTTGGTTAATCCCTACCATTGTGTAGCTGAGTTGTCATAATGATTCAGCAAATGTATATTATCCCATGAGCGTTGGTAGACAAAATGTAAGTAAACTAATCTAGCTGGCCTGAATGCCTCTGCAGATCCTACAGCTATTGTATGCAGTAATCATGTGCCTATGAACAAGAGTTATACTGATAGCACTGAGCCAGTGTGCCCTAGTAGAAAGTCCACTGTGTGCAGCTCACCCTGCACTAACATAAATAACATGAGCATGTCTACTCCTGCTAAGCTTCCCAGTAAAGCAATAAAAACAATCAAGCATCCTAAAAAGGTGCTAAAAATAGCCCACGTTTAACATATGTAGGTTAAGAAACAAGGTTCATGAAATCAATAATTTGCTAGTAACAGATGACATTCATATTCTGACAATCTCTGAAACTCACTTAGATAATACATCTGATGATACAGTGGGAGCAATACATGGTTATAACATTTACAGAAAATACAGAAATGCCAATGGTGGAGGTGTTGCTGTTTATATTTAGAACCACATTCCTGTAAAGCATAGAGAGGATCTCAATTATTGTTGAAGTAAAATGGCTACAGTTTCATCTGCCTCACCTAACGCCCATTGATGTGGGAAGCTGCTATAGACCACCAAGTGCTAACAGTCAGTATCTGGATAACATCTGTGAAATTCTTGATAATGTATGTAATATCAACAGAGAGGTATATTTTCTGGGTGATTTAAATATTGACTGGCTTTCATCAAGCTGCCCACTCAAGAAAAAGCTTCAAACTGTAACCAGTGCCTGAAACCTGGTTCAGGTTATCAGTCAACCTACCAGGGTAGTTACAAATGGGATGAAACAACAACATATATTGATCACATATTTATTAATGTAGCAGAAATTTGCTTTAAAGCATTATCCAAATCTATCGGATGTAGTGATCACAATATACTAGCCATATATAGGAAAACCAAAGTTCCAAAGGCTGGGCCTAATATAGTGTATAAGAGGTCAAACATAAGTTTTGTAGGGATTCCTATGTTGTTGATATTAAGGATACTTGTTGGTCTGTGGTTTGTAATGATGATAACCAGAAACTGCACTTGACACATTCATGAAATTACTTATTTCAGTTACTAATAAGCTTGCACCCATTAAGAAAATGACTGTTAAACTGTTAAATCCCTGTGGATTGATGAGGAATTGAACCATTTTATGGTTGATAGGGATGAGACAACAGGAATGGCAAATAAGTCTGGCTGCACACCTCCCTGACCAAGGCCCTTCACCCCCCTCAAGTTCGAGTCTCATAGCAAAGTCTGAATACGTAAATATGGTGTTTTTTTTATTTGTAATACATTTTCAAACATTTCCAAAAACCTGTTTTCACTTTGTCATTATGGGATTTTGTGTGTAGATTGATGACGGGGAAAAAAATAATTGAATACATTTTAGAATAAGGCTGTAACATAACAAAATGTGGAAAAAGTAAGGGGGTCAGAATACTTTCCGAATGCACTGTATATGCTTGGCCTTTAAACGTGCAGCTCTGAGCTAAGGTTAACTCAATAATTTAATACTAGGACATTTATTGCAAGATATTAGCTCTTTGTCTCTCAGCTTCTTAATAATTGCCTAAAAGTTATCTTGTACACATGTCATTTATAGTATTCCAAGTGGTGATGCAAGGCTAGCTACCTTCACTACACCCATCGGATACGCCTATGGTGTAATGGTCGTTGGTGATGGAAGAAGGTGAGGACCAAGGTGCAGCGTGGTATGTGTCCATATTTAATAGATGAACACAGAAAATCCAAAATAACAAAGAGCAATGACCGAAAACAGTTCTGGCTGGTGCAGACACACAACACAAAACAGAAAACAATCACCCATGAAACACAATAGAAAACAGGCTACCTAAATATGGTTCTCAATCAGGGACAACGATTGACAGCTGCCTCTGATTGAGAACCATACCAGGCCAAACACAGAAATAGCAAATCATAGAAAAACTAAACATAGACAACCCACCCAACTCACGCCCTGACCACACTAAAACAAAGACATAACAAAAGAACTAAGGTCAGAATGTGACATATGGGCCTATAGCATTCACATAATAATGGAGTCAAATTGCTGAATGTACTTTAGTATTACCTCAACTACAGGTTCAAATGGGTTTACCTTTCTAAATGCTTATCTACCTGCTTGAAGAGAAGAACAAGTTGGAATTGGTTTAGCGAGATTCAGAAAAGATCAAGACTGGTTTGGTATGGCACAGTATCTGTGATAACTTGTAACCCACATATTGTAAACTAATTAAATATAAGGTTGTCACCTATTGTAACCTTATTATAACCTTATCGCTTGTAAACTTATTCATTAAAACTTTGGCCCAATGACATAAGTACGATCCAAGAGGATGCTAGATTGTAGTGCCTAATCACCATATACAGTGCCTTGCGAAAGTATTCGGCCCCCTTGAACTTTGCGACCTTTTGCCACATTTCAGGCTTCAAACATAAAGATATAAAACTGTATTTTTTTGTGAAGAATCAACAACAAGTGGGACACAATCATGAAATGGAACGACATTTATTGGATATTTCAAACTTTTTTAACAAATCAAAAACTGAAAAATTGGGCGTGCAAAATTATTCAGCCCCCTTAAGTTAATACTTTGTAGCGCCACCTTTTGCTGCGATTACAGCTGTAAGTCGCTTGGGGTATGTCTCTATCAGTTTTACACATCGAGAGACTGACATTTTTTCCCATTCCTCCTTGCAAAACAGCTCAAGCTCAGTGAGGTTGGATGGAGAGCATTTGTGAACAGCAGTTTTCAGTTCTTTCCACAGATTCTCGATTGGATTCAGGTCTGGACTTTGACTTGGCCATTCTAACACCTGGATATGTTTATTTTTGAACCATTCCATTGTAGATTTTGCTTTATGTTTTGGATCATTGTCTTGTTGGAAGACAAATCTCCGTCCCAGTCTCAGGTCTTTTGCAGACTCCATCAGGTTTTCTTCCAGAATGGTCCTGTATTTGGCTCCATCCATCTTCCCATCAATTTTAACCATCTTCCCTGTCCCTGCTGAAGAAAAGCAGGCCCAAACCATGATGCTGCCACCACCATGTTTGACAGTGGGGATGGTGTGTTCAAGGTGATGAGCTGTGTTGCTTTTACGCCAAACATAACGTCTTGCATTGTTGCCAAAAAGTTCAATTTTGGTTTCATCTGACCAGAGCACCTTCTTCCACATGTTTGGTGTGTCTCCCAGGTGGCTTGTGGCAAACTTTAAACAACACTTTTTATGGATATCTTTAAGAAATGGCTTTCTTCTTGCCACTCTTCCATAAAGGCCAGATTTGTGCAATATACGACTGATTGTTGTCCTATGGACAGAGTCTCCCACTTCAGCTGTAGATCTCTGCAGTTCATCCAGAGTGATCATGGGCCTCTTGGCTGCATCTCTGATCAGTCTTCTCCTTGTATGAGCTGAAAGTTTAGAGGGACGGCCAGGTCTTGGTAGATTTGCAGTGGTCTGATACTCCTTCCATTTCAATATTATCGCTTGCACAGTGCTCCTTGGGATGTTTAAAGCTTGGGAAATCTTTTTGTATCCAAATCCGGCTTTAAACTTCTTCACAACAGTATCTCGGACCTGCCTGGTGTGTTCCTTGTTCTTCATGATGCTCTCTGCGCTTTTAACGGACCTCTGAGACTATCACAGTGCAGGTGCATTTATACGGAGACTTGATTACACACAGGTGGATTGTATTTATCATCATTAGTCATTTAGGTCAACATTGGATCATTCAGAGATCCTCACTGAACTTCTGGAGAGAGTTTGCTGCACTGAAAGTAAAGGGGCTGAATAATTTTGCACGCCCAATTTTTCAGTTTTTGATTTGTTAAAAAAGTTTGAAATATCCAATAAATGTCGTTCCACTTCATGATTGTGTCCCACTTGTTGTTGATTCTTCACAAAAAAATACACTTTTATATATTTATGTTTGAAGCCTGAAATGTGGCAAAAGGTCGCAAAGTTCAAGGGGGCCGAATACTTTCGCAAGGCACTGTATAACGTTACAATAAAATACAGTATATCCTTTATTTTAACTTCAACAAGGATAGGACCCTTTTTTTCAATTTTTGCCTAAAATGACATACCCAACTCTAACTGTGTGTAGCTCAGGACCTGAAGCAAGGATATCAGATGTCCTGGGAATTTATTTTGTTTCTTACAACCTCATGCTAATCACATTAGCCTACATTAGCTCAACCATCCCGAGGTCGAGACACTGATCCTGTAGAAGTTAATAACTTAATTTTCCTCAGACAAAATTAGAGGAGAACAGATGGAATTAAACGCTCTCTGTGGGAAATAGAAATTAGCGGTACCAACGGAGCAGTTTCAAAAGCCAAAATGGCATGATGAATTATTTTTATTCCTATGAATGGGCTCTACTGTTTGAACGTCCCTGTTCCAAGAAGTGAGTGTGACAAAAAAAACTAAATTCAGCATTATCTGATTTGATAGACTCAAACACTATCAATGGGAAACAGAAGCTAGCTCATATCCCTAAGATAACATTTCCAGTCCTTATTAAATATTGCTCTTGTGACTGACTGGGTTTGAACCGGGTCACCTGTATGTCACAAGACTGTGTTAGCCCACTTAGCTACATCCCTAGGGGATACATTTGGGGAGCTAATACAAGTCTTCAAGTGTCTGGTAAGGTTACTCATTATAAGGATAACATGTGACTGACTGGGTTCCTTCGTAGTATAAAACTGTGTTAGCTTGCTGAGCAAGGTGCTGTGACATGGATCGGTCTCTTCAAGGAAGAGGTCAAAGGGGAGGGTGAAGTGTAACACAGGTGGTTCAGTGAACACGCTCGCATGATGAGTAATTTGTCTGAGACCTAAAGAGTTGCCAACAACTGGGTCAGGTGCTATGCGCTGCAAAGAAGTCTTGTTAAGTAATGATTGTGCACAGGAGTGGCTGATCAGGGTGTGGCAGCTTGCAGAGCTGTTACTACTATTTGTTGGTAATCACTTAGAAACATCAATAACTAAAGAGTCAAGATGGAGCTTGCCCTGGATCCAGGTAAGTTTGCTGTCTTCTGGGGCAAGTGCATTCAACACGGTCCACATGCTCTGACTTCTCAGATAAACAAACACATTAAATCAGGTTACAGACCATTTAGCTAGGCCTAGGACCCCTATACTTAGTGAGTGTAGCAGTATCTGAAGACTAGTAAGGTGGTTTAGTAACAGGGTTAATGCAGTCTTGTGACATGCAGGAGACCTAGTTAAACCCAGTCAGTCACAAGCGTAAGAGTTCATCGATTGGAAAGGCTGGAGGGGCTATGAGAAAGCTTCTGTTTACAACAGAGTGTTTGATTATGCCAAATTGGAAGGGATTGGGACAAAAATTGCAGAGTCCTGTGAGCATCATGCGGCTTGTGAGCATAACAGAGGGAACGAATATGTTCCTTAGCTTTCAGAAATGGGGTCATAAAAGTATTGCTCTAACTGTTCAAATGCTAGAGCCAATTCATAGGGGGGTAAAAACTATTAAACCTGTCACATTGGCTTTAGAAACCACTCCATTGGTATCACTAGCTTCTGTTTCCCAATTCTTCTATGCCTTTAGCTGAATTTAAAAACTACATCTGAACGCATCTGACAAGATTAATATATGAATATACAGTTGAAGTTGTAAGTTTATATACACCTTAGCCACGCACATTTAAACTGTTTTTCGCAATTCCTGACATTTAATCCTAGTAAAAATTCCCTGTCTTACGTCAGTTAGGATCAGCACTTTATTTTAAGAATGTGAAATGTCAGAATAGTGATTTATTTCAGCTTTAATTTCTTTCATCACATTCCCAGTGGGTCAGAAGTTTACATGCACTCAATCGGTATTTGGTAGCATTACCTTTAAATTGTTTAATTTGGGTCAAATGTTTCAGGTAGCCTTCCTCTTGTTTCCCACAATAAGTTGGGTGAATTTTGGCCCATTCCTCCTGACAGAGCTGGTGTAACTGAGGCAGGTTTGTAGGCCCCCTTGCTCGCACACACTTTTTCAGTTCTGCCCACAAATCTTCTATAGGATTGAGGTCAGGGCTTTGTGATGGCCACGCCAATACCTTGACTTTGTTGTCCTTAGCCATTTTGCCACAACTTTGGAAGTATGCTTGGCGTCATTTGGAAGACCCATTTGCGACCAAGCTATAACTGATGTCTTGAGATGTTGCTTCAATATATCCACAGAATTTTTCTCCCTCATGATGCCATCTATTTTGTGAAGTGCACCAGTCCCTCCTGCAGCAAAGCACCACCACAACATGATGCTGCCATCCCCGTGCTTCAAGGTTGGGATGGTGTTCTTCGGCTTGCAAGCCTCCCCCTTTTTCCTCCAAACATAACTATGGTCAAACAATTCTATTTTTGTTTTATCAGACCAGAGGACATTTCTCCAAAAAGTACGATCTTTGTCCCCATGTGCAGTTGCAAACCGTAGTCTGGCTTTTTATTTTTATGGCGGTTTTGGAGCAGTGGCTTCTTCCTTGCTGAGCGGCCTTTCAGGTTATGTCGATTATAGGACTTGTTTTACTGTGGATATAGATACTTTTGTACCTGTTTCCTCCATCATCTTCACAAGGTCCTTTGCTGTTGTTCTGGGATTGATTTGCACTTTTCGTACCAAAATACGTTAATCTCTAGGAGAAAGTACGCGTTTCCTTCCTGAGCGGTATTACGGCTGCGTGGTCTCATGGTGTTTATACTTGCGTACTATTGTTTGTACAGGTGAACGTGGTACCTTCAGGCGTTTGGAAATTGCTCCCAAGGATGAACCAGACTTCTGGATTTCTTGGCTGAGTTCTTTTGATTTTCCCATGATGTCAAGCAAAAAGGCACTGAGTTTGAAGGTAGGCCTTGAAATACATTCACATGTACACCTCCAATTGACTAAAATGTCAATTAGCCTATCAGAAGCTTCTAAGGCCATGACATCATTTTCAAGAATTTTCCAAGCTCTTTAAAGGCACAGTCAACTTAGTGTATGTAAACTTCTGACCGACTGGAATTGTGATATGATAATGATATGTGAAATAATCTCTCTGTAAATAATTGTTGGAAGAATTACTTGTGTCATGCACAAAGTAGATGTCCTAACCGACAAACTATAGTTTGTTTAACAAGAAATGTGTGGAGTGGTTGAAAAACGAGTTTTAGTGACTCCAACATAAATGTATGTAAACTTCCGACTTCAACTGTATACTTTGATAAACTTGAAATGCTAATTTGAAAACATGATACACAGACAATGAATGAAATACCTACCATTTTGAAACTGAATATATATATATATGTATATATATATATATTCAATTTGAACATTCAATTAAAGTTGAATTTGAAAACTGAATGCAATATTCATTCAAGTTCAATTTATGAATGAAATTGTTCAATTTAATGATTGCAACAAAAAAAATATGAATTTTAAATACAATTTCAATTCAGAATGAGTAAATTCATATTCAATTTCTGGTGACACTAAAATCACTCCATATGTGTCATTGTTATGTATTGAGGCCCACAAGCCTCCACTTATCCATCTGATAAGAAAATGCAAAGTGCTGATCATCTATTCATGGACTTTGAAGTCCTAAAACAAGTAGATGTTGACTTTGAACTATACTGTACATGGTTGATACAGAAATTGAACAACTACACATGACAAAGTTTTCATACAGTTTATTATGCTTTAAGACAAGCAAATACAGAAAGGATGAACATTCAAATGTTTTCAACTGTAGCACCACCAAGGACCTTTCTCAGTTAATGTAGGAAATTTGCTCAGAATCTTTGACTATCCTATTTGTCTACTTGTACGTTTTACCCCTTAAAACAGCATTACATTTTCAATATTTCTGGCCCAGAAAGTCAGATTGTTACAAGGTCAAGTAATCCTGGTTCAGTTGGGTCTACCACAGTTTTCTAAGATGGTCTACGTCATCAGAATTGTCATCCTTTCTGTATATTTGCTTGTCTTAAAGCATAGCTATATGAAAAGTAACTATAAATCCATCCATTCCATAGGATAAGGATTTTTCCATCAGGATTTTGACCCAAATCTATTACTATTTCCATTATGCCCATTTTCACCAGATTTGAACTTTAACCTGTTGAAATTTGCCTTAAAAAAATCTACATTTTACATGCAATTGACCCTAACTTTGTATATCACCCCATCATTGTTTGATCTAGCACTTTTTCCATGTTGGCTGGTCTGCTATAAGGCCTGTGTCTGCAGTGCAAGTACTAAAATACACTTTGACCCACTGTGATACATTAACAGAGGATTCACAGATTACAGTAAGCTGTGTGTTTTGTTGCTGTTAAAGCAATTAGTCAATTGGTTGAGCTGAAGGTGCTCTCAGCTTCAGTAGTGAACCAGTTGACCATTTACCCTTTTATATTATAACACTTTTGCAATTAGGTTGAAGTATTGGTTCAATGGTTGTGTTTTGGAGTATATAGCAATGTGTTTGTACTGTGGTTTCCTATATTTTCCAGACAGGTTCTCTAAACTCTGACTGGTGCATTCAAGATCTTCATGTGTTGAGCTGCACATGTCATTGTTTAAGACCAATGATCATTTAAAGAGTGAAAAGGTGGACTTGCACACCTTTTGCATCAGTTACCTAGTTTCCATATTCTTTATGCCAGAATTGTAAAGTATCACAGCTTACACATGAGATATATATATATTACTACCGTTCAAAAGTTTGGGGTCACTTAGAAATGTCCTTGTTTCTGAAAAATCATTTTTTTTGTCCATTTAAAATAACATCAAATTGACCCATCAGCAATGTCTTTGTTTCTGGACATTTTGAGCCTGTAATCGAACCCACAAATGCTGATGCTCCAGACACCCAACTAGTCTAAAGGAGGCAAGTTTTATGGCTTTTTTAATCAGAACAGTTTTCAGCTGTGCTAACATAATTGCAAAAGGGTTTTCTTGTGATCAATTAGCCTTTTAAAATGATAAACTTGGATTAGCTTACACAACGTGCCATTGGAACACAGGAGTGATGGTTGCTGATAATGGGCCTCTGTACGCCTATGCAGATATTCCATTAAAAAATCAGCAGTGTCCAGCTACAATAGTCATTCACAACATTTAACAACGCCTACACTGTATTTCTGATCAATTTGATGTTATTTTAATGGACAAAATGTGTTTTTCTTTAAAAACAAGGACGTTTCTAAGTGACCCCAAACTTTTGAACATGTGTGTGTGTGTGTGTGTGTGTGTGTGTGTGTGTGTGTGTGTGTGTGTGTGTGTGTGTGTACAGTTTTCTAGAGGGTGAAATTTGGTCTAAGAGTAGATGAAAAACTCTAAATGGAAGTCAGGGCTGAAGTACTGGTTATAAGCTAAGTACTTGGAGGTTAGGAGGCAGCTATAAAGTAGAGGCACAGAAGGCCCCCTCCTTGTCCTGACTCATAGATCCTATTGTACATTTACTAAGAACTACTGAGATTACTTTTACAGCTGTCAGGTATCACAGAAGAAGGTGAAGGGCATGTGCAGTCCCTTGTTTAAGTAAGACAAAACAGTGTCTTCATGGTGTGACTGTTGCTGTGGGATTCAATCGTCTCATCGTGATACTGTCCCGACTCCCGTAAGACTGTTCAAGTTTAAATGTGGATACTATACTTTCCATACATAGTATACATGTCAATTATTATACTTACTATACCCCAATATTTGTTATAGTTTCATCAAGCAGCAAGAAGACTAATCACAATGAAGGTGCTTTTAATTTAGCAGAGTAAAGTGAATAACACCACAAGATGAGCTAGGTACACACCTAGACCAGCCTTACACACCTAGACCAGCCTTACACACCTAGATGTGTTTATTTACAATTTGACAGAGACACAATGATATCAACAGAAAATATCCAGAGATGGGGAAAAGGGAAATCTGGCGTCTTGTAACAATACAACATCAACACAAATGTTGTAGTTGTCCTTGTCTCTGAGCTGTCTATCTGTCTGTCCAAATATCAGATTACATATGTGTTTGAATGCCCTCCACCGTTTCTCATTAAATCAAAATGTGTGGCTTCTTTTCCCTGGGTTTGTGTATTCTAGGTTATAATGCAGCCTCCCTTGTCTCCCTTGTAGGGGTTCTTGTCATCTGACACGCCCTTTATGAGTGGGTCGCCCTCTGTTTGGGCCTCCACCCATTCCATTGTCTCCTTGCAATTTACTGACACCTGGTGATGTGAAGAGCAAAAGAATGAGAATACTTTTCTCATGCAAGAGAATGCACCACGATTTCTTTGCTTGTTTTGTGGTTACATAAAAAATGAAATGTTCACATTCATCTGCAGTACAACAGGAAATACAAATGCAGATTGTGTGCAGTGAAATATTATTTAACTGAACATTCTTACAAATGTTAATTTCACTCCTTGTAATCATCTTTCTATGAAACGTATATTGATTTATATCGATCTAAATCAAATAGAACACTGTTATACTGCCATCTTTCATGATAAATGTTCTATGATTTGGTAACATTTCACTTCAGATATGATGTAATATTGTAAAGAGATACTCACAGCTGTGCGTGTTGTGCTAACTTCAATCTTTAGCTGAGCCAGCTCCATTTGCAGGATTTCCTTATCAGACATATCACGAGCCATCTTGCCTTTGAAAGGAAAATGTACACAGAATAGATGTGGTATTTAGACAGCTAGAGAATCACTGGCAGATGAGTAATGTAGACTAATCCATTAATGTAGGCTCATCAATTCAAGTTTCTCTTTCACATACATCCTCAACATTTTCAATGGGGCGGCAGAGTAGCCTAGTGGTTAGAGCGTTGGACTAGTAACCGGAAGGTTGCAAGTTCAAACTCCCGAGCTGACAAGGAACAAATCTGTCGTTCTGCCCCTGAACAGGCAGTTAACCCACTGTTCGTTCCTAGGCCGTCATTGAAAATAAGAATTTGTTCTTAACTGACTTGCCTGTTCAAATAAAGGTTAGCCAAAAAAAAATCCATATTCTATTGTTGCTCTAATTATTGCACATTCATCTGATAAAAATATTTATCTAACCAAAACGGACTACTCTAAACAGACCATGTTAATCAGAAATAATAGGAATACACAAGAATTAAAGTAACCCAGCTCTTACCTGTTGAATGGTGGGTATCCAACAGAGAGAGTCTTAGCTCCTAGGGGCTTGGCTATTGGCTACTGTGTAAGCTGCTTTCTGATAGACAGTAACTGCATTGACTGACTTGCTGATGGGTCTTCGCCTCACCCCTCTTCAGCTGCAAAGCTGATCCAGGTAGGCTTTGCTTTGGGGAGAGGTCGGTACAGGATTTTCACCAATCCTCTATGATCTAATTAAACAATCAAGGGGCTGTAAACCTCCGAATCCTCAACACAAGCACCATGAGTGGGATGAGACGAACACACATAACATCAATGTGTATGTACCATCTTAGAGGATCCGGACACTGAGTGGGTGGTATTGTCATAACAAGCAATTGGGTCCTGTGCAGTTTAGGGGGGCGTCATAGGCTATCACGTAGAATGTCTGCATGTACATAAACTGTACATAACATGTATGCAACTGTACATACAGTACCAGTCAAAAGTTTGGACACCGACTCAATCCAGGGTTTTTCTTTTTTTTACTATGTTCTACATTGTAGAATAATAATGAATACATCAACACTGAAATAGCACGTATGTATGTACGTGTCATGTAGTAACCAAAAAAGTGTTAAACAAATCTAAATATATTTGAGAATCTTCAAAGTAGCCACCCTTTGTCTTGACAGCTTTGCACACTCTGGGCATTCTTTGAACCAGCTTCACCTGAAATGCTTTTCCAACAGTCTTGAAGGAGTTCCCACATATATTGAACACTTATTAGCTGCTTTTCCTTCACTCTGCGGTCCAACTCATCCTATACCATCTCAATTGGGTTGAGGTCGGGTGATTGTGGAGGCCAGGTCATCTGATGCAGCGCTCCATCACTCTCCTTCTTGGTCAAATAGCCCTTACACAGCCTGGAGGTGTGTTGGGTCATTTTCCTGTTGAAAAACAAATGATAGTCCCACTAAGCGCAAACCAGGTGGGATGGCGTTTTGCTGCAGAATGCTGTGGTAGTCATGCTGGTTGAGTGTGCCTTGAATTCTAAATTAGACATTGTCACCAGCAAAGCACCCCACACAATCACACCTCCTCTTCCATGCTTCATGGTGGAAACTACAAATGCAGAGATCATCCATTCACCTACTCTGCATCTCACAAAGACATGGCGGTTGGAACCAAAACTTTCAAATTTGGACTCAACAGACCAAAGGACAGATTTCCACCGGTCTAATGTCCATTGCTCGTGTTTCTTGGCCCACGCAAGTTTCTTCTTCTTATTGGTGTTCTTTAGTAGTGGTTTCTTTGCAGCAATTTGACCATGAAGGCCTGATTCACACAGTCTCATCTGAACAGTTGATGTTGATGTCTGTTACTTGAACTCTGAAGCATTTATATGGGCTGCAATTTCTGAGGCTGGTAACTCGAATTAACTTATCCTCTGCAGCAGAGCTAACTCAGGGTCTTCCTTTCCTGTGGCGGTCCTCGTGAGAGCCAGTTTCATCATAGCACTTGATGGTTTTTGTGACTGCTCTTAAAGAAACTTTCAAAGTTCTTAATGTTTCGTATTGACTGACCTTCATGTCTTAAAGTAATGACGGACTGTCTTTCTCTTTGCTTATTTGAGCTGTTCTTGCAATAATATGGACTTTTACCAAATACGGCTATCTTCTGTATACCACCACTACAACACAACTGATTGGCTCAAATGCATTAGGAAGGAAATAAATTCCACATTAAACAACACACACCTGTTAATTGAAATGCATTCCAGGTGATGAAGCTGGGTGAGAGAAGGCCAAAAGTGTGCAAAGCTGCCATCAAGGCAAAGGGTTGGCTACTTTTGAAGAATGTCAAATATAAAATATATTTAGATTTTTAACACTTATGGTTACTTCATGATTCCATGTTATTTCATAGTGTTGATGTCTTCACTATTATTCTACAATGTAGGAAATAGTAAATATAAAGAAATCCTGGAATTAGTAGGTGTCCATTTTTGACTGGTACTGTATATAATATCATCAGATTTAATTCTAATTCAGCAAACCAACATTTCAAATATGGCCCTACAATCACATAGTCTATAGCATAAAGAATAATACTAGTTTTGTCAGTTTTCAGAGGGAAATGGAAAAAGAAGTACCATAGAGCAGGTCAACAATTACAATCCCTGGCAGTCCCTGCGTCATTAGCCTCACTTAATGCCAAAGGCCCTTGGCATGCCACACATGGAGGTGAGCCCATGATTACACCACTTAGAGAACACTACAGTCTACATGAGGAGGATCTGATCTCATACACAATCCAATCCTTTCCCCGCATCTCTCTGTCATTCCAACCAAATGATGTCAGATCCCCCTGATGTAGCCTATAGTTTGCTATAATTAGTGTAATCATGGGCCCACCTCCATTAAGTCATATCCCAATCAAATGTAATACTGTTATACAACAAGTATTGATCATACTGTATCTAGGGGTGAAAGTAAGCCAGTTCGGTACGGCATTCCGGCAAAACAAATAGTGGCGGTACGCTACTATCGCAATAATTCCAACAAAATATCAAAAGAACTACACCATTATTTATCATTACCGCATGTCAGAGGAATAGTAAACAGGTGGTATATGCTCCAAAATATGATGTGGTTCGATAAGCACACTGACGCATAAATTGTGGCCAAATGTCATTACACTTTTTGATGTTTTGTGTAACAGATGTCTCTCTTTATTCACCAGTGTTTGGAGGCTGGAAATATGTTGCGAGTGGAGCCCTTTTTGAAGTGATTGTCAAACAATCAGATCATGAATGGTTGTATTTATGCCACAATAACAGGTAATAAAAGGGGCACATTTTTAAAGGTAAATTACAAATCTTTCGACAAGGCCCACAGAGATCCTATTGAATTAATAGGGATTCTATGATTTGGCCCATTCAAATCTTTGGGGCACATGTCCCCTCAGATTTGTCCTGTAAAAAAATGTTTTTTGTTGTTTCTCTAATACTACTAGCCACCTAGCATTTTCATGAAGTTGGCTTTAGCTAGCCCAGATAGATTCCCAAACTCATAACTAGCTACCAGGAAGCCATTTCAGGCTATCAATCAAGTTAGAGTCCACCTGGCCGTGCTGCTGCTCCAGTTTCAACTGTTCTGCCTGTGATTATTATTATTTGACCATGCTGGTCATTTATGAACATTTGAACATCTTGGCCATGTTCTGTTATAATCTCCACCCGGCACAGCCAGAAGAGGACTGGCCACCCCACATAGCCTGTTTCCTCTCTAGGTTTCTTCATAGGTTTTGGCCTTTCTAGGGAGTTTTTCCTAGCCACCGTGCTTCTACACCTGCATTGCTTGCTGTTTGGGGTTTTAGGCTGGGTTTCTGTACAGCACTTTGAGATATCAGCTGATGTACGAAGGGCATATAAATATAAATAGATATATAGATATAAATACATTTGATTTGATTTGAGTAGCTAGCTTGTCTAACTATCTTAGCTGGCATGCCCGCTGGCAAGGTTGGTAGACTAGACTAGAAAAGCAAGCAATTACTAAATAAAACTCAAAGGAATATATCTTTCACCCATATTTTAGCAGTGAAGCATATTAAGCTTTTTTAAAAAAGAACCAAAGACAGCTCAAGAGGTATGCTAAGATGATTAACATATTTTGGACAGAATTAAGCATAATGATTATGGCTCCAGACTGCAGGAAAAAGCTGTTTCAGGTGTTTGAAAAATGCAAAATTCTCTAACTTATGGCCATAGCTCCCCTCAGGACCAACCCCCCAGCTATCCTTATGTACTTTGTGCCCCCTCAGATTTTTGGGGTGCATGATGCCCCTGAGAGGTCCTGTAATAGGAATAAATTAAATCTACTTCCAACCTGACTGTATAGGATAAATAGTGAAGAACAACTAACTGTAAAATGCAATACATAATTAAGCTACATTGCCTTTCAAGAACAAATGTAACACAGAATCAATAGCCAATAGCCAATATCCAATCAGGCATGTTATACATTCTAATGTTGACAGTCAACATATTACACTAATCCGGTGTAGCCTGGTTTTGCTCACTAGCTCTCTCTCACTCTGTGTGTCTTGTCTCTCTTTCTCGGCCATTGATCCCTGGAAAAGCCTTCACTGGCACTCGTTTCGCCCATATGACACTTCAGGATCAGGTTAGTCTCATCCCCCCCAAATAGATTAGGCAGTGAAACCGACGTCACTCTGGACTTAATGTACCACAGGTGGGTCTGTCTTTCGCAGACATTCACCCGATAAGCCACATGGTAAGAGTTGAACAATGGACAAAACCTGTGGGGCAAAAGATAGGCCTACCACTTAACTGACCACCTTTACTGTAAACTGTGCTGCAGAGCCAGTTCTGAATTGGACTGTGTATTCCATTGTGCATTCCAGAGGAAGAATTTATGTCTTAACTGAACAGCTGAACAATTTAAGTATGATATATTCTATTCATATGGATACCTCTGAATTGCTCTTCCACACAGTGTGTGAAATACAATAAAGTATTCTGTTGCTTCAAATGCAGCAGAGCTACAGTGCATTATAACGCTTCCCCTCAAGTTTATTACTGCCATAAGGCAATTAAAACTATCTACGTTGGCTGTAATTTAGTCACTTCTCAGGTTGATTGGTTAATAAAGTTAGAGCTTAATCCCTATCGTTTCGCCGGTGGTAGTGAAATCAGGTTGATTGGGAATATTTGGTAAGAAGTGTATTCTGGATACCCTCTCCTGCTGTTATGTCCTTAAGCAGGGAACTTAACCCATAATCTGTTCCAGGGTAACTATGCCAAGGATGACCCATGGGTCGTAGTTATTAGTGCACAGCGTAGCAAACGGTTCATGTCGCAAAATGTTTTAACGTGACAAACGGTTTCCGTTGCAAACCGCTTTGCTACAGTTTGCTTTAGTGTGCACTACTGAATACGACCCTGGCCTCCAGGGGCGCTCTGTTTTTCTTCAAGTAGATCCTTCTAGAACTTTGAATAGAACCATGATATTGGTTGCATGTTATCTGCCGCTCCAATTTCCGCAACAACTAAGAGCATTGAACAGTGATGTATATAAACCCTGTGCAGCCGTCTTCATCGACCTGACCAAGGCTTTCGATTCTGTCAATCACTACATTCTAACATGCTGACCAGACCAGACAGGATCAGGTTAGTCTCATCCCCCCCAAATAGATTAGGCAGTGAAACCACGTGTGCGAGCATTGCAAAATAAATTTAGAAATCCATGTTTTTCAATTATTGCACCCACACTGCTCGCGGGCGCCAACGAGTGTCTGCGTTGCCAAGGGCTAAAATAGAAGTCATTCCTATTTCTGACGCAGATCGCTCTGCAAGTCCTGCCTCTCCCATCTCCTCATTGGTTTATTGAAGCAGGTACCCGGTACGTGCCATCTCCTCATTGGTTATACCCACATGGGTGATTGAAAGACTAACTGTTTTGCCGGTTGTCGTGGTAATACTATGAAAGTGTAGATGCCAATCACCATATAAATTCAAAGATGAAAAAGCCTGGAATGAGGAGAGATGACTAGAAACGATTCGTTTGACCATTTTATGTGTGGATTAATTGTCGGAGTAGAGGACCTTGTGCATTTCAGGTAAAATAACAACCCAATGTTTATACCCCAGGACAAATTAGCTAGCAACAGCAAGCTAGCAAAATAGGACAAATTAGCTATCAAGTGGAAGCTAACTAGCTAAATTGCCATACATGTTTAATGCTTTTCGACCTGTCTCCAAATTAATGTTATTGGTTCAGAGTTTGTTTTGATATATTTTAACCTGCGTGTCGTGATCATGTTTGGTGTAGGGGGACAAAATACATTTATGCACGATAGCGCACAATGGCGCACTCGCGCAGCCGGTTTGGGTTCCATGTTATCAGCAGACTCAACAGCCTTGGTTTCTCAAATGACTGCCTCGCCTGGTTCACCAACTACTTATCAGATAGAGTTCAGTGTGTCAAATCGGAGGGCCTGTTGTCCGGGCCTCTGACCTTCTGTATACTTCTGGCCCTTCTTTGGACACTGTGTTAACAAACCTCCAGACGAGCTTCAATGCCATTACAACACTCCTTCCGTGGCCTCCAACTGCTCTTAAATGCTAGTAAAACTAAATGCATGTTTTTCAACCAATCGCTGCCCGCGCCCGCCCGCCCGTCTAGTATCACTACTCTGGACGGTTCTGACTTTAGAATATGTGGACAACTACAAATACCTAGGTGTCTGGTTAGACTGTAACCTCTCCTTCCAGACTCACATTAAGTAGCTCCAATTCAAAATTAAATCTAGAATCGGCTTCCTATTTCGCAACAAAGCCTCTTTCACTCATGCTGCTAAACACCCTCATAAAACTGACTATCCTACCGATCCTTGACTTCTGCGATGTCATTTACACAATAGCCTCCAACACTCTACTCAGAAAGTTGGATGTAGTCTATCACAGTGCCATCCGTTTTGTCACCAAAGCCCCATTTACTACCCACCACTGCGACCTGTATGCTCTCGTTGGCTGGCCCATATTCGTTGCCAAACCCACTGGTTCCTGGTCATCTATATAAGTCTTTGCGAGGTAAAGCCCCACCTTATCTCAGCTCACTGGTCGCTATAGCAACACCCACCCAGGCACACGCTCCAGCAGGTTTATTTCACTGGTCATCCCCAAAGCCAACTCCTCCTTGTCTAGAATGTCATTTTACGCTGTAACATTTAAGATTTCCCTTCACTGGAACTAAGGGGCCTAGCCCGTACAATGAAAAACAGCCCCAGACCATTATTCCTCCTCCAAAAACCATTAGTTGGCACTGCATTGGGGCAGGTAGCGTTCACATGGCATCTGCCAAACCCAGATTCCCTGTTGCTAATTAGCATTTAAAATTTTGAGTAAATTGAGGTGAATATATGAAGAATTTACTTTGTCCAAGAGACAATTACATTGCTAGCAAAATGTCACGCCAGGGTAATCCTACACGAAACACAGAACTTACAGTGCATTCAGAAAGTATTCAGACCCCTTGACTTTTTCCACATTTAGTTAAGTTAACGCCTTATTCTAAAATTGATTGCATAGTTTTCCCCCCCACATTGATCTACACACAATACCCCATAATGACAAAGCAAAAACAGGATTTAAGAAATGTTTGCAAATGTATTACATTTTTTTTTAAACATATCACATTTACATTAGTATTCAGACTGTTTACTCAGTACTTTCTTGAAGCACCTTTGGGAGCAATTTACAGCCTTGAGTATTCTTGGGTATGATGCTACAAGCTTGGCACACCTGTATTTGGGGAGTTTCCTCCATTCTTCTCTGCAGATCCTCTTAAACTCTGTCAGGTTGGATGGGGAGCATCGCTGCACAGCTATTTTCAGGTCTCCAGAGATGTTTGATCGGGTTCAAGTCCGGGCTCTGGCTGGGCCACTCAAGGACATTTAGAGACTTGTCCCGAAGCCACTCCTGTGTTGTCTTGGCTGTGTGCTTAGGGTTGTCCTGTTGGAAGGTGAACCTTTGCCCCAGTCTGAGAACCTGCTCCAGAGCACTCAGGACTTCATCAAGGATCTCTCTGTACTTTGTTCCGTTCATCTTTCCATCGATCCTGACTAGTCTCCCTGTCCTTGCCACTGAAAAACGTCCCCACAGCATGATGCTGCCACCACCATGCTTCACCGTAGGGATGGTGCCAGGGTTCTCCAGACGTGACGATTAGCATTCAGACCAAAGAGTTCAATCTTGGTTTCATCTGACCAGAGAATCTTGTTTCTTATGGTCAAAGTCCTTTAGGTGCCTTTTGGCAAACTCCAAGCGGCTTGTCATGTGCCTTTTACAGAGGAGTGGCTTCCATCTGGCCACTCTACCATAAAGGCCTGATTGGTGTAGTGCTGCAGAGATGGTTGCCCTTCTGGAAGGTTCTTCCATCTCCAAAGAGGAACTCTGGAGCTCTGTCAGAGTGACCATTGGGTTTTGGTCACCTCCCTGACCAAGGCCCTTCTCCCCCCATTTGCTCAGTTTGGCCAGGTGGCCAGCTCTAGGAAGAGTCTTGGTGGTTCCAAACTTCTTCCATTTAAGAATAATGGAGGGCACTCTGTTCTTGGGGACCTACAATGCTGCAGAAATGTTTTGGTACCCTTCCCCTGATCTGTGCCTCGACACAATCCCGTCTCGGAGCTTTACGGACAATTCCTTTGACCTCATGGCTTGGTTTTGCACTGTCAACTGTGGGACCTTTTATATAGACAAGTGTGTGCTTTTCCAAATCATGTCCAATCATTTGAATTTATCACAGGTGTACTCCAATCAAGATGTAGAAACATCTCAAGGATGATCAATGGAACCAGGATGCACCTGAGCTCAATTTCGAGTCTCCTAGCAAAGGGTCTGAATAGTTACATTTTTTAAATTTGCAAAAATGTCTCAACCTTTTTACCTTGTCATTATTGGGTATTGTGTGTAGATTAAAAACATGTATTTTATCAATTTTAGAATAAGGCTAATGTAATAAAATGTCTAAAAGGGGAAGGGGTCGGCATACCTTCCGAATGCACTGTATATGAAGTAGTTCTAAAATTCCAGAAGCACAAATGAATTGGGAAAACATTATTGGAACATTACCTACCGCTAAGTTTTGTGGGTATTATGATGTGTCCACTGTGCCGTTTTTATAGAGCCTCCTACAATGCAGGAAATGGCTGCAGGGTGAATTTGGTGAAGAGCAACTGCAGAAACTTGCAGTCGACTACTTCCGGCGCCGACAGAGATGGCCGCCTCGCGTCGCGTTCCTAGGAAACTATGCAGTTTTTTGTTTTTTTACGTGTTATTTCTTACATTAGTACCCCAGGTCATCTTAGGTTTCATCACATACAGTCGAGAAGAACTACTGAATATAAGATCAGCGTCAACTCACCATCAGTACGACCAAGAATACGCTTTTCGCGACGCGGATCCTGTGCTCTGCCTTACAAACAGGACAACGGAGTGGATCCCATGCAGCGACCCAAAAAAACGGGAAACGAGGCGGTCTTCTGGTCAGACTCCGGAGACGGGCACACCGTGCACCATTCCCTAGCATTCTTCTTGCCAATGTCCAGTCTCTTGACAACAAGGTTGATGAAATCCGAGCAAGGGTAGCATTCCAGAGGGACATCAGAGACTGTAACGTTCTTTGCTTCACGGAAACGTGGTTTACTGGAGAGAGCTATCCGAAGCGGTGCAGCCAACAGGTTTCTCCACGCATCGCGCAGACAGGAAAAAACATCTTTCTGGTAAAAAGAGGGGCGTGGGCGTATGCCTTATGACTAACGTGACATGGTGTGATGAAAGAAACATACAAGAACTCAAATCCTTCTGTTCACCTGATTTAGAATTCCTCACAATCAAATGTAGACCGCATTATCTACCAAGAGAATTCTCTTCGATTATAATCACAGCCGTATATATCCCCCCCCAAGCAGACACATCGTTGGCTCTGAATGAACTTTATTTGACTCTTTGCAAACTGGAAACCATTTATCCGGAGGCTGCATTCATTGTAGCTGGGGATTTTAACAAGGCTAATCTGAAAACAAGACTCCCCAAATTTTATCAGCATATCGATTGCGCAACCAGGGGTTGAAAGACCTTGGATCATTGTTACTCTAACTTCCGCGACGCATATAAGGCCCTGCCCCGCCCCCCTTTCGGAAAAGCTGACCACGACTCCATTCTGTTGATCCCTGCCTACAGACAGAAACTAAAACAAGAGGCTCCCACGCTGAGGTCTGTCCAACGCTGGTCCGACCAAGCTGACTCCACACTCCAAGACTGCTTCCATCACGTGGACTGGGACATGTTTCGTATTGCGTCAGACAACAACATTGACGAATACGCTGATTCGGTGTGCGAGTTCATTAGAACGTGCGTTGAAGATGTCGTTCCCATAGCAACGATTAAAACATTCCCTAACCAGAAACCGTGGATTGATGGCAGCATTCGTGTGAAACTGAAAGCGCGAACCACTGCTTTTAATCAGGGCAAGGTGTCTGGTAACATGACCGAATACAAACAGTGCAGCTATTCCCTCCGCAAGGCTATCAAACAAGCTAAGCGTCAGTACAGAGACAAAGTAGAATCTCAATTCAACGGCTCAGACACAAGAGGCATGTGGCAGGGTCTACAGTCAATCACGGACTACAGGAAGAAATCCAGCCCAGTCACGGACCAGGATGTCCTGCTCCCAGGCAGACTAAATAACTTTTTTGCCCGCTTTGAGGACAATACAGTGCCACTGACACGGCCTGCAACGGAAACTTGCGGTCTCTCCTTCACTGCAGCCGAGGTGAGTAAGACATTTAAACGTGTTAACCCTCGCAAGGCTGCAGGCCCAGACGGCATCCCCAGCCGCGCCCTCAGAGCATGCGCAGACCAGCTGGCCGGTGTGTTTACGGACATATTCAATCAATCCCTATACCAGTCTGCTGTTCCCACATGCTTCAAGAGGGCCACCATTGTTCCTGTTCCCAAGAAAGCTAAGGTAACTGAGCTAAACGACTACCGCCCCGTAGCACTCACTTCCGTCATCATGAAGTGCTTTGAGAGACTAGTCAAGGACCATATCACCTCCACCCTACCTGACACCCTAGACCCACTCCAATTTGCTTACCGCCCAAATAGGTCCACAGACGATGCAATCTCAACCACACTGCACACTGCCCTAACCCATCTGGACAAGAGGAATACCTATGTGAGAATGCTGTTCATTGACTACAGCTCGGCATTCAACACCATAGTACCCTCCAAGCTCGTCATCAAGCTCGAGACCCTGGGTCTCGACCCCGCCCTGTGCAACTGGGTACTGGACTTCCTGACGGGCCGCCCCCAGGTGGTGAGGGTAGGCAACAACATCTCCTCCCCGCTGATCCTCAACACTGGGGCCCCACAAGGGTGCGTTCTGAGCCCTCTCCTGTACTCCCTGTTCACCCACGACTGCGTGGCCACGCACGCCTCCAACTCAATCATCAAGTTTGCGGACGACACAACAGGCTTGATTACCAACAACGACGAGACGGCCTACAGGGAGGAGGTGAGGGCCCTCGGAGTGTGGTGTCAGGAAAATAACCTCACACTCAACGTCAACAAAACTAAGGAGATGATTGTGGACTTCAGGAAACAGCAGAGGGAACACCCCCCTATCCACATCGATGGAACAGTAGTGGAGAGGGTAGCAAGTTTTAAGTTCCTCGGCATACACATCACAGACAAACTGAATTGGTCCACTCACACAGACAGCATTGTGAAGAAGGCGCAGCAGCGCCTCTTCAACCTCAGGAGGCTGAAGAAATTTGGCTTGTCACCAAAAGCACTCACAAACTTCTACAGATGCACAATCGAGAGCATCCTGGCGGGCTGTATCACCGCCTGGTACGGCAACTGCTCCGCCCTCAACCGTAAGGCTCTCCAGAGGGTAGTGAGGTCTGCACAACGCATCACCGGGGGCAAACTACCTGCCCTCCAGGACACCTACACCACCCGATGTCACAGGAAGGCCATAAAGATCATCAAGGACATCAACCACCCGAGCCACTGCCTGTTCACCCCGCTATCATCCAGAAGGCGAGGTCAGTACAGGTGCATCAAAGCTGGGACCGAGAGACTGAAAAACAGCTTCTATCTCAAGGCCATCAGACTGTTAAACAGCCACCACTAACATTGAGTGGCTGCTGCCAACACACTGACACTGACTCAACTCCAGCCACTTTAATAATGGGAATTGATGGGAAATGATGTAAATATATCACTAGCCACTTTAAACAATGCTACCTTATATAATGTTACTTACCCTACATTATTCATCTCATATGCATACGTATATACTGTACTCTATATCATCGACTGTATCCTTATGTAATACATGTATCACTAGCCACTTTAACTATGCCACTTTGTTTACATACTCATCTCATATGTATATACTGTACTCGATACCATCTACTGTATCTGCCTATGCTGCTCTGTACCATCACTCATTCATATATCCTTATGTACATATTCTTTATCCCCTCACACTGTGTACAAGACAGTAGTTTTGGAATTGTTAGTTAGATTACTTGTTGGTTATTACTGCATTGTCGGAACTAGAAGCACAAGCATTTCGCTACACTCGCATTAACATCTGCTAACCATGTGTATGTGACAAATAAAATTTGATTTGATTTGATTTGACTGCAGTCAACTTCATGACCTTTGACATGGTTTTTGTAAAGTTCATGCAGTCGACAAACCAGACAATTTACGTGATCCTCTTGGACGTGCGCATGCGGTGCTGCTCGTGAAAATGTCGTTACGCGGAGTCTACCTTTAATGTAAAATGGTAAGCTTTTATTTTGAAAATTATCGAAAATTCTAGACAGGAAGTTGTAAAGTTTTTGCCCACTGCTGACGTAACACTGTAGTAACAATAATGGCTGCCCCTAGCAGTAGGCAAGTTCTCCGGCGCCTCTGTCAATTTGGCGCCTTTATTTTGACCCGATTTGGTTTCTGGAACTGCTTTACAATGCTGATGCTCTTTGCGGAGCGCGCGGATGTAAAAAGGTAAGCGCGGTGGATATGTATGTGAGTACGTTTCTGCAGACGTCGGCTAGCCGCTAATCGGCTAAACAGAGGGTTGGCTTTACAGCGTCACTTTGCTTGTTAGTTGAGCTACATTATTGACAGACATATTTACTACACTAGTTTGGCTTTTCTATGCCAGGTACTGTTTTCTGGGTTATGAACGTGGTCATTTGGTTGTGTAAAAGAACATAGAACTACAAAAGCTACAACTTCCGGGATTGTGGGCCATCTGGCTCTAGTTATGGCAGGGGGATATTTCTGTCATCTTTAAATAGGAGTGCACCACCCTGTAATCTAGCTGGTGGAGTCTCCAGTTACCTTACTTTGATCAAGTCATATGGTCTACAACTGTAAATATATAGTAACAGTGACTGCGTGGCATATCTTCTCACATGGCATATAAACCATTCATTCATGTATTATTGTTTTTTTCGAAGAATGCCAAGTCCTTAATATTTTAGTCATTAAGGAGATGCTTTATCCAGAGCGATTTACAGTTAGTGTATTCAGTTTAAAGTGGAACTGACAGCATTTTAACATTAAATCGTATTCAAATCTGTTCATATACACCCTCTGGAATAATATTACATGTTTTTTAAAAAACATTTTCTGACAAGCCAGCACTATATGGTAATTTTCATAAATTCATAGAATGTTTGGGAATTACGTATAGTACAGCCTTTCTGAAAATTCTATAGCAATATAGAGTGGGAAGTGGCTGTTTTGTTTGGACAATTTAACAGACACTGCAGTGAATAAAACCTAATTAAAAACACCTGTCTTGTCCAGGACTGGAGTCTACACAGACCAGTGTGCCATATCCAATCAGAGCTACAGTAGGCCTATATGCAAATAAACCATTTGCCACATGGGCCTGCCATCATTAACTTTGAACTGGATTGTGTGTTTACATGAAGTAGCAACAGAGCAACTTTAGATCATTAGAATGCATTCACAAAATACACCTGAATAGATTTCTTCAAATATATAAATAACACAGGAGTCCTCTTATATTTGGGAACTCCTGACATAGTAAAAATTCCTTGTCTTCGGTCAGTTAGGATCGCCACTTTTATTTTAAGAATGTGAAATGTCAGAATAATAGTAGAGATTTATTCCCGCTTTTATTTCCTTCATCACATTCCCAGTGGGTCAGAAGTTTACATACACTCAATTAGTAGCATTGCCTTTAAATTGTTTAACTTGGGTCAAACGTTTCAGGTAGGCTTCAACAAGCTTCCCACAATAAATTGGGTGAAACTTGAAATTGGCCCTAATCAATCGGCCATTCCGATAAATCGGTCGACCTCTACTCATGATTACTGTTACTGATATCTAGCTGGCAAACAGTTGTGACTCAGTGTGACAGCTGAAATGAAGAACGCAATGTTCTTTATCTCCGAACATATTGCACAAGTTGACTGCAGGTGTTTACTTAAAGTAGCTACAATTATTCAAAATGTATTAAACTTCAAATAAATAGATTCAACGGTATCGAAAACCATCCCATGGCTTTTTCTAAATACCCCGGTGTGCGTATACACAGTAAACCACCCGAGACTACTGCCAACAATGCCTTACTGAACGCCATGGAATTGAGTCAAATATAAACTATTTTTATAGCCTCCTCTTATAAAGTTGGTTTTGTAGCATAAACTGGAAATTTGATATTTTTGACTGATTATGATTGTATGTTTGTTTCATATCTGCAAAGTAGTTAAAACGCTGTCAGTTCCACTTCAAGGTAGCTAAGTGAGACAAATCATTGTCTTTGGAGGTATGAAATCATAGCTATTGTTAACCATGAGTGTAATCAATTAGTTGATTTGAACAATGATTTTTGAATATTTAACCATTTCAGTGTTGTAATATATGTGCTTTTTTCTTAATCTCCAGGAAACCTGACATCCAGGTTCCCTACTTGTACTTTGACATGGGGGTATCAGTTCTTTGTGCCAGCTTCATGTCCTTTGGGGTGAAGAGGAGGTGGTTTGCACTGGGGGCCGCCATACAGTTAGCTATCAGCACCTACGCTTCTTATATTGGTGAACAAGTGCACTATAGTGACTGGCTGAAGGTGAGTACTGCCTGTGAGGAGGAGTATATAGTGTGACAACTCCAGCTGAAGTATCCTGGGGGTAAGAAATGTTTTGTGGAGAGTGACAACTCTGTCTACATTGAGAGCTGTGCATTGTGTAGGAATGACACCACCTGTTGAAAGACAATAAATAGTGCGCTCTATTTGGTCATAACTTATTGTGGGTTAATACTGGGTGCTGGGCCAAAAAAAAACGGACATGACTAAGATGATCCTATTTTAGGATGAATTAAAACATTGTGTTGAAGAAATGTAGTAAGTGTTTGCATCCCCCCTTCACTACATCTCTAGGAATGCTCAACTGACCTTCTGTGTCTTATGTGATCCTGTAGGTAAGGATGTACTCCAGAACCCTGGCTATCATCGGGGGTTTCCTGGTCCTAGCCAGTGGTGCGGGGGAGGTATACAGACAGAAACATCGCACCAGATCGCTGCAGTCCACCGGACAGGTCTTCATAGGGGTCTACCTCATCTGCATGGTAAGACAAACAACCTACTTCAGTGAATTAGCTACAGTGTTTGACCTAGAAAGAAGCACTGTGATGGGAATCCCCTTCCTCCATCCTTAAAATCAATTACTGCAGACCTAGAAACCTGGATAGCAAAAGGCCTAGATTTTCCCTGATTTAAATAGCCCAGTGTCAAGTTTGACATTTGTGTCCTAATCAGATATGAGAGCGATAGAGATCAAATCATTGTACAAAACTAGGTGCAATAAACTGAATGGTGAGTCCAACAAATATACAGTAGCAGCCTAAATAACAACTCAATGCAGCGCTGTGTTCCCTCCACCAGGTGTACTCCCTCCAGCACAGTAAAGAGGACAGGATGGCCTACCTGAACCACATCCCTGGTGGGGAGATCACCCTAATGCTACTGGTGGTGCTGTTTGGAGTGCTGGCCCTGGCCTTCCTCTCTGGCTGTTATATCCGTCTAGCTTCACAGATCCTGGCAGTGGTCCTGCCCCTCATCCTGCTCTTCATCGACGGTAACCTGGGCTACTGGCACAACACGCGCCATGTAGAGTTCTGGAACCAGTTGAAGCTGATGGGGCATAACGTGGGTATTTTCGGGGCTGTGCTGATTCTGGCTACAGACGGTTGAATGGAATGGACACCTTGGCAGACTATCAGAAGAGAGGCCAATACTTAACATGTGACTGAAGCTACATTTAGTGTTTCAAATGGCACCCTATTCCCTATATATTGCACTACTTTTGACCAAAGCTTTGGCCAAAAGTAATGCAATATATTGGGAATAGGGTGCCACCTGGTCAAAAGTAGTGCACTATATTGGGAATAAGGTGCCATGTGAGACTTATACAGTCTTTCTGGATCCTCAGATGAACTGATCCTCACTTACAGCAGGAGATAAATGGTGATTGGACGCTAATCCCTGCCTGACAGACAGCCGGTAGACCTTATCGTTAACTACCTGTCCAACTTTGCTTCTGCAGAAAATAGATATGAGCCCTGTTGAGTTTTTTTTTTAATACTGAACAAAAATACATAACGCAACAATGAACTATTTTACAGTTCATAAATAAGGAAATCGGTCAATTCAAATAAATAAATTAGGCCCTAACCTATGGATTTCACAAAAGGGCTTTATTACAGACAAATACTCAGTTTCAACAGCTGTCTGGGTGGCTGGTCTCAGATGATCCCGCAGGTGAAGAAGCCGGATGTGGAGGTCCTGGGCTGGCATGGTTACACGTGGGTCTGCGGTTGTGTGGCCCGTTGGACGTACAGCCAAATTCTCTGAAACGATGTTGGAGGTGGCTTATGGAAGGGAAATTAACATTACATTATCTGGAAAGAGCTCTAGTGGACATTCCTGTAGTCAGCATGCCAATTGCACGCTCCCTCAAAACTTAAGACATTTGTGGCATTGTTGTGTGACAAAACTGCACATCTTAAAGTGGTCTTTTATTGTCCCTAGCACAAGGTGCACCTGTATAATGATAATGCTGTTTAATCAGCTTCTTGATATGCCACACTTGTGGAGAAATGCTCACTAACAGGGATGTAAACAAATTTGTGCACAAGTTTTGAGAGAAATTAGATTTGTGAGTATGGAACATTTCTGGGATCTTTTATTTCAGTTTTACATGTTGCATTTATATTTTTGTTCAGTATATTTAACTTAAATAAATTATGTTTGGAAACCTGGTATTTACATATGGCTATAGCAGATTTCAGTTTGAGTATTTGGGGGGTTATATCGTGGTTTAGTTGTCAAATGTTTTACTGCAATTTATGGTAAGAAATTAGGGGTAACTTGACATTTTGCATATTTTCTATCAAATAATAGAACTACAGTGTACTCCTTTTGTACCTAATGCAATATGAATATAGGATCATATTTATTTTTGAATATCATTTGTTTCCATTCCTGACGACATTCCTGAGTGTAGGTTGTCATACGACTAAATAAACAACTACTGGTTTGGTTTTGTATATTGTGTATTCTGTGTATATTCACTTTTCACAATAGTAATTAATTATTTATCAATCTGTAATTTTATGCACAACGAAATCAGAAAGGACCTGACGGTTGTCATTAGTTACCACAGTAACAAAGTCATAAACCCGGCCTATTTCTACAATGTCTCTTAAAATCGGATTTTAAACCTAACCTTAACCACACTGCTAAATTTATGACTAACCTTAAATTAAGACCAAAAAGCTCATTTTAGATTGCATGCATTTTTACTACAGCCAATTTTAACTTTGTGTCAGTGGTAACTAGTGAACTAATGGACAAATGGTAGAAATATCCAGGGGTGCCATGTACCTCAAAAATCTGAGGGGGCACAAAGTATGTGAGGATGTCTGGGGGATGGTCCAGAGGGGGGCTAGGCCCCTCCACCCTGTTGGGAAGTTGGATAAAATACATGTAATCCTGCTTTGTGGCATTTCGTGAAGACTGTTATACTGATTGCACTATGTGTTTTTGTGCGTGTAGATATGGTTGTCCTTGTTCGATAGAGCCATTGGATGTCTTTCAGCGAGGTTCCTATCAGAGGATGAATTGCTAAATATACAAGCTGACATTATTTCCAGTGTCTGAAAGACTACAACTCGGGTAGGTTGGTGCTTCGTGCTCTGGCCACATCCCTCCCCCAAGGCCGGCTTTTTTGAAAGGAACACAATCCTCTGGGCAAAGCTGAAGGACTTTCATCAACATGAATTTGACAAGAGAGCATTTTTTGATGTTCTATTAGCTACATGGTGACATTTAACCATGTTTTAGCTAGAAGCTCATTTACAGCTGATGCCAGCACCAAGAGGGCAGATGACAAATACAGTGACTAAGTAAGTTATATTTCCTGCAAGCCACCTGCTAGCTAACTAGTTAATCTACTGAAACCCATAGTGTGTATTGCTGGCTAACATACTACTGTGTAACAGTGGGGGGAATCAAATACATTTTCTGTTTGCTAACTTAGGTAGCTAGCTAGTCTAGCAGGATAGCTAAGTTAGCTAAACAAATAGAGTTAGTCATATGACCAAATAGAAGCGGTTTTATAAATTGGACATCTATTGTATCTGAATTGAAAACCTCTTCTCTTTAGTCCTAGATATGGCTACTAATGGGGCTAAACTGCCTGCCATCCAGGACCTCTACACCAGGCGGTGTCAGAGGAAGGCCCTAAAAATGGTCAAAGACCCCAGCCACCCCAGTCATATACTGTTCTCTCTACTACCGCATGGCAAGCGGTACCGGAGTGCCAAGCCTAGGACAAAAAGGCTTCTCAACAGTTTTTACCCCCAAGCCATAATACTCCTGAAAAGGTGATCAAATGGCTACCGGACTATTTACATTGTGTGCCCCCCAATCCCTCTTTTACGCTGCTGCTACTTTCTGTTTATCATATATGCATAGTCACTTAACTATAGTGTAATGACCCTGGGTTTATAAGCGCGGAAATCGACTCTGTCGCATGAGCATGCTTTTGCGGCACAGTCGATAGCGCGCCGGACCTCGGGCTTGAAGGTCGAGGGTTCGAAACCTGCTCCCTGCTGTTAAATTACAATACATTCATGTACATACTACCTCAATTGGCCCGACCAACCATTGCTCCCGCACATTGACTAACCGGGCTGTCTGCATTGTGTCCCACCACCCGCCAACCCCTCTTTTACGCTACTGCTACTCTCTGTTCTTCATATATGCATAGTGACTTTAACCATATCTACATGTACATACTACCTCAATCAGCCTGACAAACCGGTGTCTGTATGTAGCCTCGCTACTGTATATAGCCTCACTAATGTTATTTTTCACTGTCTTTTTACTGTTTATTTATTTTATTTCTACCTATTGTTCACCTAATACCTTTTTTGCACTATTGGTTAGAGCCTGTAAGTTTTCACTGTAAGGTCTACTACACCTGTTGTATTCGGCACGCGTGACAAACTTTGATTTGATTAAACAGGAAGCTACAAAGTTACAACCAGACCCCTAAAGCTAGGTTTACCAGCAACGTTAGCACGACTGGAGTTGGCTAGCTCGTTATACTGATGCCTGCTAACTTATGCGCCATGCCTTGCGTTTGTAGCTTGTTAGAAAACGTGTAACATCAGCAACTGTAAATCATTATAGTAGCTAGTTATATAACAATTGAAAAGGTTTGACATTGGTTATGATTATGAATGTGGATGCATGTCATTCTCACAAAATGTATAGGTTTGACACAAGATAGGATTCCAAACAGATGTAAATAACAATTATTGGCTATCCAGCTAGCTAAGTTTACTAGATAGCAGTGAGAAGAAACAATACAACAATTTACTGTTGTAAATCCCAAATTGAAACTGGTTTTACTATAAAAAAATATTTGCCTAAGCATGCCTGATAGACATGGCTGTGCATTTAGATACTGTCTGCCTACAGTACCTAGGTAAATGTTTACGGGCTGTTCACTGTGCAAAGGTTGAGGGTTATGCAATATTTATTTATATTAGGCTAGCTATTGTTCAACTATTCTACTCTAATGTTGATGTTATGCTGGCACAGTTCAACTGTAATTCAAACTGTTCAATAGAGTCAATTTTTTTGTCTTGCAGACAATACCGTGTAGTGATTGGACTTCTTCTTGGAGTGGATTCTATATGGAGAGAAACATAATTCCTTTGCCTGCATGTGTCATTGTAGCAGGACCGTCCGTATCTTGTGAACTTTATCCCTCTCGATGGATTGGACATTATGCTGTATTTCAAGCAGATGACAACACGAGGAGCTGAATGGCAATTTGATCATGACAACACTCCTCCCACAGCTGTACAAGCATTCCCTGAACTTTACTGCACTGATCATGCTGTATTTTCTCTTCTTTGTGAAAGGCAATTTCATTATGACTACCTCTACCTTCATCTGCTGATCACCAGTTATCTTAGCTACAGACTATTACACCAAATAATGTGATTTAACCAAAGATTTTTGGTGTCGATTACTGGGAGTTACAGGATAGGTACTGTTTGCTGTAGCACAGAGAATTTTTGACCAACCTTAGCTTGGTGATGTTGTCTTCGTCCTCGATTTGTGGAAATAGGAGTCTCAAAATGTATGTGTCCAGTTGCAGGGAGTCCATTTGAATTTAGAAAATGCTCCATTATTAAAATGCTTTTTTGCACCATGAAGTAATCCAACAATGTGTATGCTGCGATCTTGCCTATTTCAAGTCTTCTGTCATTGATCGAGACAGATGTCTGTCATCATGACATGAGGCACTTTGGTGTGGACTTGAACTAGACAAGATGGTGGCGTAAACTTTGTTGGATTACTTCATGGAGCAAAAACAGTATTTATCTGTAATCCTCCCCCTTGCCCATTAACTGGCAGATCATTCTTGTCAATAGTAGCCTTTATCTGCAGAGAGAATGAGGTGGTTGTGTTACTACTATTGTAATAACAACAATCTTGTTGTGCTCCATAACCGCAAGGTGTTTTTCCTCCCTCATGCTCGTGTACCCCAAATTCTGCCGCTTTGGGGTATTTTTCAGTAAGGCACTGTGGAAGGTCTCCAGATTACCTTTTCTCTGTAAAACTCAGGTTAAAAGAGAAAAGGGGTAGACTACATTTATTACCTGGTCTAGAAGGTACACTGGTTCTAACGGATTGTTTTCCAGACAAGGGTGGCTAGCTTATGTTCGCTAATGTTAGTCAAAGATATAACAAACAAAGGTGTCTGTGACTACCATGGCATAGGCAAAATTGACAGTATGTATCCAAAAGATGGCGAGCTAGCTATACGATTTAGATGATGGCTTTCAAAGTTCAATACAGGATTGTAATGTTAGCTAGCTAATTTACCTAGTCCAACTAGGCTAGCATGCTCTTCAGTAGGTCATATGATTGAGTGTAGTCTGGCCCAGGAGTGTGAAGGTGAACGGAAAGGCTCTGGAGCAACGAACCGCCCTTGCTGTCTCTGCCTGGCCGGTTCCCCTCTCTCCACTGGGATTCTCTGCCTCTAACCCTATTACAGGGGCTGAGTCACTGGCTTACTGGTGCTCTTCCATGCCGTCCCTAGGAGGGGTGCGTCACTTGAGTGGGTTGAATCACTCACGTGATCTTCCTGTTTGGGTTGGCGCCCCCCCCTTGGGTTGTGCCGTGGCGGAGATCTTTGTGGGCTATACTCGGCCTTGTCTCAGGATGGTAAGTTGGTGGTTGAAGATATCCCTCTAGTGGTGTGGGAGCTGTGCTTTGGCAAAGTGGGTGGGGTTATATCCTGCCTGTTTGGCCCTGTCTGGGATGAGTGCACAGTGTCTTCTGACACCTCCTGTCTCAGCCTCCAGTATTTATGCTGCAGTAGTTTGTGTTGGGGGGCTAGGGTCAGTCTGTTATATCTGGAGTACTTCTCCTGTCTTATCCGGTGTCCTGCGTGAATTTAAGTATGCTCTCTCTAATTATCTTTCTTTCTATCTCTCTCAGAGGACCTGAGCCCTAGGACCATGCCTCAGGACACCCTGGCATGATGACTCCTTGCTGCCCCCAGTCCACCTGGCCGTGCTGCTGTTCCAGTTTCAACTGTTCTGCCTGCGGCTATGGAACCCTGACCTGATCACCGGACGTGCTACCTGTCCCAGACCTGCTGTTTTCAACTCTCTAGAGACAGCAGGAGCTGTAGAGATACTCTTAATGATCGGCTATGAAATGCCAACTGACATTTACTCCTGAGGTGCTGACTTGTTGCACCCTCAACAACTACTGTGATTATTATTATTTGACCATGCTGGTCATTTATGAACATTTGAACATCTAGGCCATGTTCTGTTATAATCTCCCCCCCAGCACAGCCAGAAGAGGACTGGCCACCCCTCAGCCTTGTTCCTCTCTAGGTTTATTCCTAGGTTTTGGCCTTTCTAGGGAGTTTTTCCTAGCCACTGCTAGGCCAATTGTGCGTCGCCCAACGGACCTCCCGGTCGCGGCCGGTTACGACAGAGCCTGGGCGCAAACCCAGGGACTCTGATGGCACAGCTGGCGCTGCAGTACAACCACTGCGCCACCCGGGAGGCCCCGGACTGAGCTTGATGTCATTGCAGGCAATCTCAACACCTGCGCTACAGGGAAGACATCCTCCTCCCTCATGTGGTACCCTTCCTACAGGCTCATCTTGACATGACCCTCCAGCATGACAATGCCACCAGCCATACTGCTCATTCACCCTTCTAAACGTTAGGACAGCAGTCCTCAGATTTCTGGAACTAAATATTAATGATCTTTAATGGGGCTTTTGTACTGGGGAGGAGAAGGGGCGTGTTTCATCCTTCTAGCCAATGTCTGTGCTCCGGTGGGTGGGGTTACTGATTGAGCATAAATTTAAAATAACATTTTATCTTCTCACAAATAGTTTCATGTTTAATCACATAAGATTTGCAACATTTTGATGTAAATCTGATAACTACAATGTGTAGACTTTCAAAAATCGCTGAAGCTGAAGACTTACATTTCCCTCACTAACTTTAAACATCGGCTATATGAGCAGCTGCAGCTGTACATAGTCCATCTGTGAATAGCCCACCCAATCTACTTACCTCATCCCCATATTGTTTTTATTTACTTTGCTGCTCTTTTGCACACCAGTATCACTACTTACACACCAACATCTGCTCATCTATCACTCCAGTGTTAATCTGCTAAATTTTAATTATTTTGCTACTATGGCCTATTTATTGCCTTACCTCATGCCATTTGCACACACTGTATATAGACTCTCTTTTTTTCTATTGTGTTATTGACTATACACTTGTTTATTCCATGTGTAACTCTGTGTTGTTGTTTCTGTCGCACTGCTTTGCTTTATCTTGGCCAGGTCACAGTTGTAAATGAGAACTAGCTTACCTGGTTAAATAAAGGTGAAATTAAAAAAATGGCTCTATTGATCAAGGCCAACCATATCTACTCGCTGTTAGCGTGAAGTGATCGTGCAATCAGCGAAACACAATAATTGCTCTAAAATATGACACCATTAATTTTTAGATCAGATAGCAGTCTCAATCAAATAGCCAATTGGTTGAACTTTCCCAGGGCCTGTCTGAAACACCCTCTCATCACTATAATTAATAATAGGGAGACTAGAAAAACACTCCAAAGTGTCTAGCGGTGAAGTTTCCCTTTAGATAATTTATTTTAATTATTTTGTTTTAGCTGGATAAGGTCATTTGAAGCTCAGTTGGTAGAGCTTGGTGCTTGTAACGCCAGGATAGTGGGTTCGATTCCTGGGATCACCCATACGTAACATTGATTTTTATTTATCAGCTATACGTATGCACACATGATTAAGTCTTGGATAAAAGCGTCTGCTAAATGGCATATATTATAAGAGATTTTCCTAAATGGCCAAAATATACACATAACAGGTTTTAATAGCACACACTGGCAGTACCGCTAGACCTTGCTGCCTGATCAGCAAACCCTCTTTCGGGACAGCGACCTGGTTCCCCTGCAGGTTATATATTTTTTCAATATTTCATTTTTTATTGTTTCAGGACAACACAATAATCAAATTGCACATATTCTGAACTGAAGACAAACAAGATGACATGAAATATCAACCTGGAGGTTGAGGTGGCGGAGGCAGGACAGGTCCCTCAGAGCCCCGAGTGCCATCATCCAGGAGGTGGTTGTGGCTGAGGTGCAGTTTCCTGAGGTTCTCAAACTTCTCCAGGCCCAGAACGTCCAGCTGTTTTGGTCTAGGCAGAGCTCCAGAAGAGAGGACAGGCTGTGGGAGAAGCAAGGCAGGAGCCACCGAAGCTGGTTGTAGCTCAGGTCCAACCTCTCCAGGAAAGAAAAGGATGATAGGGCCTGGAAAATAAAGATTCTTAATGATATGCTGTATGAGAAATTATTCAACAAAAGGTAACAATATGACAAAGTGAAAATATATAAGACAAAATGTTATAAAACAGTAACAAATAATCCAAAAAGGTAAAGAATGACTCACGTTGGTCACACATACTTTTTTTTTTTTTAAGTAGGGTCTTGGATCCAAAAACCAGTCAGTATCTGGTGTGACCACCATTTGCCTCATACAGCGCGATATCTCCTTCGCATAGAGTTTGTCAGACTGTTGATCGTGGCCTGTGGAATATTGTCCCACTCCTCTTCAATGGCTGTGTGAAGTTGCTTTTTTTTAAGTAGGGTCTTGGATCCAAAAACCAGTCAGTATCTGGTGTGACCACCATTTGCCTCATACAGCGCGATATCTCCTTCGCATAGAGTTTGTCAGACTGTTGATCGTGGCCTGTGGAATATTGTCCCACTCCTCTTCAATGGCTGTGTGAAGTTGCTGGATATTGGCGAGAACTGGAACACATGTTGATCAAGAGCATCCCAAACGTGCTCAATGGATGACATGTCTGGTGAGCATGCAGGCCATGGAAGAACTGGGACATTTTCAGCTTCCATGAATTGTGTACATATCCTTATGATATGTGCTGTCCGGGTGGCTGCGATCCCGCAGGTGAATACGCCGGATGTGGAGGTCCTGTGCTGGCATGGTTACACGTGGTCCGCGGTTGTGAGGCTGGTTGGATGTACTGCCAAATTCTCTAGAACTACGTTGGAGGCTGCTTATGGTAGAGAAATGAACATGCAATTATTTGGCAACAGCTCTGGTGGACATTCCTGCAGTCAGCATGCCAATTTCACACTCCCTCAAAACTTGAGACAACAAATGAAATTGTATTTGTCACATGCGCCAAATACAACAGGTGAAGACCTTAACATTAAATGCTTACTTACAAGCCCTTAACCAACAATGGAGATTTTTTAAAATACATTATAAAAGTAACAAGAAAATTACATAACGAGGCTATATACAGGGTGTACCGGTACCGACTCATTGTGCGGGGTACAGGTGAGTCGAGGTAATTGGTAAAGTGACTATGTATAGATAATAGACAGCGAGTAGTAGCAGAGTAAAAACAAGGGGGGGGTCAATGTACACAGTCCGGGTGATCATTTGATACATTTTTCAGCAGTCTTTTGCTTGGGGGTAGAAGCAGTTAAGGAGCCTTTTGGTCCTAGACTTGGCGCTCTGGTACAGATTGCCGTCCTGTAACAGATAGACTATTCTATGACAGGAGTGACTGTAGTCTTTGACCATTTTTTGGGCCTTCCTCTGACACGGCCTAGTATATAGGTCCTGGATGGCAGGAAGCTTGGCCACAGTGATGTACTGGGCAGTATGCACTTCCATCTGTAGCGCCTTACGGACAGATGCCGAGCAGTTGCCATACCAGGCGGGGATGCAACCGGACAGGATGCTCTCAATGGTGCAGCTGTACAACTTTGAGGATCTGGGGTCCCATGCCAAATCCTTTCAGTCTCCTGAGAGGGAAAAGGTGTTGTCATGTCCTCTTCACAACTGTCTTAGTGTGTTTGGTCCATGATAGTTTGTTGGTGATGAGGACACCAAGAAACTTGAATCTCTCGACCCGCTCCACTTCAGCCCCGTCGATTAATGGGGGCCTGTTCGGCCCCCCTTTTCCTATAGTCCACGATCAGTGCCTTTGTCTTGATCATGTTGAGGGAGAGGTTGTAGTCCTGGCACCACACTGCCAGGTCTCTGACCTCCTCCCAATAGGCTGTCTCATCATTGTGTCGTCAGCAAACTTAATGATGGTGTTGGAGTCGTGCTTGGCCACACAGTTGTGGGTGAACAGGGAATACAGGAGGGGACTAAGCACGTACCCCTGAGGGGCCCCAGTGTTGAGGATCAGCGTGGCAGATGTGTTGTTGCCTAACCTTACCACCTGGGGGCAGCCCGTCAGGAAACCCAGGTTCCAGTTGCAGAGGGAGGTGTTTAGTCCCCGGTCCTTAGCTTAATGAGCTTTATGGGTACTATGGTGTTCAATGCTGAGCTGTAGTGAATGAACAGCATTCTAACATAGGTGCTCCTTTTGTCCAGGTGGGAAAGGGCAGTCTGGAGTGCGCCTGAGATTGCGTCATTTGTGGACCTGTTGGGGCGGTGTGCGAATTGGAGTAGGTCTAGGGTTTCTGGGATAATGGTGTTGATGTGAGCCATGACCAGCTTTTCAAAGCACTTCATGGCTAGCGACGTGAGTGCTACGGGGCTGTAATCATTTTAGGCAGATTACCTTCACTTTGAAACATGTAGGTATTATCTCCTCTGGGAGAGGTTGAAAATGTCAGTGAACACACTTGACAGTTGGTCCGCGCATGCATTGAGTACACGTCCTGGTAATCTGTCTGGCCCCGTGGCTTTGTGAATGTTGACCTGTTTAAAGGTCTTGCTCACATCGGCTCCGGAGAGCGTGATCACACAGTCGTCCGGAACAGCTGGTGCTCTCATGCATGCTTTATTGTTGCTTGCCTTGAAGGGAGCATAAAAGGCATTTAGCTCGTCTGGTAGGCTCGCGTCACTGGGCAGCTCGTTGCTGGGTTTCCCTTTGTAGTCCGTAATATTTTTAAATCCCTCGCACATCCGATGAGCATCAGAGCCGGTGTCGTAGGATTCAATCTTAGTCCTGTATTGACGCTTGGTTTGATGGTTCAGCTGAGGGGATAGCGGGATTTGTTATAAACAACCGGATTAGTGTCCCGCTCCTTGAAAGCGGCAGCTCTAGCCTTTAGCTAGGTGCGGATGATGCCTGCAATCCGTGGCTTCTGGTTGGGAAATGTACATATGGTCACTGTGGGGACGACATCGTCGATGCACTTATTGATGAAGCCGGTGACTAAGGTGGTATACCCCTCAATGCCATTGGATGAATCCCGGAACATTTTCCAGTCTGTGCTAGCAAAACAGTCCCGTAGTGTAGCATCTGCATCAGCTGACCACTTCCGTATTGAGCGAGTCACTGGTACTTCCTGCTTTAGTGTTTACTTGAAAGCAGGAATCAGGAGGATAGAATTATGGTCAGATCTGCCAAATGGAGGGCGAGGGAGAGCTTTGTACACATCTCTGTGTGTGGAGTAAAGGTGGTGTAGAGTTTTTTTTCCTACTCTGGTTGCACATGTGACATGCTGGTAGAAATTAGGTCAAACGGATTTTAGTTTGCCTGCATTAAAGTCCCCAGCCACTAGGAGCGCCACTTCTGGATGAGCATTTTCTTTTTTGCTTATGGCCTTATGCAGCTCGTTGAATGCAGTCTTCGGTTTGTTGTGGTAAATAGACGGCTACAAATAATTTAGATGAGAACTCTCCTGGTAGATTGTGTAGTCTACAGCTTATCACAAGGTATTCTACCTTAGGCGAGCAATATCTCAAGACTTCTTTAATATTGCACACCAGCAGTTATTGACAAATAGATACACACCCCCGCTCCTCGTCCTACCAGATGTAGCTGCTCTGTCCTGCCGATGCACAGAGAAACCAGCCGACTCTATATTATCGGTGTCGTCTTTCAGCCACATCTCGGTGAAACATAAGATATAACAGTTTTTAATGTCCTGTTGGTAGGATAGTCTTAATCGTAGATCGTCCAGTTTGTTTTCCAATGATTGCACCTTGGCCAATAATACTACTAAAGGTAGTGGTGGTTTACCTACTAGACAGCGAATTCTTACAAGGCACCCCGCCCTCCTCACCCTTATTTCCCCAGTCTTTTCTTCATGCTGATCTGTGGCATTGTGTTGTGTGACAAGACTACACATTTTAGGGTGGCCTTTTATTGTCCACAAGGTGCACCTGTGTAATGATCATGCTGTTTAATCAGCTTCTTGATATGCCACATCTGTCAGGCGGATTAATTATCTTGGAAAAGGAAAAATACCCACTAACAAAGATGTAAACAAATTTGTGCACAAAATGAGAGAAATACGCTTTTTGTGCATATGGAACATTTCTGTGATCTTTTATTTCAGTTCATGAAACCAACACTTCACGATTATATACTTTAGCACTTATTAATGTAGCTGGTGACTGTGGTAAACTCCTCAATGCCATCGGATGAATCCCAGAACATATTCCAGTCCTGTCATGGTCAGATTTGCCAAATGGAGGGCAAGGGATAGCTTTATATGCATTTATGTGTGTGGAGTAAAGGTTTTTCACCTCTAGTTGCACACGTGACATGCAGGTAGAAATGAGGTGAAACGTATTCAGTTTTCCTGCATTAAAATCACCGGCCACTGGGAGTGCAGCATCTGGATACATTTTTTTTATTTCAGTTTGTTTTACTAAATACTTAAAAAAAAAAAATATTCTCTTTTCTTAAAACTGCATTGTTGATTAAGGGCTTATAAGTAAGCATTTCACAGTTGTATTCGGTTGTATTTGTGACAAACACAATTTGATTAGAGTCTGCAGATCATCCTGTGAGTCTCAGGAGGATGCGAAGCTACCAGATCCCAGTGAAGGAGTCACTCTGTAGCTCAGTCAGCTTTTTACTACTCAGGTCCAGGAGCCACACCGTCAGGGATGTGGGTGAAGGCACAAGACTTACAGTCCACCAGGTATGAGGCTTCGAAGCACAGGCATTAGTGGGGACACCTTAAAAATTAAGTCTAAAAGGGACTCTGATGTCCCAACTGACATTAAGGTAAGGGTTAAGTTTAGGTATGGGTTAATGTTAGGATTAGGTTAGGGACGTCCCAAGTTTTCTGGATAGCACTAACTATCTTGATGGCTCCGGACATAGTGATTGTCACCCAGGTCTAGTATAGTGGATAAGCTGTGTCGTACATGTAGAGGTCTCATTTATGAATCTGGAGGATGTATCAGTCACTGTTTAGAAGTGATATTCACAACCTGGATCCCCCAAGATGTTGTTGGTCTAAGATGCTGTTGATTCTGTTTTTCTAATGGGAAAAATACACACTCTGTAGTAGTTATGGGGAAAAAATTGTGATATGTATAGTTCAGTTGATGCCGTTGGTGAACATTGAACATTCCTGATTAGATTGAACATCAGGCAGCAATGTCAGATATGGTCAATTTTGGGTGGATCCCCAAAATAGGAATGTTTTCCACAATATAAAACCCATGACTTCCAGAACATTGATGAGATTAGCACTTTTGTACATAGGTAATTTGCCAACAAAACAGTTTATATAGATTCATTAACAAGTACTTAGTCCTGTAAATCTATATCAACATTTTGCAATCAAAATATACAATATAAAGAGTTATTCTTACCTCAACAGGAATTCCTGGAAAATTAAGGTACCCTAGTCCAATCGTATCTCCACCACAGTCCGTGAATCGGTCTTCTCCACTATTAGACTTTAGATTAGACCAGCAGGTACCCAGTGGAATGTAATGACATTACCTGCAGATTCCCACTCCTACCTTACCATCACAGACACCAAAATTACAGTCCATTTGAATGACAACTTGGCCTCCCTTCACTTATTTGGTTCATCGTCCGTTCGGAGTTCTCTGAAGCAGCAAGCACAGCAGCGTGTAATATTTGACTACCGGGCAGCGTGAGAGAAACAATAATCCTTTACCAATTTGAATAATTAATTGAATATCCAGGTAATCAAGGGATTCTGTGAGGACAGTTCTCTAATCAAATCTATTCCAAAATAGAGAAAATAACTAGAGAAATTCTAATTGCAGTGTTGTCAAATTATAGCAAATGGGAATGATTGAACAATTTATGTGATAGATAATTTTACTTATATGCCACCAAAGCCACTAACATGTTTTAGTTGGTGTATAATGGGTGGCTTGCCAGGTATGACCATGCACATTGAATACAGTCATGATTAAATGGTAGCCTACTGCAGCCTTGTGAAACCAGACCGATCTCGTGATAGCTCACATCCAGTTTCACTCCACTGAAATTAAACGTGAGCGCAGTGGTCAGTCTGGTTTCACGAGGCTAGGCCTACTGCACTATTGAGTGACCATTCTTTTGCAGAGACAATTTGTGATATTCTACAATGTTCCATATATACAAAGTCATAGCAAAAATTAAAGTCCTACCAACAGAAAATAAATTACGTTTCCTTGCCTCGCAAACAGCGATTGAAATTACAGTATTAGTCAGAATTTTTGTTACTTTTATTTTAGAAAATGTATTTTTAAAGTGTGGCATTTCAAGTCACATTTTGTTTAAAATACAGAAAACAGACAATTGTAGAACATGGATACAGCAAAAAGGAAATGACAGAAAATAAAGCTAACAAGCCTTTCTGACTGCTCTATTTTCTCTTTCTGAAGAAATGAAATTGAGGGTGGATGGGGAGGACGATGAATGGATGGGGGGGATGAGTGAGACGATGATGAAGTTAGTTAAAGGAAACTATGGTTGCTTCATGGTTTATGTTTTAAATTATTTATAAAGTCTAATTTAAGATTAACTCTTTTCCTCTTTATTTTTTTGTTGTCTTTTTCATAAATGGTTTGATCTTCTGGAATACCAGGGCCCCTCAGCGCTGTATCTTCCTGGTCTCTGACACCGAGGGCTAGGAATGCCAACCTTGTCCGGCAGTGGGGACACACTGCCAGCCGTGCAGCCTTCCTGTCCACCGCCGTGTTGCCTACCCTGGCTGGCCGGACCCACGCTACCCTGTGCCGACTCAAGAAGATAAAGTGGTGTCCTTCTGTGTTTGCTGTGCTTGTGAACGTTGCATGGACTTCTGCCTTTCCACGTCTCTAAAATGTTTCTCAACCTACAGAGGAACAACAGAAGAAGAACACTTGATGCATAATCCAATTCTATATGCCATTGTATCAAAAGTTATTTGTAAGAAATAAAAAAGCAAATTACATTTAGACTATCATAATTCCACAACAATGACAGATGTAGTAGTAGTAGTAGGTAGGTGATACTCACTATTTTGCGTACATGACTTAAAGCGCTTCCCTCTTTGCCTTTGCAGTTATCAGCCTGGTACGGTGGCGAAATTACAACATCGTCCATGACCAGTATGTTCTTCTCCTGCCATTTACAGTCTTTGATGCTGCAGAACACAGTACACATTAATAAAATAAAATCTGGAAACATTTAACTGGTAAAACAGTCCCTGACCTTGAGCTGAGGAATCAAGTCTATTGAAACAAGGTGTTCTATTCTGATGTTTCTAAATAAAGCATGAAATCTCAATTGTAATAATTGTATTTATTTATGGTTGACCAATCACACCGGTATAAATTCTGCATCTGCATTGTGGGGAAAAACTGAGGTGTCGGATTAGATTGTTGTTCCCGCTTCTTGACAATTTAAATTATGCTTAAGAGCCAAATCAGGTCAAGACCTCAAACGGCACCTGCCTAAACGTAGCCAGTATGACTGAAAAAAGACGATTCAGTAGGCCCATTTCCATGGACAATGAGGAAAATGGAACAATAAACTATTTTTCCCTTGCTATTTCAATTTGGTCCTCAAATCAACTGCCCATATTAGTTAGCCAGTAATTCTTAATCGTATCCTATTCCAACCACTGATTCTCTGCCCCTCAGGAACTAATCAAGTTCATTGAATAAAAATGTAAAAAGGCACTTACGTTTTGTGAATAGTCTGGAATAGCAGCTGGCCCTCCGCAGAAACCCCAGCACTGATTGCATAGGCTTGGGACAGCTTGTCCTCCTTCTCTGACCGTGCCCGATTGGCAAGCTGGGAGGAAGATGGCAGAGAGGAGAAAGTTAGGAGGGGATCCGGAGTAAAAGGCACTCAACCAATGTGCGTTGAGGTGCAACCACAAACTATAAGAGCATTTGAAGAGAGTAGGCGTGAAACGCAACTCTCGCCCTCAATTGAAAACACAATTGACAACCTTGACCAGAAACATCAAATCAAATGTTATTGGTCGCATACACATTGTTAGCAGATGTTAATGCAAGTGTAGCGAAATGCTTGTGAGATGAGAAAGTTGACAAGGAAGATTTAACAATGACTGACACAGATGGGTGGTTATTTGAGACGGGTGACAAATATATCTCATGTCATCATCATAAGTAAACCCACACTGGGCCTGTTAATATTTAGTTTTCCATACAAATAGGCTAATCATAAGCACTTTAAGACTGAAGCATAGGCTACACAAATAGTCATTTAGCAGACTACAAAAACTGTTCTGTTCTACCTGATAATGAATTGCATCAACCTGGTATCCCAGGTCTAAATCAGTCCTTGATTAGTGGGGAAGAATGTAAAAAAAAGCAGATGACAGCAGATGAGGGCCTACCTTGCTAACATTCAGTGATGCTAGAGGAGGAAGAGTTTCAGTGCGGTCATTTATTATATCCACTTCAGAAACATAGGCTAAATTGATCAGGATGACGTCGTTGAGGTTTGGCTTCCCACTTGAGGGAGCACATTCTGGGAGGAACTCAAGTCAAGGTAAACAAACTGTAAAGGTAGTAACATGCACACATGACAGTTGGTGTACTAGACTAGAGCATCAGTGACATTCAAAGAATCTCAAGACATGGATAAATAGAGTTCACATTCTTGGCCTATACAAAAACACCAATTATATCAAAGTTCCAGACTGCATACATCCATATACTGCTATAAAACTACCTGAGCAAGTATAAATTATAATGGGCAGGCACATACAGATGTCATGACATTTTAAGTTCATTGTTTTGGGCAGAGTAGGTGTGCATAAAAAATAAAACATTTCTGGAACTAACACTCGCACTTAACTTGTTTCTTACTAGCTCTGACTTTGCTGATAGCTACCTTGAGGGAAAATGTACTTACTGTGACATGTGGTTGTCTCACATAGCTATCTAAAGATGAATGCACTAACTAAGTCGCTCTGGGTAAGATTGTCTGCTAAATGACTCAAATGTAAGTGTAAAATGAAAATTGCACAACTGAGCATTTGGAAGGAATAGGCATGTCGCTCACGTGAGAGTCATGCCTATTCCTTCCAAATGCTCTTATGATTTTTTTGGTTGCACCTCATCTCACGTTGGTTGAGTGCCTTCTACTCCTCTACAGGTGTTTGACTGAGCAAGAATGACATCACCATCAGCAGCATTAGAATCTTTAACATTGAAATATGATGGTCTATTATCCCTATTAAAATGTTAAATATATCAGACAACATCATAGCTCACTGTAATAGAGTGGTAGACTGAGGAAGTTTCACTTGCCAGATGTATGGCACTCCACCAGCGGCTGTAGTAAGACACTGAGGTAAGGTTGGGGCAGGCCTATCAGTCAGTGGCAGTACTGTCAGTCAGCTGAAATGACAACCAAGGGCAATGCTGCCACCTGTAGTAGCCTGGATCCACATACACAAGTTGTAGCATGGCAATGAATGACAGCAAGCATCCTAAAGGAGGTTGAGGCATGAATGGAACAGAATAAAAGAATGCACAACATAAGGCACTAAATGCAAAGATGGTGTGTCCTTCCACAACATAGGGCCTAGCTTAGTATTGAACGTCTAGGCCTAAATACTGACAATACACACATTCTCCTGAAGGTATATCTACACCTCTGGATAGCTTGTAAAAAATTGCCAGGAAACATGGCAAGATGCTGGACATCCCTCATCAGTGGTGCGGACTGGTCACTTCAATCATGACATCTAAACAAAACACAGATGCTATTCTATTCAGCTCTTCATCCACAAAACATTCAATCACATACTACAACAATGGCTTTAACCAAAAGGAATGAATTGCAACTGTGGTTACATTTTTTACTTGCTTTGTTCCTGATGGGGTCCTTCTGGTCTGCCACTATTTGACACCAACCGGTTCTCTCCTACTCAATTCAAATGCTCTGTGGGTGCTAAATTACAGATCCAGTCTCAGTGGACTGATATAGCTAGCAGAAAGAAATATAGTTGAATGGCTAGCAATAGAAGCACGCATGTGACAACCTGTCACTGGAACCCATGCAAGGTGGTCCCCACGCCCACCCCGAGGAGTGTGGATTGAGAAGAGAAATATCTATAGCTTTTTCAGCTAGCTACTTGGGCCAAGGTGTATTGAAAAGCCATAGTCGGCCAACATGATTAGCTTGTAAATTAGCTAGCGTTATGCCGTTTCTGTCAGAATATGTAACGTCACTAACTTTGACAATCAATCATGCCGTGATAGTTAAATTTGATGACTGACACTTACAAATATCAAACATAAAGACAGCGCCAAATGGTCCCGTAATATGTTGGCTATCTAAAGCTAGCATGAGCTACCTAGCTGCTAGTTAGCATAGAGGTGCAATGAAATTCAGTGTTGTCATTTTTTTATTGATATGCATGCAATCAGTCAGGTGGTCTGTTTAAAAAAGCCCCTGCGATGGTCAGTTTGCTAGCTAAGTTAACTATCTAGCAAGACTGTCACGCTAGCCAATATGAATTATACCATTTACAGTTAGTGAATCTGCCATGATGCCATGCCATACTGGATTCTGCCAAATAGTGATCCTAGTCGAGGATCAGCAGTTCTACCATGGATCACAGCACATGTAAAAATAGCTAAGCACCCAGAGCAAACAAAACATCAACATTAACCAAATGTAATACGGATGCAGGAGCGTAAGACTCAGACAATCTTAATTAATGGTATTACAATTTTTCATGGGGTACAAAGCTACGGTACTACTAATTACGCCTGCGCGGATCACTATTTGACACTTGCCCTTGCAGGCAAACAGGCCAATGATACAATGGCATCCTAAAATTGAGAAAGGATACTCAAAGTCAACATCTTGGACTGGTAGTCGAAGGCCACCACCTCTCCTTGCAGACGCTGGCCCAAGCAAGTGAGACAAGAGACATGGCTTCCGACGCTAAAATACTCCCCCGGTCCAGGAGCCGCCATCTTCTCCGCCAGGAAACCGGAGCGCCAGTCGTACGTCAGATTAGTACGTGATCTCGTAACTTGGACGACATCGGGGCGTGGCAAATTACGTAGTTACGTCCCATCTCACGATTGTCATTAATTCCACCGTAGCTGGTATTTTAGCATTACATTATGATTTTTACCAAGAACAGTATATTATAGGGTTTCCTATCTAAAGTTAAAAAAAAAATATATAAAAAAAAGGAGAGGCACTCTCTCTCTGATTGGGAGGCATTGACTGATACCGATGGAACAGTTACCATGCAGTTACCATTCCAACAGTTCGATGCCTACCATCAGAACATCAACATGCACCTGCAAAGTTTGTCCCATTCCTCCCCCTGTTGTCAAGATTCAGAAATGCTTCTGCTGCAAAATATTTCTGTCCCGACTATCACGCCATCAACCAGAATATCATCTTATTTGGATCCTTGATATTGTGTATTCACTTTAATTATGGAGGCCATACACACCCAAGGTATTTGGATTGCTGAAGCACTTCAGCAAAGAACGAAGAGCCAAGACAAACTTTGGTTGATTGCCACTCACATTGGGGATCCCAAAGCTGCCTTCCTTCTCGTGTTCCCCTTGACTTACTTTCTCAACCGACGGACTGGATTTGCTGTTGTCTGGGTGGCTGCTATTTCGGAGTGGCTTAATCTAGTGTTCAAATGGTAAGAGTAACGTCTATTTGGTCTATTATGCTTTTAAAAATGTTCAATTAACTTACCGGAACTCTCGGCCCTATAGCTCTACTGTCCGATGAATGCTTGATAAACTCTTAAGAAAATCAACTATTCTGATCTAAAGTCATTATTTAAAAAAATCCAATGTTTCACTTACATTCTTTAACGCATAAACATTTATTTTTGGTGAGCATTTTACAAATACATCTCTGATATTTTATGCAACACGTTTGGATTCGTGGCATGTCCTTTTCTATTATCGGTCCGACGGTAAAACAAACGTCGGAACCTTAACGAGTTGGAGGCTGTAAGTATAAAGTCAAACATATTTTGACCTTCTGTGGTGTACATTCTGAATTTTGAATTTTAATTCCAATGCAGGATGCTCTTTGGGGAGAGGCCATTCTGGTGGATTGGAGAATCCCGTTTATTTGAGAAAAACCCTCCCAAACTACAACAGTTTGCCTCAACTTGTGAAACAGGTCCAGGTTAGTGAGATTTAATACATTATTCCAAAAGCTTGTAATTCTCGTACATTTACAGCAACAAATCATCCAGATATTGGGCACATCATTTACTTGACCAGACAAACTGACTGTGAACTTATAACCATTGGTAATAATGTAATACCACAGTATTTGACCAGTGGTGTTATTCCTCTCCATCTCTCAGGCAGTCCATCTGGTCATGCAATGGTAACAGCAGCAGTGTGGTGGGTGATGGCCTCATCCCTGGGTTCTCTTCTCTACTCCTACACACGCAGGTCTGACCATTAGTCAAATAAATTTTCTATTTGTATTTTAAATGTAATCATTTTTTATCATTTTTATCTGTATTGCAAAATCTGTGTGAGCATGTTTGACATGGTTATTAAATAAAAAAAATCATTGTCCATATTTGTTTTTAACCCCCCAATCTATTTCAGCATGTTGCTATCAGCGGTTCCGTATGTGCTGTATCTGCTGGGGTTAGTGGCAGTTGGCTTCTCTCGCATCTTTATCCTGGCACACTTCCCCCATCAGGTCATAGCTGGCTCTTTGACAGGTCAGAATCTACCTGTACTGTCTTGTGGAACTTTATTCAGGGGGATGTAATCATTTGTTTTTTTGTAGTGGGAGTTATGTATGTGCAATACGGTACTTGGTGTGTATAACCTACTGTATCTAAGGTTAACAAAGTTTTGTTAGAATATTCTAGAATTCTAGAACATCATCTTCATTCTGAAGTGAGTGTCCCCAACTCTTTTCTTTAGGCTTCATTCTTGGGGTAGTTCTGAGCCGTCAGGTTCCAGAAGGTCGCCCTCTGGTGTTTTTTGTGAGTTCCAGCATTGGGCTACTCCTCAGTGCTCTCCTAATCCACTCAGGACTGACATGGCTGGGCTTCGACTTGTCCTGGTGAGTCTAGTCTACTCAATGTTTTCCCATATCATAAAGAAAATGGGGAATGTGATTGTCTATTTTAAAAGCAGCTTGCCTCATAACAACTATAGTTCTAATTGCATTTAATATAATGTTTAACATTTCCAAGGTCCATTGCGTTGGCTAAGAAGTGGTGCTCCCATTCAGAGTGGATTCGGCTGGACACAGCCCCGTTTTCCTCACTAACACGGGACTGTGGTGCTATCCTGGGCCTGGGGCTGGCCCAGTACTGGAAGCCAGGTGGGTACACTCTCCCCTGTGCTCCACGTGCCCTGTGTCTGGCCCTCTGCTCCATGGCTCTCTACCATGTCCATCGACTGCCTCTACCAATCCAACCACAGCCCCTCTTCTACTTCCTCTTCTTTATCAAGTTTACCATCGTGCCCCAGGTGGTCATGATCTATGTACCTGGCTTTGTACACCTCCTTACACACAAAAAGAAAAATGATTAAAATGACACATTCCTCGGAAGTTCAACTCTGGACACTGAGAGAAAAGTTTCTTTAGGTACTTTTCTTTTCATACACACTCCTGTATAAATGGGGAAATTGATGGCAATATGGGTGTTGACTTCTAAGGAAGTTGTCAGACAAATTCTGAATGGCAATTTTTCTGCTGATGATTGAAGATTGTATCATGCCCATTTGCAGGATATACAGTTGAAGTTGGAAGTTTACATATACCTTAACCAAATACATTTAAACTCAGTTTTTCCACAATTCCTGACATTTAATCCTAGTAAAAAATTCCCTGTTTTAGGTCAGTTAGGATCACCACTTTATTTTAAGAATGTGAAATGTCAGAATAATAGCAGAGAGAATTATTTATTTCAGCTTTTATTTCTTTCATCACATTCCCAGTGGGTCAGAAGTTTACATACACTCAATTAGTATTTGGTAGCATTGCCTTTAAATTGGGTCAAATGTTTCGGGTAGCCTTCCACAAGCTTCCCACAATAAGTTGGGTGAATTTTGGCCCATTCCTCCTGACAGAGCTGGTGTAACTGAGTCAGGTTTGTAGGCCTCCTTGCTCACACATGCTTTTTCAGTTCTGCCCATACATTTTCTATAGGATTGATGCCATACATTTTGTGAAGTGCACCAGGCCCTCCTACAGCAAAGCACCCCCACAACATGACGCTGCCACCCCCGTGCTTCACAGTTGGGATGGTGTTCTTCGGCTTGCAAGCCTCCCCCTTTTTTTCCTCCAAACATAACGATGGTCATTATGGCCAAACGGTTCTATTTTTGTTTCATCAGACCAGAGGACATTTCTCCAAAAAGTACGATCTTTGTCCCCAGGTGCAGTTGCAAACCGAAGTCTGGCTTTTTTATGGTGGTTTTGGAGCAGTGGCTTCTTCCTTGCTGAGCGGCCATTCAGGTTATGTCGTTATAGGACTCGTTTTACTGTGGATATAGATACGTTTGTCCCTGTTTTCTCCAGCATCTTCACAAGGTCCTTTGCTGTTGCTCTGTGATTGATTGGCACCTTTCGCACCAAAGTACGTTCATCTCTAAGAGACAGAACGCGTCTCCTTCCTGAGCGGTATGACGGCTGCGTGGTCCCATGGTGTTTATACTTGCGTACTATTGTTTGTACAGATGAACGTGGTACCTTCAGGCGTTTGGAAATTGCTCCCAAGGATAAACCAGACTTGTGGAGGTCTACAATGTTTTTTTCTGAGGTCTTGGCTGATTTATTTTGATTTCCCCATGATGTCAAGCAAAGAGGCACTGAGTTTGAAGGTAGGCCTTGAAATACATCCACAGGTACACCTCCAATTGATTCAAATTATGTCAATTAGCCTATCTGAATTTTCTAAAGCCATAACATAATTTTCTGGAATTTTCCAAGCTGTTTAAAGGCACAGTCAACTTAGTGTATGTAAACTTCTGACCCACTGGAATTGTGATACAGTGAATTATAAGTGAAATAATCTGTCTGTAAACAATTGTTGGGAAAATGACTTGTCATGCACAAAGTAGATGTCCTAACCGTCTTGTCAAAACTATAGTTTTTTAACAAGACATTTGTGTAGTGGTTGAAAAATGAGTTTTAATGACTCCAACCTAAGTGTATGTAAACTTCCGACTTCAACTGTGGGCCAAATGTTTTTGGTGTTATTTTGTCTCAGCTTCTACTATGTGTCTGTTATTTCAAGCTATGTAATTAGCAATGTAGCCTTCTTCCTTCTTAGATGTGTAACCTTCTCCTTCACATATGTATGCAATATCTCATTTTGTTTAGTTACAATTTGATTGACAAATTATCTGTAAGTGAAGGTAAATGGTGCCACATTCTGGTTAAACCTAATCAATTCATGTTATAATCAAGTAGGCTAGTGTGCTGTTCCCTCAGGCGGGAGTTGATGTTATGCTTGGCATGTAACGTTAAAGAAATCAAAAAGGACCTGACAATGAAAATGTAAGGATTACTGTATGCTACATAAGCAGCTATTCATATCATTCATCTGAAAGATCAAAGCAAATAAATGACATGCATGCAGGATGTTTTTCAGTTGGTAACCATTTATAAATCTTATTCTTCAATACATAGGTTTGACTGTACAGATTACAATCAGTTATCATGAGATAAAAACATTTTTTTTAAAATTATTTTTAATTCAACTTATCACAGCGCTCTTAAAGCTCACATTTACAGACAAAATAACTCTGCTCAGCAAGCAAATACAATAAAATAATACAAATATAATTCTTCAGAGTTTTGCGTTGTGTCTGGTTGGAGGGAAAGGAAAAGGATATTCAGGCATAACAGCTTCATTACTCTGATCCCAAATCGCGAATGTATAACACAGGCCAGATTCAGGACACTATATGTGTTTCTGTTTGAGATCATGATTGGCGAAATAATCAAACATGCATCTGAATATTTACAACCAACTCATTTACATAAAAAGTTGAAAAACAAAGTCTGTCAAAGTCCTTTTTTGAAAGAATAGTACAATTCCTCTTACATACAGTAGGGTCTTAAATTTGTCCAAATGAGCTATACTGTGGGTTGGGAACCATTTGAATGGCAGACAAGACCCAAATGCAAGCTGTCCATTAAGCAGTGGCAACTGACTTTCACACACCAATTGTTTTTATACTCTAACATGGCAAGTATAAAAATACGTTAGTCATGAATACAACCTTTACATTTTTCTCTCCAGGACTTTCCCTTGACACTGAAGTTAAGCGCTTAGTCACTGGATTTGGGGCCATTTGATTGACCTTGTCAGTCAATAGGTTACACACACACACTATAATTGAATTGAACAGTAGCTATAATCAAACTGCAAAATAGAAACATTTCCACTTGTGGTACGGATTTTTTTTAAACAAGCCATTTGTGTACAAGACCTGTCTGTCTATGAATGGATCTGGGATTGGGTTGAAGGGGATATACACATATTTATTCTTCATGTTGTCATTCATTACTTTGCAGATCAGAGTTCCTATGACGATGAGTCATCAGTAATAATCCATTATCACTGGTCAGAAGAAGTTCCACCTGACCTGACCTCCATTCATCCAAATTCAATAACGATCACAACTAAAATACATAAAGTGCACCCTTAGTTAAGAACTTTACAGGCATTTAGTGCAGACATTTATGAATGAAAACTCAGTAAAAAAAAGAAAGAAAAGCAAATCTGATGCAGATATAAAAGAAAAATGTCTTTAACAGTGGTTTCAAATCCAATTTTATTTGTCACATGCTTCGTAAACAACAGGTGTAGACTAACAGTGAAATGCTTACTTACGGGCCTTTCCCAACAATGCAGAAAGATAAATGATAGAACAATTATAACACAAGGAATAAATACCCAATGAGTAACAATAACATGGCTATATACACGGGGTACCAGTACCAAGACGGTTTGTGTGTCTGCGTTCAATAGTTTTTAATTGCAAAGAAAACTTCAAATATCCCTCACATTATTATATTCTGTATATGATTTATGTTTTTATTTATACTCCTATTACCATGAACTTCAGAAGGGGGACATCTCCAAACTTTGGTATTTGTATGACTTTCTCTGTCCTCAAACCAATGACAAATGCACAATGAAAAAATAAATATATTTCACAAAACTAAACCTCTCATACCCCTTTAAAACACTGCAAAGTTATCCTAGTTGGAAGAAAGACGAATAACATTCAACGAGTACAACGCAGCGTAATTATTAGGAGTAATTTATTGGTTGAACTATTCTCTAGAGGATGTTTGTAGAAGGCCATGGCAGTAACAATTGAACTTCAAATGAAAGGCAACGTTATGTGGTAGGGTTAAGTGAAAATACCACAAATATAACATAACAAGCCCAATATTTCGAAAATACGAAAATAACATTTGACATTGAATAATTGAAAGTTTGTAAATGTCCCTCCCCTGCCGTAGTCGTGGGCGTTAATGTGCTTGTCGGAACTTCCTATTTCAGAGTTGAAATTATCATAAGTTATATGTGTAGAGCTTCATCTTGGATGATTCTGATACTTTCCAAGTTGGAAACTCATTGTATCATTTTTCTACAATGAGTTTCCAAGTCTGAAATATCAGAGTTTCCCTGGCCGACATGTCATGAGTGCAGCATAAATCTTCAAAACCTGCCGTTGCATGACTAGTAGGACGAAAGGCTAACAACAGGGCAAAACAGAAATAATACAATCCAAATGCAAGCTATGTTATGTTTTTATACGTATATACATTATATAGCTTAATAATAAATATTATATATTTTTTCTCTAAGCACTGTCAAGTTGTAATTTCCATTTACAGTATTGAACATATTAGTATTGTATTACGGAGTCTAGCAACCTTGAATAAGAGCACACTTTGTATTTTAAGGATAAAACATGGTAGATGGTCCATATCCACAGGTACAGTAAGGTAAGGGCCCCCAATTTTACTCTCACCACCCCACACAAGACCTCCCCAAAGGTTTTGGGGAGGAAGTTGTGCCACCCCCCCTATAAAAGTGTTAGGGCCTCTGACCCTGGGTGTGATCAGCACTGGCCCTGTCATCACCTTTCAATGTCATATTTTTCTATTTCAATGTGTGCAGAGTTGAAGTTTAACAACAAAATAGTACAATCTCTCACGTATTTAGTATCTATGTACTGTATGACTAGACCTCTGCCGCCAGTGTGTGCCTATTGTAGACACTGCTTTCTGTGTGAGTGGGGCTGTACTCTGTCTTTTTATTATGTGCTCATCAATGTCAGACAAGGTCTCCAGCCCAACTCAACTTCCCCCCTCCCACTTTCCTCCCCTCCCACTCACACGCCCAGTTCGGCCGTGGACATTCACACATTCGACTCCACAAAAGGTCTCTTTGGTTTGATGGGGGAGGTGGGTCCCTGCCTAGAGTCACGGGAGATATCACGGGAGAGCTGTCGGTACATGTTGTCCTGGTAGGCCTGAGCTACGGGCAGAGTCCTGGCCACTTTCACGTCTGGATAGGTGGGCACCTGGCTCACCCTCTCCAGGATGTCCCCTCCTCCGCCCCGGGAGCCACCGTTGGCCAGCTTGCCCAGGGAGGACTGCTGCTGCTGGGGGTAGTAGTCCTCCTCCAGGAGTTGTCCGTTCTGGGCGTTGTTAGTCTTGTTGTAGTAGGCGATGTTCCCCAGCGAGGTCGGGGGGCTGTAGGACGAGCCCTGCTGGATCAGCTGGCCAGGCGACGTGGGGCTGATGCCAGAGTCCATGGAGGTCATGGCCCAGGGCCGCTGGGACGAGGGCTGCTGCAGGTACTGAGTCTGGTGTGTCCGCGCCGTCTTGTCTATGATGCCCATGAAGGGCGTGGTCCGTGAGCGGGTGCCCTCGCCCTGGTACAGCCCCCCACCACCTCCCTGGGCCGGCGAGATTGGGGAGATGTCATCGTTACAGGAGTGCTCGTACCCCTCGTAGCCCTCGTAGGCCACCTGCAGCGGGATTTCCATCCCCTGGATGGAAGAGGAAGGCCTGAAGCCTGGGGCTAGATTACAGCTGGAGCCCCCCGTGGAGATGTTGTTGCTGGACGGGGAGAAGCGGAGGCCCACGCTCTGGGAGTGGATGAGGGGCCGCGGAGTGGACATGTGCGGTTTGATCTCCGGGGTAGTGGCACTGATGGGCCGCCTCACCATGTGGCCGATCTCTGGCGATCCCAGCTGGCACTGAGGCATGGCACTGTTCTGACGCTCCAGCTCGTGCTTGGCGACAGGGTAGTAGGCGGCCGACTGGCTGCGGCTAATCTGGGGAGTCTGGCTATAGCGGACACCCCCCTGGAGCTGGCCCCCTTGTCCCCCCCCACTGCTGGCACGGTAGGCAGAGGAGGGGCGCTGGGTTAGCTCGTCCTTCATCAGGCCCTCTATGACCCCTCCTCGGCCCCCATGCTGACAGAGGGCCCCAGCTGAGAGGCTGGACTGGGGCATGGAGCGACCATCCAGGGAGGGCTGGTACATCAACCGGCTCTGGCTCTCCATCGGCACGTCCATGGAGGCCCCCTGGTAACGCATGGGGTGGCCCATCTGGCCGTATGTGTTGCTGGGCTGGTTGGTGCGAACAATCTGGGCCATGGAGGGCTGGAGACGCAGGCTCTGGTGGTGCAGGGAGTCCTGGTGGTGCAGGGAGACCTGGTGGTGTAGCTGGGCCTGGTGGTGCTGTTGGGAGACCTGGTGGTGCAGTTGGGCCTGATGGTGCTGGTGTGTCTGGAGGGTGTCATGGTGCTGGGAGGCCTGGTGGTGCAGGGAGGCCTGGTGGTGCAGGGAGGGCTGTGAGCTCAGCTGGAAGGACCTCTGGCTGTTCATCTTGGACAGGGGAGGCTGCTCCTGCTGGTAGCGCACCGGAGAGCCTGACTGAGACCTGTACAGACACACACTCTCCACCGGGGGGCTGGCTCTGTACTGGCTCTGTACCCCACCCCGACGCAGGGGGGAGAGCGGGGGACTCTGGTATCCGTGGTCCATCCCCTGCCCCACTCCTCCATTGCCTCCCATGGGTGGGGGGCTGAAGTGGTAGGTGGTCTGGTGGACCGGGGAGGTCTGTGGAGGGCTGTGTCGATAGTGGGAGTTGTGGTGCGTGGGGGAGAGAGAGGGGGGCGACGGTGGCTGGTAGTTCTGGCTGCCGGGGGAGGACATGGAGGTGGGGCTGGGGTGGCCATAGTCGTAAGCCTGGCCCATGGGGGAGCCCCCTGACAGGTAGGTCTGGTCCTGGTGATGGTAGGGGTGGTGGTGGTTGGTCGGAGAGAGAGGTGGGCTCTGGATGACAGGCAGACTGGAGGGGTTGGAGCGGGGCTCCCTCTCGAGGGCCAGACCCATAGAACCCATACTCCCCATAGACATGGCCTCCAGCTCCTGCTCCAGATAGTCCTCGTCTTCAAACAGATCCTGGACCGGCTCCATGTCCTCCAGCCGAGGCTCCGGGGGAGGGGGGAGCTCCAGGGGGAGGGGGAGGGAGGACAGGGACATCTCCTCCTCCTCTCCCTCCTCTGGGGGAGGCGATGGGGGAGGAGATGGGGGAGGCTCCAGCTTCTGTGCATCCTCCTCCTCCTGGGTGAGCTGTCGACACTCCTCCTCTACTCGCTGCAGGAGGCGCTGGATCTCACAGTGGTTGGGGCTCTGCTTCATGGCTTCATTCAGGTCCTCCAAGGCCTCAGGGAACTGTCTACAAATCCAGACAAGAAGGAAAGATACGACAGGGTTGGAAATGAGGGAAGGTTTTAAAACACTGCTGTGAAAATGAACACATTTGAATGAATTGGTCAAAAAATAAGGAAAACTGTTTTATGAGAGGCTGAAGAAGATAAGAGGGTGAAGCGGAGTATGTAAACTATTCTACAGTAGATGGATATCAGGGAGGTGCAGGGGAAATAAATACCTGCTACTACGCTTGGCACGTGCTCTGGCATAGTATGCTTCGTAGGATTTTGGTTTCAATTCAAGCGCCTTTGTAGCAAACTCCTCAGCCATCCCAAAGTCCTGAGAGCAATAACAAGTGATCCATGAGTCAGATACTTACAGAATATTACTGGGGTAAAACAGAGGTAATGTTATAGGTACAGTACTATAATGCTTATCACCTATACTTTTACCATACTTTACACTATTACATATAGATAATATACTATAGATGACCCATGGGGCTCTTGTCAAAAGTAGGGCACAAGGGTGCCATCTGTGATGCATCCATGGTCAGAGCCCGCCAACTCACGTTCATTTTTCTCCGACATCGGGACAGATTGAGGAAGATGGACACTTTGAGCTCCCTGAAAGTCTTGAGGTCCTCACTGAAGCCTTCACGGGGGAACTTTTTGAGGGCGTACTGATAGCGCTGTGCTGCCTCCTTAACTTTCCCTTTCTTTTGAACACACCGACACACACACGTTATTCATACAAGACAGACATATAGGTCTTATTGATCATTAAAACAAAACAAGTTGTATAGCACTTGAGGATAAATACATCTGTAAAAGTGTAATAAAATATATAATGATAACATTTTATTTCTTTGATGTACAGATATATCTTCTTTCTTATACAGTATGTATTAATATCTTTCATCAATAGTTGACTGTCCTTCCTCAGATTCGGATAGGGCCTCCTGATCTCACTTTATAGAAGCCGTCTCCCTCCTCAATCAGCTTGCTCAGTAGGATGATCATGATGTCGGGTTTGGAGGTAGCCATGGCCCACGTGGCTGGACCTGAAGAACACAGGATGAGAAAGAAAGGAGTGAGAGAAGCAGGGAAAGATACAAAGAAAGGGAATGTAGGAGTTGTTTTTGAGTCACAGTAAACACACAACAACTGACAAGAACAACAAACAAAATGGCAGGAATGACAGATAGGCAGACGTCTGTCCGCTGCAGAGAAAATGAAGCTATTCTCTTTCTAAAGTCTATTGCTCTAGGTAGAGGAGTACACTGTAGGGACAATATCCCAGCCAAAAGGGTAGAAATATGAAAGATTGCAAAATACAAAAATGATGCGGCTGGTAAAGACTGAGTCACTCCCAATCTAATTGTCTTACATCAGGTGGCTTCACTCCTACGCGACGCTCGTCCCTCAACCGCCAGTCAGTGCAGGCGGAATCATCGTGCTATCTGACGCAAGACAATTAACCTAACGAGGATAGCTCTCTGCAGAAAGCAACACTTGAAACCCATTTACACAGAGAGATGAGGGCAAGGTTGGTGTGTTTCTTGCATGACGAAGCTAGGCAAGCAGGAGACAGGAGAGCTCTGCAGACCAGGGCAAGGGTGAGGCAACGGTAGAGGAAGTAGGTAGGAACAGGACTTCTGACTGGCCTAGCTGACACTGAGGAACGTTTCAGAAGAATGAACAATGCACAGTAGAATCATCTGAACTGTGGATAATGGGGAAAAGGCATTACAGACACATGCAGTTCCCCTGCTGATCATTACCAAGTGAAGGTATAGGAGGGGTTCATCATGCATCTGTGAGATGGAAATAAGAAAACACCTTGATACAATGTAGTATGCTGGAGGCTGGGCATGCTGCCATATGATAACCAACCGGAATGTGAACATCTACCTCTAAATAAAACCAGCCCAAGTAATAGTTAGGACGGGATTCAATCTGATTGCGGATTATAGGCATTGCAGCTTTTAAAGGCAAATTATGACTGAGCCAACATATGCAGTGTTTACAGTGAATGGGATCTCCACGAACGCGGGAACATTGCCTTTAAAAGTTGCAATGCCTATAACCCACAATAGGATTGAAAACCGGCCTCAGTGATAATAGTAATACCTGAGTGTTATTTCTCAGTATGGGGTTTGCTGACACTTAGCCTGCTGTCTAAGTGGCCTGCTGACACTTAGACCATAACGACACAGAAACAACACAGAAAGAGATAGGGCTGTCAAAATGCCTGCTGGGGTGAGATGTCGACAGCCTTGGGATTACCTCTGGGCCGACTGGGCAGCGTCTGACATCCTGGTACCGCAGAGAGATCAAGGGGGAGGGAGAGGTCATGAGCGAGGGAGGAAGTGAGTGTTGGGGGAGGGGGGGGCGGAGAGCAGCGTGCCAGGGTAATCAAAGGAGAAAACAGAAAAAGGTGCGTGGGAGAGAGAGGACAAGTGGAAAAAAAACAGAAAGAGAAAAAGGAGGTGGTGGAAGATGAGGTGTGAGAGAAGGAACAGAAAAAGCAGCAGTGAGAAGCGGGGGTAAGTGCCCCAGCAGAAAGAAAGAGACACAGGAAGAAAAAAACATACTGCCAGTGCTAACCACCTGTCGAGAGAGAAAGAACGAGAGAGAAAGAACGAGAGAGCAGAGAGAGATAGAAAGTAAGAACTATAGATAAAGAAAAAAAAGAAAGAACCAGAGAGCTGAGAGAGAGGAAGAGACAGAGACAACATGAAAGAGAAAGAATACAGGATACACGGTAACAGTAGAACAACAAAGACAGATATAAAGACCTGAGGAGTGACTAGCCAGAGAGAACAGAGAAAAGCTGCAGTACGGTACAGCAGCGGGGTGGGGTGGGGGGTGGGGGGGCAATACAGTAGCAGTGGGGGTTTAGCTGTTAGCTCAGCTCCAAAGAGACTTCTGGTCAAAGTACTATAGTACCAGTCAAAAGTTTGGACACACCCACTCATTCAAGGGTTTTTCTTTATTTTAAATATTTTCTACATTGTAGAATAATAGCGAAGACACCAAAACTATGACATAACACATATGGAATCATGTAGTATCCAAAAAAGAGTTAAACAAATCAAAATATTTAATATTTCAGATTCTTCAAAGTAGCCACCCTGTGCCTTGATGACATCTTTGCACACTCTTGGCATTCTTTCAACCAGCTTAACCTGGAATGCTTTTCCAACAGTCTTGAAGGAGTTCCCACATATGCTGAGCACTAGTTGGCTGCTTTTCCCTCACTATGCGGTCCAACTCATCCCAAACCATTTCACTTGGGTTGAGGTCGGATGATTGTGGAGGCCAGGTCATATGATGCAGCACTCCATCACTCCTTCTTGGTCAAATAGCCATTACACAGCCTGGAGGTGTATTGGGTCATTGTCCTGTTGAACAACAAATGATAGTCCCACTAAGCGCAAACCAGATGGGATGGTGTATTGCTGCAGAATGCTGTGGAAGCCATGCTGGTTAAGTGTGCCTTGAATTCTAAATAAATCACAGACAGTGTCACCAGCAATGCACCCCATACCATCACACCTCCTCCTCCATGCTTCACGGTGGGAACCACATATTTGGAGATCGTCCGTTCTCCTACTCTGCTTCTCACAAAGACATGGCGGTTGGAACCAAAAATCTCAAATTTGGACTCATCAGACCAAAGGACAGATTTCTACCACTCTAATGTCCATTGCTCGTGTTTCTTGGCCCAAGTAAGTCTCTTCTTCTTATTGGTGTTCTTTAGTAGTGGTTTCTTTGCAGAAATTCGACCATGAAGGCCTGATTCTCACAGTCTCATCTGAACAGTTGATGTTGAGATGTGTCTGTTACTTGAACTCTGTGAAGCATTTATTTGGGCTGCAATCTGAGGTGCAGTAATCAAAATATATTTTGATTTGTTTAACACTTTTTTGGTTACAACATGATTCCATATGTGTTATTTCATAGTTTGATGTCTTCACTATTATTCTACAATGTAGAAAAGAGTAAAAATAAAGAAAAACCCTGGAATGAATATGTGTGTCAAAACTTTTGATGAGTACAGTATATAAGAAATAGGATGCATATTCTGTATTTCTGTGTCATCCTACTGTATGCATGAATAGTCTTTGTATTGTGTCTCAATATCAGATAGTCAAGTGTAAAATAATAAATACAACTGTCAACAGTCAAAATATCCTGTTGAACTGTGGAGAGAAATGGGTTATTTTCCAGGAGAGGTATTTCATTCACTGTCTACATACAAGTCCTGTTTGCGTCTCAAATGGCACCATATTCCCCACATAGTGCACTACCTTTGACCAGGTCCAATTAGGTGCAATTTGGGACAGCCCCTGCCCAAAATCTATTGGCCTTCAGTCTAACACTAAGTCCATTCTCCATACCTATCTTGGCTCCCTTCTTGAGCAGGGCAACCACCACGGAGGTGTTCCTGCAGCCCACGGCCCGGTCCAGAGGACGCATCCCACTGTAGTCCACATGCTCTATCATCGCCCCCTGGTCCACTAGAAACTGGACCTGAGAGGACAGACAGCAGAAGAATGGAACAGGGGCGAGGAGGGAGAAATGTAGTGATTCAAATTATATTCATTAGAGTAGAATCATAGGATGGTACTACAATTTGGGAGAGTTACTGCTCGCAAAATATACACAAGTATAACTATACTTGAACACATCGGGATAGACAAAATACCTACAATACAAGTGTGTCTCTTTTGTTCCTAATGTTGTCCATCCAAATCAAAACAAACTTTATTTGTCACATGCGCCCGAATAAAACAAGTGTAGACCTTACCGTGAAATGCTTATTAACAATCCCTTAACCAACAGTGTAGTTCAAGAAGAGTTAAGAAAATATTTAACAAATAAACTAAAGTTAAAGATTACAAAAAGTAACACAATAACATAACAATACTGAGGCTGTATACAGGGGGTACAGGTACCAAGACAGTGTTCGGGGGTACAGGTTAGAGGTAATTTGTACATGTAGGTAGGGGTAAGTGACTATGCATAGATAATAAACAGGGAGTAGCAGCAGTGTACAAAACAAATGGGGAGTCAATGTAATAGTCCGGTGGCCATTTTATTAATTGTTCAGCATTCTTATGGCTTGGGGGTAGAAGCTGTTAAGGAGCCTTTTGGTCCTAGATTTGGTGCTCCGGTACCACTTGCCGTGCGGAAGCAGAGAAAAGAGTCTATCACTTGGGTGACTGGAGTGTCTGACAATTTTATGGGCTTTCCTCTGACACCGCCTATTATATAGGTCCTGGATTGCAGGAAACTTCGCCCCAGTGATGTACTGGGCCGTACACACTACCCTCTGTAGCACCATACAGTCAGATGCCGAGCAGTTGCCATACCAGGCGGTGATGCAACCGGTCAGGATGCTTTATGGTGCAGCTGTAGAATGTTTTGAGGATCTGGCAATGGCAACCATGCCAAATCTGTTCAGTGTCCTGAGGGGAAAAAGGTGTTTTCGTGCCCTCTTGATGACTGTCTAGGTGTGTTTGAACCATGATAGATCATTCGTGATGTGGACACCAAGGAACTTGAAACTCTCGACCAGCTCCATTACACCCCCATTGATGTTAATGGGGGCCTGTTCGGCCCACCTTTTTCTGGAGTCCACAATCTGCTCCTTTGTCTTGCTCACATTGAGGGAGAGGTTGTTATTCTGGCACCATACTGCCAGATCTCTGACCTCCTCCCTATATGCTGTCTCATCGTTGTCGGTGATCAGGCCTACCACTGTTGTCGTCAGCAAACTTAATGATGGTGATGGAGTCGTTGGTGAACAGGGAGTACAGGGGGGGACTAAGTACACACCCCTGAAGGACCCCAGTTTTGAGGATCAGCGTGGCAGATGTATTGTTGCCTACCCTTACCACCTGGGGGCAGCCCGTCAGGAAGTCCAGGATCCAGTTGCAGAGGAAGGTGTTTAGTCTCAGGGTCCTTAGCTTAGTGATGGGCTTTGTGGGAACTATGGTGTTGAACGCTGAGCTGTAGTCAATGAACAGCACTCTCACAAAGGTGCTCCTTTTGTCCAGGTGGGAAAGGGCAGTGTGGAGTGCGATTGAGGTTGCGTCATCTGTGGATCTGTTAGGGCGGTATGCGAATTGGAGTGGGTCTATGGTATCCGGGAGGATGCTGTTGATGTGAGCCATGACCAGCCTTTCAAAGCACTTCATGGCTACTGACGTGAGTGCTATGGGGCAGTAATAATTTAGGCAGGTTACCTTCACTTCCTTGTGCAAAGGGACTATGGTGGTCTGCTTGAAATATGTAGGCATTACAGACTCAGTCAGGAAGAGGTTGAAAATGTCAGTGAAGACACTTGCCAGTTGGTCCGCGCATGCATTGAGTACACGTTCTGGTAATCCATCTGGACCCGCGGCTTTGTGAATGTTGACCTGTTGAAAGGTCTTGCTCACATCGGCTACCGAGAGCATTATCACACAGTCATCCTGAACAGCTGTTGCTCTCGTGCATGCTTCAGTGTTGCTTGCCTTGAAGCAAGCATAAAAAGGCATTTAGTTCGTCTGGTAGGCTCGCGTCACTGGGCAGCTCGCGTCTGGGTTTCCCTTTGTAGTCCGTAATAGTTTTCAAGCCCTGCCACATCCAACGAGCATCAGAGCCAGTGTAGTAGGATTCAATCTTAATCCTGTATTGACGCTTTGCTTGTCTGATGGTTCGTCTGAGGGCATAGCGGGATTTCTTATAGGTGTCCGGATTAGTGTCCCGCTCCTTGAAAGCGGCAGCCTTTAGCTAGGTGCGGATGTTGCCTGTAATCCATGGCTTCTGGTTGGGATATGTATGTATGGTCACTGTGGGGGCGACGTCGTCGATGCACTTTTTGATGAAGCCGATGACTGAGGTGGTGTACTCCTCAATGCCATTGGATGAATCCCGGAACATATTCCAGTCTGTGCTAGCAAAACAGTCCTGTAGCTTAGCACCCGCGTCATCTGACCACTTCCATATTGATCGAGTCACTGGTACTTCTTGCTTTAGTTATTGCTTGTAAGCAGGAATCAGGAGGATAGATTTCTGGTAAGATTTGCCAAATGGAGGGTGAGGGAGAGCTTTGTATGCGTCTCTGTGTGTGGAGTAAAGGTGGTCAAGTTTTTTTCCTCTGGTTGCACATGTGAAATGCTGGTAAAAATTTGGTAAAACTGATTTCAGTTTGCCTGCATTATAGTCCCAGGCCACTAGGAGTGCCGCTTCTGGGTGAGCATTTTCTTGTTTGCTTATGGCCTAGTGTTGGTTGAGTGCAGTCTTCGTGCCAGCATCGGTCTGTGGTGGTAAATAGACGGCTACGTTTAATATAGTTGAGAACTCTCTTGGTAGATTGTGTGGTCTACAGCTTATCATAAGGTACTCTACCTCAGGCGAGCAATACCTTGAGACTTCTTTAATATTAGACATCGCGCACCAGCTGTTATTGACAAAAAGACACACATCTCCACCCCTCGTCTTACCAGCCGTAGTTTCTCTGTGCTGCCGGTGCATTGAAAATCCCTCCAGCTCTATATTATCCGTGTCGTCGTTCAGCCACGACTCGGTAAAACATAATATATTACTGTTCTTAATGTCCCGTTGGTAGGATAATCGTAGGTCATCAATTTTATTTTCCAATGATTGCATGTTGGCAAGTAGAATTGATGGCAGTGGGAGTTTACACGCTTGCCTACAGATTCTCAAAAGGCAGCCCGATCTGCGTCCTCTTTTCCTCTGTCTTTTCCTCACGCAAATGACGGGGATCTGGGCCTGTTCCCGGGGGAGAATTATAAACTCACCACCTCTGAGTCCCCGTAGAAGGCAGCCAGGTCGAGGGGCGTGCGTCCGTTCTTATCAGCGTGGTCCGTAGCAGCCCCCCTCTCCACCAGACAGCGCACCACTGGCAGGTGTCCCTTCAGACATGCCCAGCTCAGAGCCGTTAACCCTTCCTTGTCCATTAGAGGTAGGGATGCACCTGGCAAAGGGGTCAGGGATTAGAGGTCCGCATTGGGAGTCAAAGGTCAATTGGTAAAATAAAGTACCATCAATGCTTTGGTGATTGTATTTAACAAAGTAATGATGAAAAAAAGTAATTGAGAGTTATATAATTCAAAGGATGAAAGGACAGCAGGTCAAAGACAATGTAAATGACAAGGACATGAGTGGATGTTTTCTTCCTCCTGACCCTCACCCTGTGCCAGTAGGAACTCCACAGTGCCCAGGTGACCCTCTGAGGCAGCCATCATCAGAGGGGTTCGGCTTTGCTTGTCAGCCAAGTTCACGTCTGCTCCGTGAGTAAGGAGTAGGTCCACAATCTGAGAGAGGACAACACTATCGTTACCATCCAGTACACAACTGTTTGTTTTTGTCAACATTGCCGTTCGATCTCTCTTCGTCTGATTTGACTGTTTTACCCGTTTCATATCTTCTACATTGTGGATTAATGGTGAAGACATCAAAACTATGAAAGAACACATATGGAATCATGTAGTAACCAAAAAAGTGTTAAACAAATCAAAATATATTTTATATTTGAGTTTCTTCATATTAGCCACCCTTTGCCTTGATGACAGCTTTGCACACTCTTGGCATTCTCTCAACCAGCTTCATGAGGTAGTCACCTGGAATGCATTTCAATTAACAGATGGGCCTTGTTAAAAGTTAATTTGTGGAATTTATTTCCTTCTTAATGCGTTTGAGCCAATCAGTTATGTTGTGACAAGGTAGGGGTGGTACACAGAAGATAGCCCTATTTGGTTAAAAACAAAGTCCCTATTATGACAAGAACAGCTCAAATAAGCAAAGAGAAACGACAGTCCATCATTACTTTAAGACATGGGGCGGCAGGTAGCCTAGTGGTTAGAGCGTTGGGCCAGTAACAGAAAGGTTGCTAGATCGAATACCAGAGGTGACAAGGTAAAAATCTGTTGTTCTGCCCCTGAAAAAGACAGTGTTCCTAGGCCGTCATTGCAAATAATAATTTGTTCTTAACTGATTTGCATAGTTAAATTAAGGTTAAATAAAAATGAAGGTCAACCTCATGAAGTTGATTGTGATAATGCAAAGTTGTCATCAAGGCAAAGTGTGGCTACTTCTAATCAAAAATATATTTTGATTTGTTTAACACTTTTTTGGTTACTACATGATTCCATATGTGTTATTTCATAGTTTTGATGTCTTCACTGTTATTCTACAATGTAGAAAACATTTAAAATAAAGAAAAGAAAAACACTTGAATGAGTAAGTGTGTCCTAACTTTTGACTGGTACCGCCCGCCCGCCCGCCCGCCCGCCCGCCCGCACGCACGCACGCACGCACGCGCACACACACACACACACACACACACACACACACACACACACACACACACACAGCTCATCCTAATATTTCTATATTTCTTAATTCTATTATTTTAGATTTGTGTGTATTGTTAGATATTACTGCACTGTTGGAGCTCGGAACACAAGCTTTTACCTACACCAGCAATAACATCTGCGAAATATGTATATAAGACCAATACAATTTTATGTGATTTGCGATATGACATGGGTGCACAAAGTAAACAGAATAGTGAGTCAATTTCCACAACAACTAAGAGAGTTGAAGCGCGAGGCTAAACTTCTCAGCTGTTTAGGGTCTCATCCCTACCACGCTGTAACAGCGGGAAGTGAACCCATGCACATATGCAGATACTGTGTGTGACAATGTGAGAGCGAAGTCTTTTCATCTCACTCATCGCAACATCTGTGGTGCTGCTCGTAGCAACGCCAGTTTTCTGAGTCTACAGCACCTTTAATATGAAGTGTTCTGTGTTATGGGCCCTGGTCAAAAGTAGTGCACTATAAAGGGTAAACTCAGCCTCACCTGCCAGTTTCCCTGTCGGACAGCACTGAACAGGGGCACGATGCCTCGTCTGTTGGGCTGAGCCACCACTGCTCCCTGCTCCAGCAGTAGTCTGCAGACGTCTAGCTTCCCCCGGCCCGCCGCTGCCGTCAGAGCTTCAGGGAGAGGATCAGTCATGTTATACAACACAAGTATTTAACTTTTTTTTTTACACTTGATCATTCTAAGACTGACAGTTATTGTGTGTGAGTCATGTGTTAGTATGCAGATTGTATAGTAGGTGGATGCGAAATGGAGAGTGGGGACACACAGGGCAGGGGTGAGTAACACACAACACAACATACAGGGAGTTATATAGGAGTTATATGTGTTATACATATCACAACATACTCCCCTATAAAAGGTATGAGACATGTTCGACATTAAAACAGTGTTTTATAACTCTGACCTCACTACAGATGAACACAAGAGAAGTAGCGAAAGAGGGAGGAGAGAAAGGAGAGAACATGTGTTGTGGGGTTAGACAGTCGTGTGCATTTATGCATTTAACTGATTGAGTCATACAAGTATTGTTCCCAACAGGACAGAGAGAGTAAAGGGTCACACAGGGATCAGCCAGTAAAAAAATACTTTATCATTATAAGACTTACAGTCATTATGTGTGTCATTTGTTAGTATGCAGACAGAGTGGAGGGTGGGAGTAGACAGACAGTAGACACTGGTAGATAGACAGACCGTAGACAGACCATAGACAGACAGACAGTAACATCTATGGATTTAACTGACTGAGTCATATTAGTATTGAGAGAGAGAGAGAGAGAGAGAGAGAGAGTGAGAGTCATATTAGTATAGAGAGATAGAGTCATATTAGTATAGAGAGAGAGAGAGTCATATTAGTATTGAGAGATAGAGTCATATTAGTATAGAGAGAGAGAGAGTCATATTAGTATAGAGAGAGAGAGTCATATTAGTATTGAGAGAGAGAGAGTGAGAGTCATATTAGTTTTGAGAGAGAGTCATTAGTATTGAGAGAGAGAGAGAGAGTCATATTAGTTTTGAGAGAGAGATTCATATTAGTATTGAGAGAGAAAGAGTCATATTAGTATTGAGAGAGAGCGAGTCATATTAGTATTGAGAGAGAGAGAGCGAGATTCATATTAGTATTGAGAGAGAGAGTGAGAGTCATATTAGTATAAAGAGAGAGTGAGAGTCATATTAGTATTGAGATAGAGAGAGCGATAGTCATATTACTATAGAGAGAGAGTGAGAGTGAGAGTCATATTAGTATAGAGAGAGAGAGAGTGAGTCATATTAGTATAGAGAGAGAGAGAGAGTGAAAGTCATATTAGTATAGAGAGAGAGAGTGAGAGTCATATTAGTATAGAGAGAGAGAGAGTGAGAGTCATATTAGTATAGAGAGAGAGAGAGTGAGAGTCATATTAGTATAGAGAGAGAGTGAGAGTGAGCGTCATATTAGTATAGAGAGAGAGAGAGTGAGTCATATTAGTATAGAGAGAGAGAGTGAGAGTCATATTAGTATAGAGAGAGAGAGAGTCATATTAGTATAGAGAGAGTGAGAGTCATATTAGTATAGAGAGAGAGAGAGTGAGAGTCATATTAGTATTGAGAGAGAGTGAGAGTCCTATTAGTATAGAGAGAGAGAGAGTGAGAGTCATATTAGTATAGAGAGAGAGAGAGTGAGAGTCATATTAGTATTGAGAGAGAGTGAGAGTCATATTAGTATAGAGAGAGAGCGAGAGTCATATTAGTATTGAGAGATAGAGAGAGTCATATTAGTATAGAGAGAGAGCGAGAGTCATATTAGTATTGAGAGATAGAGAGAGTCATATTAGTATAGAGAGAGAGAGTCATATTAGTATTGAGAGATAGAGAGAGCGAGAGTCATATTAGTATTGAGAGAGAGAGAGTCATATTAGTATAGAGAGAGAGCAGGAGTTATATTAGTATTGAGAGAGAGTGTCATATTAGTTAAGAGAGAGAGCGAGAGTCATATTAGTATAGAGAGAGAGAGCGAGAGTCATATTAGTATAGAGAGAGAGAGCGAGAGTCATATTAGTATAGAGAGAGAGAGTCATATTAGTATAGAGAGAGAGTGCGAGAGAGAATCGGCTCTAACAGTAATAGCTTGATATTTCTCAATCTTTCCAATCCACATGTGGGAACCACATAGTCATAGTTGAGCACCCCAGAGCAGAGCAGACCCCCCCCCCCCACACATACACACACACACACTCTCCCTCTAAGACTAGCTCTGAGCTCTGCCCTGCCCTGTCTGTCTGTGCTCCAATGACACCACTGCACTGTCTGTCTGACATCAGCCAGTGTCTGTTTGGCGCAGCAGCAGCAGAAACAGCAGAGCAAATCTCTCTCTTTCATATCCGCACTGCAGCCCTCGCTCTATGGGTCTGCTCAAAACCCTCTGTCATGACTTGTCTGATTTAAGACAATTTATTAACATGTTCTATCTAAGTGTAGTGATCTACAACTCATCTTTAGCCCAGACTAAGCATCGGTTTAGAATTCAAGTGTCAAACCTAAAGCCACTGACACCTAATGATTCTACCTTAGGAAACAGCGCTGTAAAAATGGACAGGCTAAAACAAAATAGTTTCCTGGGTTGAAAACAATCTCCACAAGGCTGCGGACTGTATCTGAAGACCTTTTTAAAAAGCGTATGACGAGAGGCCTTAGCATACCTGTTTCTCCCCACAGGGTGTCGAAGTTGTTAATCTGAGCACGTTCCACCTCCTCCTCATCCTTCTCTGGCAGGTCCAGCAGGTAGGACGCAATCTGGTGGAAATAATGATACATATTACACCTCCCAAAAAATCACTAGTGTGAGTGGCATGCAATACTAGTAGGATCGCATAGGGATAAACAATGAATTGCTGTCCAGTCCACACACTGCAGGGAAATTACCCAGACTAAAACATCTAATATATATTCTTAGCTCTACAAAACTGTCAGCTGGGTAAGTGAGGTCTACAGTATACCCGAGTAATCTATTTCACAAAATATTCCAGGTAAGGAGATTTGCAGGGAGGCCTACCTGTGTGTATCCCATGCGGGAGGCCTACATCTGTGTATCCCATGCGGGAGGCCTACCTCTGAGTATCCCATGCGGGAGGCCTACCTCTGAGTATCCCATGCGGGAGGCCTACCTCTGTGTATCCCATGCGGGAGGCCTACCTCTGTGTATCCCATGCTAGCTGCAGCGATGAGGGCTTGCTGGATGGCGTGGCTCTTGCTGAAGGCTCCTTGCTGCTGCTGTTGTGGTTGTCCCATGGCCCAGTCCCACTGGATAAGGAACTTGACCATCTCCATGTGGCCCCTGAGAGCGGCATGCACCACGGCACACTGACCATTCTTATCCAGGTGGTCCACCTGTTGATGGACACACACACACACAAAGATGGTCAATCCCCATTCGTCCATAGAACATATCCATAGATAGAGATGAATCTACAAACACACACTGCACCCTCTCTTCCCCCTCTCACCTTGGCTCTCCTGCGACACAGTGTGTTGACTATAGCCATGTGTCCCCCAGAGGCAGCGTAGCCCAGTGGGGTGAGACCGCTCTCTGAGGGCTGGTCTACAGAGGCTCCGTATTCCAACAGCAGCCCCACCATGTCAATGTAACCCAGGTGGGCATGCACACACAGCACCGGGGCGTTGTTCAAAACCTCTGTACGGTAGTTCACGTTGGCACCACCGAGCATCAGCAACCGGCTCACCTGGACACAGACAGATTTCACACAGTTTTAGACACAGAGAAAAACAACTGTAGCAAAAGTAGAGTTTAATTTATCAGTAGGAACAGCCCCTCAGGCGAGTTGGTTGGCCCCCTGTCAAAGGGAGAGCTGAAACCCTGATGAAGGCAGCATAGCTGTCCAAACGCTGGTATCTATGGAGCCATGAGTGTGAGGCTTTTGTTTTCAAATGGAAAGCAGTACCTTGATGTTAAGAGGGAAACGCAGCAGTGTTGTAGTACTCAAGTCCGGTCTCGAGACCACATACTCAGTGTATCGGTCTTGTCTCGGTGTCGGTTACACTCGTACTCGGTCGTGACTCTGTCTCAGACAGTGAGGACTCCTGATTTCTTCCCGAAATGTCTTCCCGAAACACTCCTTTCTTAAAACATTAATACAGTATCTAAACGGCCTTTATATATATTATAGACTTGTTCTCTCAGTGGTGAACCTATAGATCTTCAGTGTGACAGGTTAGTACAGTGGTGAACCTATAGGTCTTCAGTGTGTGACAGGTTAGTACAGTGGTGAACCTATAGGTCTTCAGTGTGTGACAGGTTAGTACAGTGGTGAGCCTATAGGTCTTCAGTGTGTGACAGTGGTGAACCTATAGACCTTCAGTGTGACAGGTTAGTACAGTGGTGAACCTATAGGTCATCAGTGTGACAGGTTAGTACAGTGGTGAACCTATAGGTCTTCAGTATGTGACAGGTTAGGACAGTGGTGAACCTATAGACCTTCAGTGTGTGACAGGTTAGTACAGTGGTGAAACTATAGGTGTTCAGTGTGTGACAGGTTAGTACAGTGGTGAACCTATAGACCTTCAGTGGCAGGTTAGTACAGTGGTGAACCTATAGGTCTTCAGTGTGACAGGTTAGGACAGTGGTGATCCTATAGGTCTTCAGTGTGTGACAGTGGTGAATCTATAGGTCTTCAGTGTGATAGGTTAGGACAGTGGTGAACCTATAGGTCTTCAGTATGTGACAGGTTAGTACAGTGGTTAACCTATAGGTCTTCAGTGTGTGACAGTGGTGAACCTATAGGTCTTCAGTGTGTGACAGTGGTGAACCTATAGACCTTCAGTGTGACAGGTTAGTACAGTGGTGAACCTATAGGTCTTCAGTATGTGACAGGTTAGTACAGTGGTTAACCTATAGGTCTTCAGTGTGTGACAGTGGTGAACCTATAGGTCTTCAGTGTGTGACAGTGGTGAACCTATAGACCTTCAGTGTGACAGGTTAGTACAGTGGTGAACCTATAGGTCTTCAGTATGTGACAGGTTAGTATAGTGGTGAACCTATAGGTCTTCAGTGTGTGACAGGTTAGTACAGTGGTGAACCTATAGGTCTTCAGTATGTGACAGGTTAGTACAGTGGTGAACCTATAGGTCTTCAGTGTGACAGGTTAGTACAGTGGTGAACCTATAGGTCTTCAGTGTGTGACAGGTTAGTACAGTGGTGAACCTATAGGTCTTCAGTATGTGACAGGTTAGTACAGTGGTGAACCTATAGGTCTTCAGTGTGACAGGTTAGTACAGTGGTGAACCTATAGACCTTCAGTGTGTGACAGGTTAGTACAGTGGTGAACCTATAGGTCTTCAGTGTGACAGGTTAGTACAGTGGTGAACCTATAGGTCTTCAGTGTGTGACAGGTTAGTACAGTGGTGAACCTATAGGTCTTCAGTGTGACAGGTTAGTACAGTGGTGAACCTATAGACCTTCAGTGTGACAGGTTAGTACAGTGGTGAACCTATAGGTCTTCAGTGTGTGACAGGTTAGTACAGTGGTGAACCTATAGACCTTCAGTGTGACAGGTTAGTACAGTGGTGAACCTATAGGTCTTCAGTGTGACAGGTTAGTACAGTGGTGAACCTATAGGTCTTCAGTGTGTGACAGGTTAGTACAGTGGTGAACCTATAGGTCTTCAGTGTGTGACAGGTTAGTACAGTGGTGAACCTATAGGTCTTCAGTGTGTGACAGTGGTTAACCTATAGGTCTTCAGTATGTGACAGGTTAGTACAGTGGTTAACCTATAGGTCTTCAGTGTGTGACAGTGGTTAACCTATAGGTCTTCAGTGTGTGACAGTGGTTAACCTATAGGTCTTCAGTATGTGACAGGTTAGTACAGTGGTTAACCTATAGGTCTTCAGTGTGTGACAGTGGTTAACCTATAGGTCTTCAGTGTGTGACAGTGGTTAACCTATAGACCTTCAGTGTGACAGGTTAGTACAGTGGTGAACCTATAGGTCTTCAGTGTGACAGGTTAGTATAGTGGTGAACCTATAGGTCTTCAGTGTGTGACAGTGGTGAATCTATAGGTCTTCAGTGTGATAGGTTAGGACAGTGGTGAACCTATAGATCTTCAGTGTGTGACAGGTTAGTAACAAGTAAACAAGAAGGCTATACGCAGGTATAAGCCGTATACCCAGGTTTATTTCAGTGGGCATTGTGTATACTGACTTCTTCATCCATACTGATGCGTATCAAAGTAGTGTAGTGAAGGTATACGATTTATGTAGTACAATAGAGAAATCATGCACAATGTAGCCTACACAATCACAAAGCACACATGTGCACTGCACACAATCTAGTTTCAGAAGAATATAATCTGCAGGCAGCAAGTGTGTGCAGTTCTCAGCTGGTTTTGGCATGGAGCAGCTCACAGAAGAATGACATCGGTAGCCGGTAAGGTAGGAAAGACGTTTCAACTTATGATATCTAACAGTAAATGCTAACTAAGACAACAATGGGTATGCAAACCAGGTATTGAAAAAGTTTAGTCCGAAGTGTTGGTTAGTAGGCTATTTGTGATATGCAATTGTCATCATGCGCTGTTTGCATCAGGGGCGTAGACGTGGAAGTGCCTGTGTGGACAAAGGCCAACCCACTGGGGAGCCAGGCCCTGTCAGGCCCATCCAATCAGATTGATGTGGTTTAAACATTGTTGTGGATTTAGACCATCACATTTTTGTATATATTTCTATTTTAAGTATGATTTTGAGAGTGAAAATCTGAAAAATATATAGGAAAACGAATTTAAAAAAAATGGATTTTCCACACAGGGTGACTTTCCTTCGCTGGGCGGGTCCGTTTGGGAACTTTTGGGGAAAATTAGAGTATACCCATTTCTCCAGGCAGCACTACACCACTGCATAGGGCCGATGGAAAGACAGCAGTCACACACAGCATGATGTTAAATCACCACTACACCAGTGCATAGGGCCGATGGGAAGACAGCAGTCACACACAGCATGATGTTAAATCACCACTACACCACTGCATAGGGCCGATGGAAAGACAATCACACACAGAATGATGTTAAATCACCACTACACAACTGCATAGGGCCGATGGAAAGACAATCACACACAGAATGATGTTAAATCACCACTACACCACTGCATAGGGCCGATGGAAAGACAATCACACACAGAATGATGTTAAATCACCACTACACCACTGCATAGGGCCGATGGAAAGACAATCACACACAGCATGATGTTAAATCACCACTACACCACTGCATAGGGCCGATGGAAAGACAATCACACACAGAATGATGTTAAATCACCACTACACCACTGCATAGGGCCGATGGGAAGACAGCAGTCACACACAGCATGATGTTAAATCACCACTACACCACTGCATAGGGCCGATGGAAAGACAATCACACACAGAATGATGTTAAAGGATAAGCAGTCCATAAACTCAGACATAATAAGCCAGTAGGTCCCAATCATAAGAATACAAAAACACAACCATTAAGCATTTCCCAATTGAAATGCACAACTATTACTTCCCATTGAAAAAAACATTCATTAGAATCATTAGAAACCCCTTTTGCAATTATGTTAGCACCGTTTAAAACTGTTGTGCTGATTAAAGAAGCAATACAACTGGCCTTCTTTAGACTAATTGAGAGTCTGGAGCATAAGCATTTGTGGGTTTGATTACAGAATTTGTGGGTTTGATTACAGAGAAATGAAGGCTATTCCATGCGAAAAATTGCCAAGAAACTGAAGATCTCGTACAACGCTGTGTACTACTCCCTTCACAGAACAGCGCAAACTGTCACTAACCAGAATAGAAAGAGGAGTGGGAGGCCCCGGTGCACAACTGAGCAAAAGGACTAGTACATTAGAGTGTCTAGTCTGATAAATATCCACCTCACAAGTCCTCAACTGGCAGCTTCATTAAATAATAGATTAAGATGGGCAAAATAACACAGACACTGGACAGAGCAAGTCTGCCTAGAAGGCCAGCATCCCAGAGTCGCCTCTTCACTGTTACAACATTAATTAACAATGTCTACATTGTATTTCTGATCAATTTGATGTTATTTTAATGGAGAAAAAATAATATTTTCTTTCAAAAACAAGGACATTTCTAAGTGACCCCAAACTTTTGAACAGTAGTGTATGTAGCATGCTAAAAACACAGAGCCTAATGCTAGCTAGCTGCTAGGAGGATGTCAAGCCATTGGAAGACTGGGTAAGTGGGTCATATCGTTTTTCGATGGCTATACACAGCTAGAGATGCAGGTGTCATTTGGTTAGCTAGCAAGAACTTCAACGAATGTTATCCAGTTAGCATATCTCTTGCGCATGCAAAATTCACTCTGGCTATCTACAACGATTTCAGAGCACTTTCATCTGAAATTGCCAGAGCGCAGAACAACTGATGAATTTACAAAAGCACAACACCTGCTGAATATGACCGGTGTCAGCAAACGTAGACAAAAAAAGTGCTCTAGATAACATGTAAACAGTCTAACCTGCTCAGCTACGGCAAGTAAAATGGTCAGAGTGAGGTGTTCTCTCATTTGTGTCTGGAAGTAGCAAGCTAGCCAGTTAGCTTGGGTGCTTGGTTGGGACAAGCATGCATTGGAAGGCAAGCTGCAGAAGGATGAAGAGGCTACAATTCCCCATCGTTTATCAGTGCAATTTTGACAGTCAACTAGCAGAAAAAGTTTGAGAGGGTTTATCTGATGTTCCTTCATATGATTTTAGCTAATCTTGCTCTGGCTAGCATTAATTGGTATTGTTGTTGCTGATGTACATAACTGAGGGAGAGAGAGCCTTTTCATGGTTGTTTGATCAATAGGACTGTACGTTCCCACATGTAAGAGGACTCCAGTGGTGTTTGCATATTTGCAGAAATCCATTGAGGTGTATTTTGTGGCTTTTGGCGAATGTGTTCTATGGCTTGTTTGTATAAAAGCCTACTGTAGCTCTGATTGGCTATAGCGCACCAGTCTGTGTAGACTCCGGTTCTGGACAAAACAGATGTTTTTATTCGGTTTAATTTACTGCAGTGTCTATTCATTGTCCAAATGCATGGCTCCTTTCCCACACTACATTGCTATAGAATTTTCACAAATGCCTTAGTATACAGTGCCTTGCGAAAGTATTCGGCCCCCTTGAACTTTGCGACCTTTTGCCACATTTCAGGCTTCAAACATAAAGATATAAAACTGTATTTGTTTGTGAAGAATCAACAACAAGTGGGACACAATCATGAAGTGGAACGACATTTATTGGATATTTCAAACTTTTTTAACAAATCAAAGACTGAAAAATTGGGCGTGCAAAATTATTCAGCCCCCTTAAGTTAATACTTTGTAGCGCCACCTTTTGCTGCGATTACAGCTGTAAGTCGCTTGGGGTATGTCTCTATCAGTTTTGCACATCGAGAGACTGACATTTTTTCCCATTCCTCCTTGCAAAACAGCTCGAGCTCAGTGAGGTTGGATGGAGAGCATTTGTGAACAGCAGTTTTCAGTTCTTTCCACAGATTCTCAATTGGATTCAGGTCTGGACTTTGACTTGGCCATTCTAACACCTGGATATGTTTATTTTTGAACCATTCCATTGTAGATTTCGCTTCATGTTTTGGATCATTGTCTTGTTGGAAGACAAATCTCCGTCCCAGTCTCAGGTCTTTTGCAGACTCCATCAGGTTTTCTTCCAGAATGGTCCTGTATTTGGCTCCATCCATCTTCCTATCAATTTTAACCATCTTCCCTGTCCCTGCTGAAGAAAAGCAGGCCCAAACCATGATGCTGCCACCACCATGTTTGACAGTGGGGATGGTGTGTTCAGCTGTGTTGCTTTTACGCCAAACATAACGTTTTGCATTGTTGCCAAAAAGTTCAATTTTGGTTTCATCTGACCAGAGCACCTTCTTCCACATGTTTGGTGTGTCTCCCAGGTGGCTTGTGGCAAACTTTAAACAACAGTTTTTATGGATATCTTTAAGAAATGGCTTTCTTCTTGCCACTCTTCCATAAAGGCCAGATTTGTGCAATATATGACTGATTGTTGTCCTATGGACAGAGTCTCCCACCTCAGCTGTAGATCTCTGCAGTTTATCCAGAGTGATCATGGGCCTCTTGGCTGCATCTCTGATCAGTCTTCTCCTTGTATGAGCTGAAAGTTTAGAGGGACGGCCAGGTCTTGGTGGATTTGCAGTGGTCTGATACTACTTCCATTTCAATATTATCGCTTGCACAGTGCTCCTTGGGATGTTTAAAGCTTGGGAAATCTTTTTGTATCCAAATCCAGCTTTAAACTTCTTCACAACAGTATCTCGGACCTGCCTGGTGTGTTCCTTGTTCTTCATGATGCTCTCTGTGCTTTTAACGGACCTCTGAGACTATCACAGTGCAGGTGCATTTATACGGAGACTTGATTACACACAAGTGGATTGTATTTATCATCATTAGTCATTTAGGTCAACATTGGATCATTCAGAGATCATCACTGAACTTCTGGAGAGAGTTTGCTGCACTGAAAGTAAAGGGGCTGAATAATTTTGCACGCCCAATTTTTCAGTTTTTGATTTGTTAAAACAGTTTGAAATATCCAATAAATGTCGTTCCACTTCATGATTTTACAGATTTATATCTTTATGTTTGAAGCCTGAAATGTGGCAAAAGGTCGCAAAGTTCAAGGGGGCCGAATACTTTCGCAAGGCACTGTATATAATTCCCAAACATTCTAAGAATTTATGAAAATGTGAAAATGACCATATCTAAGTGGTAGCTTGTCAGAACATTTTTGAAAAAAGTGTCATTCTTCCTGGGTGTGTATATGAACATATTCTAATAAGATTTAGCAACAACATCCTCTTTGATAACACCTGCTGCAGATGCTGAAAACTAGCCAACAACAAAAGCTAGCTAGCTAGACTGTGGGAAAATTACTGCTCGCTATTGCGCAGTGACCTGTTGGCCTTCAAGAAGGCAGACGTTTCCATACGTTTTTGTAATATCGGTCCCACCCATTAAGTAAAAATGTGATTGGTTGATTCCACCGTCACTCCAAAATGTTGCCCTAATACAGTTGAATGGCAGATGCCTTTATCTAGCTTCTGATGACCTAGCCAATAGCTAACTTAGCTAGCTAGATTTATCTCCCCAGAGACTAGCAAAGAAAAATCCTGATAGGATATTTTTTCTCTTCAGTGTTAACCCTTTCATTTCCAACAAAAACTGAAGAGATTAAATCAGATCATTATTATAATCATTATTTTATAAATCCTTAGCCCTTCTCTGAAGGTGTAGAAGGCTCATTGTGCTCCACTGTGTTTGGGTTAGTAATAATTTGTATAGTGGCTCTATTTGCCTTCAGCAGCATTTATTCACTATTCTGAATGTCTAAAGAATCCATATGTTGTTCTGAAATATGAACACAGAAATACTGGACATTTTGAACTCTTATTATGGTGGGGATTTTACAAAATTGCAATTATGATCTTGAACTCGCATTTTTCTGGTCTCGGTCTTGACTCTGTCTCTGACCCCTCTTCCCCCGCCCGGTCTAGGTCTTGACTTGGTCTCAGCCTCCCTTGAGTCTTGGTCTAGACTCGGACTCGACTTGCTCCGGTCTTGAATCGGTCTCGCTTTAGGTGGTCTTGAAGACAACACTGAAAAGCAGTACGTTACCTTGATGATAAGAGTTAAAAGGGAAAAGCACAGGTTCTGTCTTAACCGGCCGTGACCGGGAGGTCCGTGGGGCGACGCACAATTGGCCTAGCGTAGTCCGGGTTAGGGAGGGCTTGGCCGGTAGGGAGGTCCTTGTCTCATCGCGCACCAGCGACTCCTGTGGCAGGCCGGGCGCAGTGCGCGCTAACCAAGGTTGCCAGGTGCACGGTGTTTCCTCCGACACATTGGTGCGGCTGGTTTCCGGGTTGGAGGCGCGTTGTGTTAAAAAGCAGTGCGGCTTGGTTGGGTTGTGTATCGGAGGACGCATGACTTTCAACCATCGTCTCTCCCGAGCCTGTACGGGAGTTGTAGCGATGAGACAAGATAGTAGCTACTAAAAACAATTGGATACCATGAAATTGGGGAGAAAAAAAGGGGTAATAAATAAATAAATAAATAAAAAAAATTAAGAAGAAAAAAAGGGAAAAGCAGTAAGTTATCTTGATAATAGGAGTTAAAACGGAAAGGCAGTAAGTTACACTGATGTTAAGAGTTAAAAGGGAAAAGCAGTAAGTTACCCTGATGTTAAGAGTTAAGAAGGAAAGGCAGTAATTGCATTGATGTTAAGAGTTAAAAGGGAAAAGCAGTAAGTTACCCTGATGTTAAGAGTTAAGAAGGAAAGGCATTAAGTTACCCTGATGTTAAGAGTTAAGAAGGAAAGGCAGTAAGTTACCCTGATGTTAAGAGTTAAGAAGGAAAGGCATTAAGTTACCCTGATGTTAAGAGTTAAGAAGGAAAGGCAGTAAGTTACCCTGATGTTAAGAGTTAAGAAGGAAAAGCAGTAAGTTAGCCTGATGTTAAGAGTTAAGAAGGAAAAACAGTAAGTTACCCTGATGTTAAGAGTTAAGAAGGAAAAGCAGTAAGTTACCCTGATGTTAAGAGTTAAGAAGGAAAAACAGTAAGTTACCCTGATGTTAAGAGTTAAGAAGGAAAGGCAGTAAGTTACCCCGATGTTAAGAGTTAATAAGGAAAGGCAGTAATTGCATTGATGTTAAGAGTTAAGAAGGAAAAGCAGTAAGTTACATTGATGTTAAGAGTTAAGAAGGGAAAAGCAGTACGTTTCCCTGATGTTAAGAGTTAAGAAGGAAAAGCAGTAAGTTACCCTGATGTTAAGAGTTAAGAAGGAAAAGCAGTAAGTTACCCTGATGTTAAGAGTTAAGAAGGAAAAGCAGTAAGTTACCCTGATGTTAAGAGTTAAGAAGGAAAAACAGTAAGTTACATTGATGTTAAGAGTTGAGAAGGAAAAGCAGTAAGTTACCCTGATGTTAAGAGTTAAGAAGGAAAGGCAGTAAGTTACCCTGATGTTAAGAGTTAAGAAGGAAAGGCAGTAAGTTACCCTGATGTTAAGAGTTAAGAAGGAAACGCAGTAAGTTACACTGATGTGAAGAGTTAAGAAGGAAGGGCAGTAAGTTACCCTGATGTTAAGAGTGTAGAGGTTAAAGCAGTACCTTGATGTTAGGAGTGTACAGGTTTCTAAGTGAGGACAGAGCAGTGGACAGGCCCTCTGTGCTGTAGGAAACCCACAGCCCCTGGAGGATGGACGAGGAAACCCCAACCTTCTTGCTTAGGCCCTGAAATATAGACATAATTTGAGCTGTCACTGCTTTGAGTTGTGCTGTGTGCATACGAAAGTGTGTGTGTGTGTGTGTGAGTCTGTGTGCGTGTCTGTAGGCAGTGTGGTTAGGTGAACCTTGAAGATGTGTGCTTTGAGGATGTGGTGTCCCAGTTCAATGGTCTGCTGTCGGTTCAGCTTGGTTTCCTGGCGAGAGAACCAGAAGGCTAGCAGGGTGTGACCACTCCTACAGGGAGACAGGGAGGAACATAAACCATGAGCTTCTGCACAAATAGTTAGGGTTAGTAGATAGTTAGATGTAATGTTGTTGACAGTTAGTTGAACATGCTTATTCCTGTTAATTCCCTAATGATTATAGGAAACGTCTAACCGTGATTTCTGGAAAAGCTAGGAATTTGGGGATTTTTTTGTAACTCTATCCAAGACTACATCAGTCTCTCATATAGTACCCACCCCCTACACACCAGGAGACCCATCCACCCACTGACCTGGGGTCACACAAGAACTTGGTTTTCTCCCCCTCCTCCCTCCAGATCAGCCACTCCCTGAAGGATGGGTGAACAAACATCCTGGTCCCGTCCCTCCTCTTGACCAGGAACATGGCTAGGTTGTCTACGCGCTGTGTGAAGTCCTCCCAGTCCAGCATACCCTGCAGCAAAGAGGGTGATACCAATAAACTTAGCTTCTTAGCTGTGCACATGCCCAGGAGCTTTGCTAAGGCTGTTCTTTTTCACGGGCACTATCGTTGCTATCCGGTATACACCGTATACAAACTGCACATGCCCAGGTAGTGTTCGCATGGTGGCTAAGTGTGACATGTTTTCCTATGGGAAATGCAAACGGTTCCCCGTCAGTGCAATAAGTGTATTTGCCTGCAGGGAGCCGGCATTGATAGCCTGGTAGATCTGTTCGTCAGTGAGGGGGTGGAGGGATGCCACGGCCACGTTGAGTAGGGGGAGGGCCCGTTCGAAGGACGACTGGGTGGGGAAACGCATGTTGCACTGCAGCAGGTACACCTCTGCCAGGTTGACGGGCACCACCTGGGATCAATTAATCAATCAGATATTTTCTATCAACAAATAAATAAATCAGTCAGTCAATCATTATTATAGCATATTTCTTAGATAGGGAGTGCAATACAATGTCCTGTATAAAAAATGTCAATGGCATATACAGTGCCTTCAGAAAGTGTTCAGAGGCCTTGACTATTTCCACATTTGTTTACTTTACAGCCTTATTTTAATTAAAATGGATTAAATAAAACATTTTCCTCATCAATCTACACACAATACCCCACAGTTAAAAAAGTGAAAACAGGTTTTTAAACATTTTTCCAAATTTCTTAAAAATAAAAAACAGAAATACCTTATTTACATAAATATTCAGACCCTTTCATATGAGACTCGAGGTGAGAACTCCAGTGCATCCTGTTTCCATTGATCATCCTTGAGATGTTTCTACATTTTAGCCCACCTGTGGTAAATTTAACTGATTGGACATGATTTGGAAAGTCACACACCTGTCTATATAAGGTCCCACAGTTGACAGTGTATGTCAGAGCAAAAACCAAGCCATGAGGAAGAAACAAATTGTCCTTCGAGCTCCGAGACAGGATTGTGTCTCCGCTTGGAGTTGGCCAAAAGGCACCTAAAGGACTCAGACCATAAGAAGCAAGATTCTCTGGTCTGATGAAACCAAGATTGAACTCTTTGGCCTGAATGCCAAGCGTCACGTCTGAAGGAACCCTTGCACCATCCTATGGTGAAGAATCTTGGTGGCAGCATCATGCTGTGGGGATGTTTTTCAGTGGAAGGGACTGGGAGTATAGTTAGGATCGATGGAAAGATGAAGTACAGAGAGATCCTTGATGAAAACCTGCTCCAGAGCACTCGGGACCTCAGACTGGGGCGAAGGTTCACCTTCCAACAGGACAACGACCTTAAGTACATAACCAAAAACATGCAGGAGTGGCTTCGGGACAAGTCTCTGAAAGTCCTTGAGTGGCCCAGCCAGAGCCTGGACTTGAACCCGATCAAGCATCTTTGCACCTGAAAATATCTGTGCAGCGCCACTCCCCATCCAAGCTGACAGAGCTTGAGAGGATCTGCAGAGAAGAATGGGAGAAACTCCCCAAATACAGGTGTGCCAAGCTTGTATCGTCATACCCTAGAAGAATTGAGGCTGTAATCGATGCTCCTACAAAGTACTGAGTAAAAACCTATTTTTGCTTTATCATTATGGGCTATTGTGTAGATTGAAAAAAAAAAACAATTTAATACATTTTAGAATAAGGCTGTAAAGTAACAAAATGAGGAAAAACTCAAGGGGTCTGAATACTTTCCGAATGCATTATATATACTGAACAAAAATATAAACGCAACATGTAAAGTGTTGGTTCCATGTTTCATGAGCTGAAATAAAAGATCCCAGAAATCTTCCATACGTACAAAAAGCTTATTTCTCTCATATTTGCTTCACAAATTTGTTTACATCCCTGTTAGTTAGCATTTCTCCTTTGCCAGGATAATCCATCCACCTGACAGGTGTGGCATATCAAGAAGCTGATTAAACAGCATGATCATTACACAGGTGCACCTTACAATAAACACCACTCTAAAATGTGAAGTTTTGTCACACAACACAATGCCAAAGATGTCTAAAGTTTTGAGGGAGCGTACAATTGGCATGCTGACTGCAGGAATGTCCACCAGAGCTGTTGCCAGAGATTGTAATGTTCATAAGCTGCCTCCAATGTCGTTTTAGAGAATTTGGCAGTACATCCAACTGGCCTCACAAAACGCAGACCACGTGTAACCACGCCAGCCCAGGACCTCCACATCCGGCTTCTTCATCTGCGGGATCGTCTGAGACCAGCCACCCAGACAGCTGTTGAAACTGAGGAGTATTTCTGTCTGTAATAAAGCCCTTTTGTGGGGAAAAACTAATTCTGATTGGCTGGGCCTGGCTCCCAAGTGGGTGGGCCTACTGATCGCTGCATCATGTGAAATCCATAAATCATTGAAATTGTTACATGTTGCTTTTATATTTTTGTTTGGTGTAATTAAAAGTAGGATAAAGAAAAATAATAAAGACAAGAATAAAAGCAAGGCAATAATGCATACTGTAAATTACCGGCTTACCTTGTAGCTGGAGCTCTTGAGGACCAGGTACCCCTTCTCTATAAGGTCAAAGGTGAGTTTTAGGTACAGGTAGGATCCCTGGCTGAGGGCCTTGAGGTGGGCAGAGAGCTTGCCGAAGGTGGTGTTGTCCATCTTGCCGTTGAGAGAGATGTTGTTCTGAATCTCAGGACTGCTGTGGATGCGGTGCAGGATATAACCCTGTAAATCCTGGTCTATAGCATCATTTTCCTCCAGACCATCCAGAGAGATATGGTGGAATGGGAGCAGCTTGGTGATCTCCTATAGGAGGGAAGTAGGGGAGGATGAAGGGAGAAGGAGGAAGGAGGAAGAGGGGGGAATGATGGATGAAGGAGAGGAGTAAGGAGGAGGAGAGGGGAGGATGAAGATGGATGGAAGAAGAAAGTGGGAGGAAGGGAGAAATGGAGGAAGGAGAGAGGAGGATGAAGGGGGTTGGTTGAAGAAAAGTGGGGGAGGGAAAGAGATGCGTGGGTAGTGTAACAAGATGTACAAGCAATCTTCCACTGATGTCAATCTATTGACAAACTCTATCAAAAGACAATGATCCTTGTTTGGTGTTAACAGTGTTAATCTTGTATGTTTTTAATGGCCACACGCTTACTGGAGGGGTAGAGGACTGTAATGCGTATAATGTAATGTACCTGTAATGTGGTCCTAACAGTGACCATCAATTTGAGCCAGGGGGGAAACTTGCTGATGGTTTTGCTGAGGAATGAGACGATGGTGTCTCCGTAGTCAGGCTTGTGGAACTCTGCCTCATTTAGCCCATCTATCAGGATGACCAGGTCATCTTCAGAGGCGATCTTCCTCTCTGAAAACCACACACAGAGAAAAGAGTCAATATGGACCAAAAAACATGATTGTAAATGTTCTGCCTAATGTACTCTTGCTAAAATCAAGAATACATGTGTTGAGGATCCCACCCACTGACAGAGTCACTAGGAGTAGAGACAGTTTCATCACCTTTGTAGAGAGCGTCCAGGGGTTCTAGGGGTGTCCCCCAAATGTCACCCTATTCCCTATATAGTGCACTACTTTTGACCAGAGATTCCCTATATAGTGTACTTCTTCTAACCAGGGCTTATAGCACACTATTTTTAACCAGGGCTTATAGGGCTCTACTTTTAACCAGGGCCTATAGGGCTTTTAACCAGGGCCTATAGGGATTTTAACCAGGGCCTATAGCGCTCTACTTTTAACCAGGGCCTATAGGGATTTTAACCAGGGCCTATAGGGCTCTACTTTTAACCAGGGCCTATAGGGATTTTAACCAGGGCCTATAGGGATTTTAACCAGGGCCTATAGTGCTTTTAACCAGGGCCTATAGCAGAGAATTGTATCACCTTTGTAGAGGGCATCTAGGGGTTCTAGAACTCCTCTTCTGAAGGAGGCCAGGGGATCCTGAACGCAGGAGCGCAGACTGAGCATGCTCTGTAGCTGTGGCTCCCTGAGCAGCAGCTCTCTGTAGGCGATGAGCTGTGGCGAGCGACACAGCAACGCTGCCACGTTGTGGACAAACTCTGGCACCAGGCACGTGTAGGCGTTGTCCGCCTGGCAGTAGTGGTACGCCACCACCTGGGGGCGATAGAGAGGGGGGAGACATGGTAGGTCAGTAAAAGGGGGTGGAAAATATAAGACGGGGTTCAGGTCATTAGGTCACACTGTAGCAAAAACATTTTAAAATAAAATGTGCATTTCTTATTGGACAAGTCCAGGTCATTCTTCAGATTGGTGCTTAATGAACACGATCCTGTTTTCTATGTTTTGACAATAAGAATCCGGTTTTATAAACTGGCGCTGCTACAATTGATTTGGTGAGTCAACTAGTGAGTCAACTAGTGAGTCAACTAGTTCATGGTGGATGATTGCAGTGTAATGAACATATTACGTCTCGTTTCTCTTTTCGGTTTTCAGCCAATAAATAATTCAGAGCTCCCTGCCGTTGAGAAAAGATGAATGTGAATGAGTGTGTGTTTAATTGCATGTTTAGACGGACACCCAGAGGAGTCAAAAGTCTAAATGATTATCCGCACAACACAGATGAGTAATCTCAGTGTGTTTCTCTATAATAATACATTCTCAGCACAGTGAGCACAAAGCTTTATAAACTGCCACGAGCAGATAACACAAAGAACAGATGGGCGTGAAAGAGGTAAGGAGAGAAAAATCAAATGAAAAAGAGGAGGAGAGAGGTGAAGTGAAGCAATTAGTAAGCTGCGCCACCAGCAAGGTGTGTCCAGCTCGGGGACTATGACAGTTGACGTGGACCAAGCGCCAGCCTCTGTTCCTCTGTTTCATCAAGGAAACCGCAGGGATAAAATAACAAATCAGGATAAAATGCTAATTGAGTCACAGAGGAATAAAACAGAGCTTAAAACAAAGGGAGAAAAGTGGGAGCGGGCTCAATTATTAATGCATCGAGTTAACAAGATATAATAGCTTGGCTGGGAAATGGCTTTCTGCAGGTATACATATTTCATAAGGCTCCCTGGCAAAGTTGTTTTTTCTCTTTTAAACACATCTGCATAATGCAGCAGGCTGGGGAGAGGAATGGGGCTGGGGCTGGGGCTACAGATGGCAAGGCGCGTCTGTCACCCCCATTTAGGGGATAGGGGAAGCTGGGGCTATGGTATGATGTGAGTGGTGTGGGGATTTAGGGAAGCCACTAAGCACCGCCTCACACATCATTCATATTTAACTTCAGACTAGACAGGTTCATAAATGTTAACACGTTTACTCCACTGAAAGAGAAAGAGTTGTTAGAAAGAATGTTTCTAGGCCAAACTGGATGTTTGCAATTAAAACAGCTAGCCTTGTGTACTGATGTCTCAAATATGCTGTGAAACTGGTCCAAAATCCAGACTAGCATGTCACTTAGTATGAAGATGTGTTGGGCATGCATTCTAACTGGTCTGCTAGTTTGGCAATGAGGGTATAATTGTTATTGGATCTTTTTTTTTAACCTGAGATGCCAGTCTCCTCATGGCCTCCTCCTGGCGTCGTCTCATCTCAGGGGTCCCGGGACAGCTGCCCCCTCCCAGAGTACCTGTGCTATAGGCCGGCTGGGGCTGAGTAAGGGGGAGCTCTCCATCTGAGAAGAAGCATAGAAGGAAGAGGATTTAACCAATGGCATGTTTGTCAAACCATTTTTATATCACCTTAAAGGATCAATCTGCCATTCCAACAATAGCAAAGCATGCACTCCACCTCTGTTTTGTTCAACAGAAATGTTTTTTTAGAAACTTTATTGAAAGCTGACTTGTTGGTTGTGGCCATTTTAATAGCACTCTCTATTCATGAGTATCTGAGCCTACGTTTGGGAGAGGCCTGCGGAGAGTCAGAGGCGATCTGTCTCATGCGCGTTCCGTGGCAGCTCAGTGCCACCAGACGAGAGATGATGGCTGTCTTGCCGTAGCCAATGTTGCCCACGATAACTACGCCGAGGTTGGGGATGTTGTTGCCTCTGTTGAGATGGGCATCGACCTCCTGGAACAGCCAATCACGGCCGGTGAAGACGGAGTCCATGGTGATGCTGGGCACCTCGAAGAGGAGGGGCTTCAGGGAGATGTCAGGTGGCCGGTATGGGGCAAACCGCACTGGAGGGGCAGGGGGAGAGAGAGAGAGGATGGACAGTTACAATGGTTGTTCTTTATTTGACAGAGAAATGCTGCCACTACATTAAGATAATGAGTGTGTATGGCCTATAGTGAGTCCTGACTGTCATGGGACTTCCTCCTACTGCTGTAATCACTACTGTAATCCCTACTGTAATCACTGCTGTAATCATGTGTGACAGAGAAGGTATTCAAGGGAAATATTCATTTGTTTCACAATTGAAACCTGTATGTCCTAACACAAATACTATTATTTTTCCTCACTAGGGGGAGTCATTAGATAAACGTGTTGTTTTTCAAAGACTGTCTGGGCATCCCGTCATCTGAACAAGAGTAGTATTAAAAAACATGGATGTATGGATGTAAACTATGTTTGGACTAAAATGTATGTCTGGAGATGAGAGAAGGACTAAATCTAAACAGGAGTTATTTTTCCTACTTCTCTTAATTTTACAGTTAGCTGTATTATCTGAAACAACATCAGTGGAAATATGGACAAAATGCATGTTACCAGACATGTAACCAGATTAAAGTAAAGTAAGCTTACGTGATTGGGATTGCCAGGCGTGGTTGTTAGCAGAAGCTGAGACAAACAGAAGTGAGAGAAAAGAGGAGGCAATGAAAGAACAGACAGGGTCATGGGAAGCATAACAGAATGGACGCTGGCAGCCGTGTGCAGTATGCTAATGGTGCAGAGCAGGGTTGGTGGTCAAAGGTCAATTACATTTCAATTCAGGAAATAACTGAAATTCCAATTCTAATTCCAATGAAGAACTGGAATATGGAACCGGCCCCCAACACTGGTACAGAGAGCCGCAATAGGAGATGGAGACTGCAGCATCAGATATCAACTAATATGATATAATAACATCTCCAGATCCATCTATTGTAAGGCAGTACACTCCCAGAAAGAAATATCCTGTGGTCAAGTGATATCTATCTATTGGTTTGGGGCAGGCGACACAGTACAACATAAATGCAATAGACAGACCATGAGTCAGGGCTGGGGAGAACACGTGTGTGTGTTACATAAGGAGCATCACAATATAATGAGCTCCAATTGCTGTTATTTATATAATATATTCCTTCCCAAAACGTACAAAGTGCTGGGCCAAGCATGTTTTACAGCTAAACCAATAATAATAATAATAATAACAACAAGTTGGGAAAAATGGTTGATGACTGCACAGTAGTGCAGTAGTATAGGTAGGTATACCTGGGGAAAAACTACTTCCAATCTGTGAATATAGCCTGACATCAGCAGCACCATATTTATGTATATACAGTCAACACAACTTGATAAACTCAATTTAGCTGAATCACCACAAACAAAAACCGACAATACACAAACATGGACACAGACAGAGACACAGACAGAGACACAGACAGAGACACAGACAGAGACACAGACAGAGACACAGACAGAGACACAGACAGAGACACAGACAGAGGCACAGAGACGCACACTGAGTCTGGGCATAAAACAGTTGCTGGGATGCAGGAAACCATCGAAAATCTTTTCTGCATTGCCATCCTTCAATTGATCCTAAAACGGATTAATAAAATCTCATAGACTACGAAAGAGTGTCGTAGATTTCAGTAATGGAAAAAAACTAAAACACCCAACACTTTCTCTTCACTGTGTGTTAGTTAGACCGGGCACCGGCCATAGCAGATGTCAATTAATACGGTGTCCTGCATTAAGTGGTGCTAATCTCATTAAGTGACTAAATGCCAGCGCCAATACAGGGCTGGCATTTAGTCTCTTCTCCCACTGTAATCACCTCACACAAGGTACTACTCAGCACTAGCAGTTGTCTATGGCAAAGACCATTAAGCATTAGGCCTATTAGCTAAGTCATAGTGCCTCTGCTGGTCTGCCGAAGGTGATAAAATCCTAGAAACATGGCTGCCATGTTGTGAGCAGGAAGGAGGGAGCATGGAGCGGGTCTGTGGGGGGTGCTGTATCTGGAGCTGCATCACTTCCTGCTTAGACAAGGCTGTGAGAGGTATAAGCCTAGGGATCACTCTGCGCCTCTCCTCTCCCCCTGACCAGCTAGACAGAGTGGTATCACTGTGTGTGTACGTGTCCAGACGGAAAGGCTCACTCAGACACTTTAATTATTCACTAGGTGAGGATGACTCAGAGCAGGGGAGGCTGAAAGAATGGAGGGAGGTGAGGAGGAGTGGTACTTCAGTCTGCTCCATATGAAGGACCAGGGTTACATTAGGCCCAGACAGCTCTACTCCACAGATGTGCGTGTGTGTGTCTGCCTTCGTGCGTGCATACATTTGCATGCATGGATTTTTGTGCCTGCATATGTGTGTCTAGAATGAGTGTATTAGGTGGGAGGCAATCTAAGAAACTGCATCTGCCTGATTCACCAGGTCTATCACCATCTCTTGCTAAGCTACTGTACCACGGTTGTTTCCCAAATGGCACCCTATTCCCTATCTAGTGCACTACTTTTGACCAGACCCCTATGGGCCCTGTTCAAAAGTAGTTCACTAAATAGGGAGCCATTTGGGACACATGGTCTCTTCTCCCTGCTATCTTCACTCTGACTCACTCACTGGGCTTAAAACAGCATCACTGAGCTAGTCTCTTGATTTCCATGACAGCATCAAACAACATAAAACAAAGGAAGTGAAGCAGTGCCAACCAAGGAGGACGCTTCAGCATTTGGTTACCATCTGACTAGCACAACAACCCGCTCATACATACTCACTATAGTACAGCAGCAATGTGTTGCTCCCTTTGCGACCATTCCTACTTTTATAGCAGACAATTTGTTCTCCTTTAAAACTCACTGTGCGGCCATACACACTAGTTAAGTAAGTCTCTCTCCCTGAAGTAAGGAGGTGTAGTGGTGTAGTTTACTCAGGAAGGTTGCTAACACTGATCGGAAGAGGCAAGGAGCATGCCTGGATGCAGTGGGCCGGCTTGTAAACACACTTGGCTGCGCTTAGGAGAGGAGAAAAACAAGTGGCTGTAGAGCTCGGAGAGTACCAGGCCTAGAGCCCTCTACTCTGCAGCTGGCTATGGGGAGCCCACACACACATGCAGAAGCACGCACGCTCATGTGATATAATTATTATTTTGTAGATGTGTTATGGAGACACACAGCTAAGTGTGAAATGTAAAAGCACTTGAGGCAGCAGCTTGCTGTATCCCTATACTGTATGACTGGATGGCAGAAGACTGTGAGGAGTTCATTAGTGGCTAAATAAGTAAAGAAGGAAGAATGGCAAGGGGAGAACATTATGGTTGTCCCAAATGTCACCCTATTCCCTATATAGTGCACATTTGACCAGAGCCTTATATATAGAGAATAGGGTGTCATTTGGGAAGCAACCTGTCTCTTCTGAAGGGCTATAGTGCTCCTGTCTTACCTCTGAGGTCGGTCTGGGCGTGGCCTGGTCCGGTGTGTGTGTTCTGTCGATTCATGCGCATCGATGTGCGCAGCGGAGTGTGTCTCTGATCATCCAGGTAGGTCAGGTCCTCCAGGTGAGCCGAGCTGGTGGCTGAGGTGTGTGTGTGTGTGTGTGTGTGTGTGTGTGTGTGTGTGTGTGTGTGTGTGTGTGTGTGTGTGTGTGTGTGTGTGTAATGTGTGTGTGTGGAAGAGGAGAGAAAGAAACCGTTTGATTCACATGCAGCTTTGATTCACATACAGTATTATGATAGCTCATGCCAGCATCCTGAGGCGGTTTGGTCGTCAAGACTGAGTAAGTTCACAGTAAAGTTTAGAGAGGAAGGCAGGAGGGAGGGATGCAATATGGCTGTTACATGGACCTGTCCCCCACCCCCCTCTGAACGGCTGTTCCATGGGCTTGTGAGAGGAGGCAGATGCCACCTAGACCCTGTGGATTAATTAACTCTGCAGACAAATGTCTTATTCATGGAGAAAAATCCTTCACACTGACACTGCTGCTTGCTCACACCATGCTGTGTCTGCAGACCAGCTCTACTCTGGGGGCCACTGCATTGTCAATGAGATTACAGAGGCTGGTGTGTGTGTGCGAGGGGGGGGGGGGGTCGGTTCCCTCAACCCGCCACCACATCAGTGGGAGCTGCAGCCTCAAAGCCAGTCAGAGTCAGAGGAGGACATATGTATGACTAAGTGAACTATAAGGTATGTCTACAGCAATGTCAGACCACAGCTTTGAGAGAGAGAGAGAGAGAGATTCACTACTCTACTCTCAGAGCATGGTGAGAGGTCAAACAGTCAATCACACCTTGAGGCACTGTCTTCTTTGAAACTCTACCTGAATAGATCCACAGATGCATCATGGAGTGAGGAAGGAGAGGAAGGGGGTCGAGCATGACTTCCTATTGACTCCCTCTCAGATCAGCCCTAACTCGTCAGTAGCATCTATCCAGGCAAACTGCACCCAGGTTGGAAGTACAATATAATCCATGGGGAGAGATCTAGAGAGGTATGCTGGGATCAGATCAGTCTGATCATTAACACTGGTCTCTTCCTCCTCTGTCCGTCTCAGAGGGTTCACCTCCCAGCAGCTTGTGTGCATCACCAGCTTAGTGTTAATGCTCCAGTAGCATGTGTGTCTGTGTTGTTGATTGCAGTGAGTCACTACAGCAAACCAGCAATGGAGTCAACCAATGATGAAGCTCACAGCACAGCTTTCCCAAAATGGAGGGAGGACAGCAGCTGGGAATGCTGGGGGCTTGGCCCTGGACCGTACTGGAATGGGGATGGCCATGGTCATGGAACTGGGTGATGTAAGTCCCACATTGCACCCTATTCCCTATATAGTGCACTACTTTTGATCAGAGCCCTATGGGCCCTGGTAAAGAAAAGAAAAAACTATTGCACTAAATAGGAAATTGGGTGTCAATTGGGACACAGACTGGTTTGTTCAGATAAGAAATGCCACTCCTACTACCACTACGCTAGCCTGGTCCGTTTGTGATGTATGGCCTACATGTTTGGCATGAAAATGACCATAGGAGTTGGCAATACAGCACAAACAGATCTGGGTACAGGTTACCACTAAACTAAGACAAAAGGTCAAAGATAATGTTTGGGTTTAGGAATAAGGTCAGGAGCTAAATTCAAATTCTCCCTTTCCCTTTCTTCAACTCGGTTTTAATCTGAGGAGGACTGAGTTGAGAGTGAATTCACTATCTATCAGCAATGCATTGTCTGTGCCAATGCAGCTAAGATAGCACAACTAGCGTGCTCAGTGGAAATGGAGGGGGAAAAGTGTTAGTGAGAGAGAGAGAGAGAGAGAGAGAGAGAGAGAGAGAGAGAGAGAGAGAGAGAGAGAGAGAGAGACATCATGATGAAATGACTCCTGGCGCTGAATAGCATGGTGGAGACCTCACCCAGCTGTGTGCGTGAATGCGCATGTTCCTGCTTTAACAACCCAGTTAGAAAGCACATGTCCAGGAACATTGCTGCTCTCTGATATACATCCAGGCTAGGCAGTAGGCCTGGTATCCCAACAGTCCAGCCAGTTATCCCACAACACATTTCAGAAATTAACTAAATGCTATTGTCTCCTGTAAAATGTGATGCCGCCCAATCTCCCTCTCCAAGGGGAAATAGAGGTATTGACATTTCTAGTGTAATATTTCTACAATATAGGGTGTATACCAAATTGGACCCAATTGCTATTTAGTGCACTCATTTTGACCAGGGCCCATACGGCTCCATTTTGGACACACCCTACATTATTAATATGTACAGATGTGAAAATTCTGAAGAATGGCATGGTGCAAAACCTGATGGGTTACTGACTATGTTTTATTAGTCTGGTCTTCAAGGCCAAAGAGTTTGAGGAGAATGTACATTTTGCAATGAGAGGTTTCTATTAATTTCTGTTCTATTCCACTTAAAATACTACTGAGATGACTGTGAACGAGACAGAAAAGATATCCTCCTTTAACATTATATATTTCCTCCCTCCTTCACCCTCTCTCTTTTCTCTCCATCCCTCGCCTCCCTCCATCCCTCTCACACTCTCCCAAAAAGCTTCTCTCTCATTAGGTAATAAAGTATCCCCCTCTCCTCATTTTCCACCTCTGCAGCCTCCCTTTCCTCTCACTCCACGGTCTCAGCTAGTTCTCTCCTCCTGCACTTCAAAGCAGTGTCTCTCTCCCTCTCAGTGACTCAGGGGGATAGAAACGGTTAATGCCTGAAGCTCTGATATTCCTCTGCCGTGGGAGACCAGCCAATCCACGGCCTCCTCTCCTCCCTCCTTTCTTCCATCCCTCGCTCTTCTTCCCCTTGGTGGAGGAGATAGCTCTCCCTCTTTCCCTACCTCCTAATGCATCCACTTCTCTCCTCCTTCTCAGTCCCATTCCACCACTCACAAGGTTCATTCTACTGTAGGCCTGGATAAAATAAATCATCTCTCCTTCTTTCGCTCCTCTCCCTCCCTCGCTGTCGCTCTCACCTCATCTCATGTCATGTTACTTCTCGAGCAGCTCTCGAGCCCACTCCTCCTGCCTGCTCTGTCCTTTTTCAAGGACTCATTATTGAAGCAGGAGAATAGATTGAAGCTCATTCTCTCTAAACCACTGTCTGTACACCCACTACCTGGCTGTCAGACAGACAGTTAGCTATTAGAACATGGCTGACATAGAGAGCAGGTCAGAACCGATATGTGTGAGGTATTTTACTCTTTTTAGTGAAACGGTTCCATTATCTACTCTGGCACACTACTAAGAATGAAACAATACACTGGGAGTTCATTCTGAGCGGTATGTTAGTATTGACATTGTCGGAACCCCACTGCATCTTTGCAACACTGTAACGTCTGAAGGGAAGGCTCAGTAATACAGCTCATCTCCAATGAATGTCTCGGCTCTGAATAGCAGGACAATAATACAATAAGATCCATCAGGAATGGCAGCCTGTTATGTAACTTCACATTTTAAGATTAATTTAGCCATACTTTGGGGAATAAGCTATTTGAGGCATGCTATAAGTGTCATAACTAGACACACATACATTTTCTATGTAACGTTCCCCTCAACATTCAGATACAATTGACAGAATGTACAAAATATATATATATTTTCCTGGAATCAAACAATAGAGCTCAATACTGAGAATGAGGCTGTCAACATTATCTTGCGCCTTTTAGATAAAAAGGGGAAGGAAGGACACTGCATAAGGACGCAGTCAAGGTTAAGCCGTAGGTCAACGTCAAAGGTTAGGATATAGATGTGTAGGAACAGACCAAGCAGGAAGAGCGAGGAAGAGGGTGGGGACTCACCTGCGACGGAGTTAGGGCGAGGCATGAGGTACAGAGGGATGGAGTGAGCGGAGTGGGAGGACATGCTGTCCAGGTGTCTCTCAGGGATCTTGTTGAGGCTGTAGGTTGAGGCGGCCATGTTCTCGTCCACACGGTACAGGAACGAGTCAGTGCCAGACTTCTGGCTCTGCCACAGCTTCAGGTTACTGCCACGCGAGAAACCTCCCTCCCCGTATTTACCCCCACGCTCAGCGTTCTCCGAGTAGCTGGTCAGGGTGGCTGGAAGGAAGGAAGGAACAACGGGAGTAGAGGAGAGGGGTCAGGGGTCAGAGTGTAAGGAAGGAGGGGTTGACTCTGCTACGACCATGCTTGATGACCCAACGTCACAACCAATCATTAACAGTCGTGGCCAAAAGTTTTGAGAATGACACAAATATTAATTTTCACAAAGTCTGCTGCCTCAGTTTGTATGATGGCAATTTGCATATACTCCAGAATGTTATGAAGAGTGATCAGATGAATTGCAATTAATTGCAAAGTCCCTCTTTGCCATGCAAATGAAATGAATCTCCCAAAAACATTTCCACTGCATTTCAGCCCTGCCAAAAAAGGACCAGCTGACATCATGTCAGTGATTCTCTCGTTAACACAGGTGTGAGTGTTGACGAGGACAAGGCTGGAGATCACTCTGTCATGCTGATCGAGTTCAAATAACAGACTGGAAGCTTCAAAAGGAGCGTGGTGCTTGGAATCATTGTTCTTCCACTGTCAACCATGGTTACCTGCAAGGAAACACGTGCCGTCATCATTGCTTTGCACTAAAAGGGCTTCACAGGCAACGATATTGCTGCCAGTAAGATTGCACTTAAATCAACCATTTATCGCATCATCAAAAAGGAGAGTGGTTCAATTGTTGTGAAGGCGGCTTCAGGACGCCCAAGAAAGTTCAGCAAGCGCCAGGACCGTCTCCTAAAGTTGATTCAGCTGCGGGATCGGGGCACCACCAGTATAGAGCTTGCTCAGGAATGGCAGCAGCCAGGTGTGAGTGCATCTACATGCGCAGTGAGGTGAAGACTTTTGGAGGATAGCCTGGTGTCAAGAAGGGCAGCAAAGAAGCCACTTCTCTTCTGGAAAAACATCAGGGACAGACTGATATTCTGCAAAAGGTACAGGGATTGAACTGCTGGGGACTGGGGTAAAGTCATTTTCTCTGATGAATCCCCTATCCGATTGTTTGGGGCATCTGGAAAAAAACTTGTCCGGAGAAGACAAGGTGAGCGCTACCATCAGTCCTGTGTCATGCCAACAGTAAAGCATCCTGAGACCATTCATGAGTGTGGTTGCTTCTAAGCCAAGGGAGTGGGCTCACTCACAATTTTGCCTAAGAACACAGCCATGAATAAAGAATGGTACCAACACATCCTCCGAGAGCAACTTCAACCAACCATCCAGGAACAGTTTGGTGACAAACAACGCCTTTTCCAGCATGATGGAGCACCTTGCCATAAGGCAAAAGTGATAACTACAGTGCCTTGCGAAAGTATTCGGCCCCCTTGAACTTTGCGACCTTTTGCCACATTTCAGGCTTCAAACATAAAGATATAAAACTGTATTTTTTTGTGAAGAATCAACAACAAGTGGGACACAATCATGAAGTGGAACAACATTTATTGGATATTTCAAACTTTTTTAACAAATCAAAAACTGAAAAATTGGGCGTGCAAAATTATTCAGCCCCCTTAAGTTAATACTTTGTAGCGCCACCTTTTGCTGCGATTACAGCTGTAAGTCGCTTGGGGTATGTCTCTATCAGTTTTGCACATCGAGAGTGACATTTTTTCCCATTCCTCCTTGCAAAACAGCTCGAGCTCAGTGAGGTTGGATGGAGAGCATTTGTGAACAGCAGTTTTCAGTTCTTTCCACAGATTCTCAATTGGATTCAGGTCTGGACTTTGACTTGGCCATTCTAACACCTGGATATGTTTATTTTTGAACCATTCCATTGTAGATTTTGCTTTATGTTTTGGATCATTGTCTTGTTGGAAGACAAATCTCCGTCCCAGTCTCAGGTCTTTTGCAGACTCCATCAGGTTTTCTTCCAGAATGGTCCTGTATTTGGCTCCATCCATCTTCCCATCAATTTTAACCATCTTCCCTGTCCCTGCTGAAGAAAAGCAGGCCCAAACCATGATGCTGCCACCACCATGTTTGACAGTGGGGATGGTGTGTTCAGGGTGATGAGCTGTGTTGCTTTTACGCCAAACATAACGTCTTGCATTGTTGGCAAAAAGTTCAATTTTGGTTTCATCTGACCAGAGCACCTTCTTCCACATGTTTGGTGTGTCTCCCAGGTGGCTTGTGGCAAACTTTAAACAACACTTTTTATGGATATCTTTAAGAAATGGCTTTCTTCTTGCCACTCTTCCATAAAGGCCAGATTTGTGCAATATACGACTGATTGTTGTCCTATTGTTGTCCTATGGACAGAGTCTCCCACCTCAGCTGTAGATCTCTGCAGTTCATCCAGAGTAATCATGGGCCTCGTGTTCCTTGTTCTTCATGATGCTCTCTGCGCTTTTAACGGACCTCTGAGACTATCACAGTGCAGGTGCATTTATACGGAGACTTGATTACACACAGGTGGATTGTATTTATCATCATTAGTCATTTAGGTCAACATTGGATCATTCAGAGATCCTCACTGAACTTCTGGAGAGAGTTTGCTGCACTGAAAGTAAAGGGGCTGAATAATTTTGCACGCCCAATTTTTCAGTTTTTGATTTGTTAAAAAAGTTTGAAATATCCAATAAATGTCGTTCCACTTCATGATTGTGTCCCACTTGTTGTTGATTCTTCACAAAAAAATACAGTTTTATATCTTTATGTTTGAAGCCTGAAATGTGGCAAAGGTCGCAAAGTTCAAGGGGGCCGAATACTTTCGCAAGGCACTGTAAGTGGCTCGGGAACAAAACATCAATGTTTTGGGTCCATGGCCAGGAAACTCGCCAGACCTTAATCCCATTGAGAACTTGTGGTCAATCCTCAAGAGGCAGGTGGACAAACAAAAATCCACAAATTCTGACAAACTCCAAGCATTGATTATGCAAGAATGGGCTGCCATCAGTCAGGATGTGGTCCAGAAGTTAATTGACAGCATGCCAGGGCGGATTGCAGAGGTTTTGAAAAAAAAGGGTCAACACTGCAAATATTGACTTTTTGCATCAACTTCATGTAATAAAAGCCTTTGACACTTATTAAATGCTTGTAATTATACTTCAGTATTCCATAGTACATCTGGCAAAAATATCTAAAGACACTGAAGCAGCAAACTTTGTGGAAATTAATATTTGTGTCATTCTCAAAACCTTTGGCCACGACTGTACAGTGCATTCGGAAAGTATTCAGACCACTTGACTTTTTCCACATTGTGTTACGTTACAGCCTTTTCTAAAATTGATTAAATTGTATTTTTTTCTCATCTATACACAATACCCCATAATGACAAGGCAAAAACTTATTTTTTGAAATGTTTGCAAATGTATAAAAACTGAAATAACACATTTAGATGAGTAGTCAGACCCTTTACTCAGTACTTTGTTGAAGCACCTTTGGCAGCAATTACATCCTCAAGTCATCTTGGGTATGATGCTACAAGCTTGGCACACCTGTATTTGGGGAGTTTCTCCCATTCTTCTCTGCTGATCCTCTCAAGCTCTGTCAGATTGGATGGGGAGCATCCTGTCCTGTTGGAAGGTGAACCTTGCCCCAGTCTGAGGTCCTGAGCGCTCTGGAGCAGGTTTTCATCAAGGATCTCTCTGTACTTTGCTCTGTTCATCTTTCCCTCGATCCTGACTAGTCTACCAGTCCCTGCAGCTGAAAAACATCCCCACAGCATGATGCTGCCACCACCATGGTGCCAGGTTTCCTCCAGACACTTGGCATTCAGGTCAAATAGATAAATCTTGGTTTCATTAGACCAGACAATCTTGTTTCTCATGGTCAGAGTCCTTTAGGTGCCTTATGAGGATTGGCTTCCGTCTGGCCACTCTACTATAAAGCCCTGATGGGTGGAGTGCTGCAGAGATGTTTGTCCTTCTGGGAAGTTCTCCCATCTCCACAGAGGAACTCTGGAGCTCTGTCAGAATGACCATCGGGTTGTTGGCCACCTCCCTGACCAAGGCCCTTCTCCCCCGATTGCTCAGTTTGGCTGGACGGCCAGCTCTAACAAAAGTATTGGTGGTTCCTAACTACTTCTATTTAAGAATGATGGAGGCTACTGTGTTCTTGGGGACCTTCAATGCTGCAAAGAATGTTGGTACCCTTCCCCAGATCTGTGCCTCAACACAATCCTATCTCAGAGCTCTACGGACAATTCCTTCGACCTCTTGGCTTGGTTTTTGCTTTGACATGTACTGTCAAATGTGGGATCGCATAAAGACAGGTGTGTGCCATTCCAAATCATGTCCAATCAATTTAATTTACCACAGGTGGACTCCAATCAAGTTGTAGAAACATCTCAAGGATGATCAATGGAAACAGGATGCACCTCAGCTCAATTTCGAGTCTCATGGAAAAAGGTCTGAAAACGTATGTAAATAAGGTTCAGTTTATTGCCAAAATTTCGAAAATCCTGTTTTCACTTTGTCATTAGGGGGTATTGGTCTGACTATGTGTATGTGTATTTTTTCATGTGTGCGTTCATGTGTGTGTGTATATATAGCCATTCCCCCTCACCAATGATGCCGCTGTCCCGGCTCTCCAGGGTGGAGGTGGGGCTGGTGACAGATCCGTAGGCGTGGTCCTTGTGGCCCTGGTTACCCCCGGGCATGGCACCATCGGCGCCGGGTGGCAGGGTGGAGCAGGGGGAGCCGGCCGGGGGGGAGGCTGTGCTGCTGGTCAGGGTGGAGCACGGACTGATCCTCTGGTTACCAGCCAGGTCCTGGAGGAGAAATACACACAGTCAGTGCCCAAGCCCGTGCCCACACACACACCCCAGAAACCCAAGACGATTGAGCCCACCATCAATAGGAGAGGAGCAAATTACCACCACAAGGTAATGGAGGAAGTAATCACGTTGAGTCTCTCGGTTTCAAACATCTCTGGCTCTAGTAAGCACTGAGCCTGGTACTGGAAACCATGCTACTGTCTTCCATTGCGTTCTGTGTAGGTGTATAATTATCTGGGACCAATAGTACTGAAGCTTCCGTTTGATCTCTTGCAGCAGAATGATTCCACAGCCTTGCTGAGAGAGAGAGAGCTTTACACAGTTCCTGACCCTTCCCCCATTGGATGCTACCTGTCACAATGTTACTACCCCCTGCCGTGCCCCTCCCTGATGTCAGCTCAGGTTAGGATGAGAGGGCACGACAGGGAGAGAGGCATTCTGGCATGGCTAATCTACACACTCACACATACACACAGACACACAGACACACACACATTCATTATTTGTAAGGTAAAGGACGCTCAGTTCACGTAGCTGCCTAGTGCTTAAAAAACAGGTTTATTGTGCAAATATACTGTGTAAATATCCTACTCTAAATGAGTTGGAGTTCCTTCCTTGTATTTAAATTTATGCTATTTGTACTCTATTTTTATTCCATTGAGCTAATTTTTTTATTATGCTTAACTTACTTACTCTTATTGTTATTATGTCGCATTGTTGAGAGGTGAACCTGCAAGAAAGCATTTCAATGTACTGTGTACCATGTGCATATGACATATACACTTGATCTACTGTAGAAGACCATGGCTCCCCCTCATATGCCCTCCTGAAGCCTCAACTCAACCCCAAGCCTCAACTGCTTAGCCCCCTTTGTATCCAGTCTATGTAACAGTCAGACTGCCCCTGGTCTTCCTGGTCAGTGTGAGTCAGTCAGAGCTGTAGTGACAAGACAGAGAGCCAAGTCAGGCCGCATGCTGTCTGTTACGTGTTCCCTCTCATCTCTGCTCCCCCCCCCAACTCCTGGGGCCAGGGGGGTTGGGGCCTGTACAGTCAATGAGTTGGGCAGGCGCAGTAAGAGCTGTCCCCTGTACTCAGGGTTTGGAAGAGAGCAGTCAATCGGCACATTTACAGGGTCAGTCTGTGAGAAGCTAGCAGAAAACGAACACACACAGCACCTCTATTCAGCAAGCAGCATAACCTCCATCTGCTGGGCTAGTGCACTCTGGTTTGCATCCCAAATGGCACCCTATTCCATATATAGTGCACTACTTCAAATGTATAGCACTACATAGGCAATAGGATGCCATTTGGGACATCTCTTCTGTGTATTAGTCTGACCATCTGACCTTAAAATGCACGGTAGAATTGGATTGAACTTGGATGCTTGGATCTTTGCCTTGCTGAGGCAGAGACGTGGAGAGGCAGAGGGGTGTAGAGGGGTCAGGCAATTAATGGCCGGCTTTCTGGAGGTTGAGAAGGTCACCTTCCTCCCTAAGCCAATAGGCTTTAGCGATCCTGCAGAGATCCCAGCTACCGTAACAATCCTACCTACTGTAGGCCAACTGAAAGTTTATCGTATATTGATTTTAACAGTAAAAGGAAATGTATCCTTTAATATCCTCATATTGCCGCCCTTGAGAGGTTCAATGTATTTTCATGGATCAAAAAAAAAAAAAGAAGATACTTAGGGCAGGCTATATTTGTGAAGAAAATATTGGAAAATTTGACTTGAGGGAGCGCACACGGCAGGAGTCCACAATGAGTCACCGGTTTGCATTCCAAATGGCACCCTATTCCCTACATTGTGCACTACTTTTCACCAGAGCCCTATGGCCCTTGTCTCTAGAGTGAGAAGTCACTTGAATGAACCTCTCTCAAATACCTCTCTATACACCCCCACCACTACAGCATAACAGCATGTGCTATCAGTCTAATCGGTTAGCCACACTGCGTCAGCCCATACCTATACAGTCCATAACACACCTAGCTGAAGCAACGGCTACGCCGTCCGTCCATCTCCCTCCTCCCCTCCCTCCCTCCCTCCCTCCCTCCCTCAATTCAAGGGCTTTATTGGAATGGGAAACATATGTTAAAATTGCCAAAGCAAGTGAAATAGATAACAAACACACAAAAAAATAAACAATAAAGATTAACAGTAAACATTACACTCACAGAAGTTCCAAAAGAATAAAGACATTTCAAATGTCATATTATGTCTATATACAGTGTTGTAGCGATGTGCAAATAGTTCAAGTACAAAAAGAAAGTAAACATGGGTTGTATTTACAATGGTGTTAGTTCTTCACTGGTTGCCCTTTTCTTGTGGCAACAGGTCACACATCTTGCACACTGTGGTATTTCACCCAGTAGATATAGGAGTTTATCAAAATTGGTTTTTGTTTTCGAATTGTCTGTCTGTCACTCTCTCTCCCTCTCCTGTAAAACGTAGATGTGTCAAATTAGGTTTGAGGTACAGAAAGCAGGTCATCTGCTGTAGTGCTTAAAAACAGACTTATTGTGGCAAGACCTATTATGTAGGACAGACACGTCTGGATGAAAGTGATGCATGGATTGACAGGTGGAGCCCACTGTAGACCACTTCTATAGTGAAATAACAAACATTAATTTGTGCCATCGCAAACTATTCTAAAATTGATTAAATTGTTTTTCTTCCCCCTCATCAATCTACACACAATACCCCATAATGACGAAGCAAAAACAGGTTTTTATACATTTTTGTTGTTTAAATATCACATTCACATAAGTATCCAGACCTTTTAGTCCCACCTTTGCCAGCATTTACAGCATTGAGTCTTCTTGGGTATAACGCTACAAGCTTGGCACGTCTATTTGGGGAGTTTCTCCCATTCTTCTCTGTAGATCCTCTCAAGCTCTGTCAGGAAGGATGGGGAGCAGTCCATCCAACCAGCCTCACAACCGCACGCCAGATATTACCATGCCAACCCAGGACCTCCACATCCGGCTTCTTCCCCTGCGGGATCATCTGGGCTTCTTCCCCTGCGGGCTGAGGAGAATTTCTGTCTGAAATAAACCTCTTTTGTGGTGAAAAACTCATTCTGATTGGCTTGGCCTGGCTCTCCAGTGTGTGGCCCTGTCTCCCCAGTGGGTTGGCCTATGCCCACCCAGGCCCATGGCTGCGCCCCTGCCCAGTCATGTGAAATCCATAGATTAGGGCCTAATGAATTTATTTCAATTGACGGATTTCCTTATATGAACTGTTATTCAGTCAAATCTTTGAAATTGTTTGCTGTGTGGGCGTAGCGCATAAAATTTGTCTATCCTCGGTTGCACTCACTACAGAGTTCCAAACTGCCTCTGAAAGCAACGTCACCACGCGCAATGTCAAGCGTCGGCTGGAGTGGTGTAAAGCTCGCCGCCATTCGGACTCTGGAGCATTGGATGTTCTCTGGAGTGGTGAATCAAGCTTCACCATCTGGCAGTCCGATGGACGCATCTGGGTTTGGTGGATGCCAGGAGAATGCTACCTGCCCGAATGCATAGTGCCAACTGTAAAGTTTGGTGGATGAGGAATAAAGGTCTGGGGCTGTTTTTCATGGTTTGGACTAGGCCCCTTAGTTCCAATGACATTCTAGACGATCTGTGCTTCCAACTTTGTGGCAACAGTTTGGGAAAGGCCCTTTCCTGTTTAAGAATGACAGTGTCCCCGTGCAAAGTGAGGTCCACACAGAAATGGTTTGTCGAGATCGGTGTGGAAGAACTTGACTGGCCTGCACAGAGCCATCACCTCAACCCCTTCCAACACCCTTTGGGATGAATTGGTCAACTGTGAGCCAGGCCTAATCGCCAAACATCAGTGCCCGACCTCACTAATGCTCTTGCAGCAAATGCCACTTAGCAGCCCAGGTTCAGTCAGTGGTAAGAGAAATTTTAGGCTTAGTCAACCTGCTGGATATCAGCACACCAAAGTGGCAGAATATATTATATTAATATATTCTGCCAAAGTGGCAGAATATATTAATGAACGACGACTGAAGTTGAGACACCAAGAGAAATAAATAATTTAAGAACTTTGTTATATAATGACCTTATTAGGGAGGTAGACAGTTTATGCTCAGTGGAGAAACTGAAAAACTGGAAAAGTAAAATACATTGATGGAGGACAATTTAGTGAGATTCCTTTGATGTGTTGTGTTCTGGCTTATATATGTGTATTAAAAAACTTCATGAGGATAGGGGGCATTATTTTCACTTTGGATGAATTGCGTGCCCATAGTGAACTGCATCAAACTCTGTCCTAGATTGCTAATATATGCATATTATTATTACTATTGGATAGAAAACACTCTGAAGTTTCTAAAACTGTTTGAATTATGTCTGTGAGTATAACAGAACTCATAGGGCAGGCAATCTTCCAAACAAGTTTTGAAATTCTGAAAGTTAGGGCAACTTTGACGTCATCGCCCCCTCCTTTCCCAACAAGATATGGATCTGGAAACACTTCCTACGCCTTCCACTAGATGTCCTCATTCAGGAGAAAGTGTAATGGAGCATTTGCTGTGAACTTTGATCTAATGGGAGGGAAAATAGTCAGTGTCGCAACAGAATGCCATTTTGCTGTGGCGCATTACTCTGTGGGTGCTACGGCTGTTCCAATCGGCCCCAGATGAAAACGAATTTGGATATATATGATAATAACATCCTGAAGATTGATTCTGTACTTAGTTTGACCAGTTTATTCGACCTGGAATATATCTTTTGGAAGTTTTCGTGCAAGTTATCTTGGACCAGCAGTCAGTTTTTGGGCATGTGAGTTGAAAGTGATAGCAAATGCAGCTACTTGGACACTAGTATTGGACATTATGGAACAAAACAACGATTTATTGTGGAACTAGGACTCCTTGCACTACATTCTGATGAAAGATCATCAAAGGTAAGGGAATATTTATGTTGTAATTTCGTATTTCTGTTGACTCCAACATGGCGGAGAAATATTGTTACGTCTGAGCGTCGTCTCAGATTATTGCAATGTTAGGCTTTTTCCGTAGCGGTTAAAAAAAATCTGACACAGCAGTTGCATTAAGAACCAGTGTATCTTTAATTATATGTAGAACATGTATCTTTAGTCAAAGTTTATGATGAGTATTTCTGTTATCTGGAGTAGCTTTCTATAATTCCTCCGGATATTTTGGAGGAATTTCTGAACATGGCGTCAATGTAAACCGAGATTTGTGGATATTATCGAACAAAACATAAATGTACTGAGTAACATGTCATATGACTGTCATCTGATGAAGATTTTCAAGAGGTTAGTGATTAATTTTATTTCTAATCCTGCTTTTGTGATTTTATCTTTGGCTGGAAAAAATGGCTGCGTTTTTTCTTTGGTTTGGTGGTGGTCTAACATAAATATATGTTGTGTTTTTGCTGTAAAACATTTTAAAAATCTGACATGATGGGTAGATGAACAAGGTGTTTATCTTTCATTTGAGGTATTGGACCTCTTAAAGATATTGGTTCCCATTTGGGACTCAACCCTCCCACGTTCAGCTGAAACGGTGGCGCATGGAACGCAAAAATATTCTTAGAAATATTTAACCTCCACACATTAACAAGTCCAATAGCTCAAATGAAAGATAAACACCTTGTTCATCTAGCCAGCAAGTCAGATTTCTAAAATGTTTTACGGCGAAAACATAGTACATATTTATGTCAAACCACCACCAGACACAGCTCATTTGAATAGCCAAAACATGCTATCAACAAACGCAGGATTAAAAAATAAATCATTCACTAACCTTTTGAAAATCTTCATCAGATGACAGTAATAGGACATGTTACACAGTACATTTTTTTTCTCAATAATATGCCATTTATATCCATAAATGTCCATTTACATTGAGTTCATGGTCAGAAATTACTCAAAAATGTCCGCAGGAAATCTAGGTAGCGCGGCAAGATAACGTAAATAGACATCATAAACTTTGACTAAATATACATGTTCTACATATAGTTAGAAAGATACACTGCTTCTTTATGCAACCGCTTTGTTACATTTATTTTTAACGTTACAGAAATCGCACACTATTCAATATGCTGAGACGGCGCTCAGATACAAGCTACATTTCTCCGTAATGTTGGAGTCAACAGAAACACAGATTTAAGCATAAATATTCCCTTACCTTCGATGGTCTTCGTTCAGAATGTTGTGGAAGGCTTCATACTTACCCAATACATCGTTTGGTTTCAAGTCTTGCGTCTTTGTATTAGCTACTGCTAATAACATCAGCTGAAATGCACCCAAAATGTCCTCTGGTCCGGAAAAGTTGCGCATCAAAACTTCAAAATTACATATTATATGTCGACTAAACAGGTCAAACTAAGTGCAGAAGCAAGCTTTATGATGTTTTTAACACACAAAACAAATTTCAATTCAATCGGTCATCGTCTGTCCTTCTCTTGAGTGCTGAAACAAAGGAATGGCTGGGACCAATTCGCGCCACAACGCACAACATATTTTCTCATGGCACGCACTAATTTCACTCCCATAGGGCTAATTCTCGCGGGATTTGAACGATTAAAAGCTCTACTGAATGAGACATGACATCTAGTGGAAGACATAGAAAGTCTCCCCAGAATCATAACTGGTTGGGAAGGGTGGGGGCGATGATGTCAAAGTTGCTCCAACTTTCATGACCACAAAAACTAGTTTGGAAGAATGCCTGCCCTGTGAGTTCTGCTATACTTACAGACATAATTCCAACGGTTTTAGAAGCTTTAGAGTGTTTTCTATCCAATAATAATTATTATATGCATATATTAGCAATTTTTGACAGATTTTTTTTCAGTTTACTAGGGGTACCCAATCCCTCCAAAGGGGGCATATGTCTGCCATATCTTTAACAGGTTATTAACATGCATGAAACCAAGGCTTTTACGGTTACAGAAGTCAATAAATGAGCGTGCCTGGGGAATGGGTGTAGTGCTGGGGGCTGGGTTAACCTCTACATCACCAGAGGAACAGAGGAGGAGTAGGATAAGGGTACGGCTAAAGGCTATAAGAACTGGTCGTCTTGTGTGTTGGGAACAGAAAATAAAAGAAGCAGATATCTGGGAGTGGTAGAATAGATTTAGGGCATAATGTACAGACAAGGGGATGTGAGTACAGTGGAGGTAAACCTAGGCACTGAGTGATGATTAGAGAGGTTGTGACTCTGGAGGCACCAGTTAAGCCAGGTGATGTCTCCGCATGTGTGGGGGATGGGACAAAAGAGCTATCTAAGGCATTTTGAGCAGGACTGGGGGCTCTACAGTGAAATAAAACAATAATAACTAACCAAAACAGCAGGTGCACCAAGGTGCATCAAAGCTGGGACCGAGAGACTGAAAATAGCTTCTATCTCAAGGCCATCAAACTGTTAAACAGCCATCATCAACATAGTGAGACTGCTGCCTAAATACAGACTTGAAATCATTGGCCACTTTAATAAATGGATCACTCGTCACTTCAATAATGCCACTTTAACAATGTATAAATATCTTGCATTACTCATACCATATGTATATACTGTATTTTATACCATCTATTGCATCTTGCCTATGCTACTCAGTCATCGCTCATCCATATATAGTGGGCTCCAAAATGACTGGCAATGCACAAACAATACACCTGCTCTGAAAGGCCCCAGAGTCTGCAACAGTACTAAGCAAGGGGCACCACCAAACAGGTCAGGGCCAAAGTTGTGGAGAAGTAGAGATCAGGGTTGGGTTATAAAAAATATCTGAAACTTTGAACATCCCACAGAGCACCATTAAATCCATTATTAAAAAATGGAAGAATATGGCACCACAACAAACCAGCCAAGATATGGCCGCCCACCAACACTCACAGACCAGGCAAGGAGGTCATTAATCAGAGAGGCAACAAAGAGACCAAAGATAACCCTGAAGGAGCTGCAAAGCTCCACAGCAGAGATTGGAGTGTCTGTCCATAGGACCACTTTAAGCAGTACACTCCACAGAGCTGGTCTTTATGGAAGAGTGGCCAGAAAAAAGACATTGCTTAAAGAAAGAAATTATCAAACACGTTTGTTGTTTGTCAAAAGGCATGTGGGAGACTCCCAAAACATATGGAAGAAGGTACTCTGGTCAGATGTGACTAAAATGTAGCTTTTAGGCCATCAAGGAAAACGCTATGTCTGGAGCAAACCCAACACCTCTCATCACCCCGAGAACATCATCCCCACAGTGAAGCATGGTGGTGACAGCATCATGCTGTGGAGATGTTTTTCATCGGCAGGGACTGGGAAACTGGTCAGAATTGAAGGAATGATGGATGGCGCAAAATACAGGAAAATTCTTGAGGGAAACCTGTTTCAATATTCCAGAGATTTGAGACTGGGACGGAGGTTCACCTTCCAGCAGGACAATGATCCTAAGCATACTGCTAAAGCAACACTTGAGTGGTTTAATGGGAAACATTTAAATGTCTTGGAATGGCCTAGTCAAAGTCAATTGAGAATCTGTGGTATGACTCAAAAATTGCTGTACACCAGAGGAATTCATCCAACTTGAAGGAGCTGGAGCCGTTTTGCCTTGAAGAATGGGCAAAAATCCCAGTGGCTAGATGTGCCAAGCTTATAGAGACATACCCCAAGAGACTCGCAGCTGTACTTGCTGCAAAAGGTGGCTCTACAAAGTATTGACTTTGGGGCGGGGGTGGGGGGAGGGGTGAATAGTTATGCACACTCAAGTTTGAATTTTTTTTGTTTTATTTCTTGTTTGTTTCACAATAAAAAATATTTTGCGTCCTCAAAGTGCATGTTGTGTAAATGAAATGATACAAACCCCCCAAAAATACATTTTAATTCCAGGTTGTAAGGCAACAAAATAGGGAATATGCCAAGGGCTCCACTCCACTATTGCAAGTAGAAGCACAAGCATTTCACTACACTCACAATAACATCTACTTACCATGTGTATGTGACCAATAACATTTGATTTGATTTGACAAGGAGCTCATCAAACTGTCAGATAGAAGGGAAGTTATCACATCCCAGGTATGTGTGTTTCTCAAATTGAATCAGAAATACAGAAACACCAAATGGAATCTCAAGATATCACAAATAGGGAGAGAGGTTTTCCTCTCAGAGCAGAAGCAGTAGAGAGAGGAGGGGTTAGCATTGTGGGATTGCCAAACACACACCTGTCTGTCGTCTGGTTCGTCCATGCTGTAATGTTCTCCGTCTGGCCCCTCACTAGTTTCGTCTCCCAACAGGAAGCCCAGGCGCGTCATCAATGTGTTGGCTGCCTCATCCACCGACGGAGGGGGCCCCAGCTCCCCGCTTGACTCCCCTTCAGAGAGAAAGAGGAGAGTCGGGGGAAAGAGAGAGAGAGTATGGGGGAAAGTGACAAAGAGAGAGAGAGGGGGCGGGTGAAGAGGAAGAGAGAGAAAGAGAGAGGGAGTGGAGAAAAAAAGGAGTGTGTTTGTGAGTGAGTGTAAAACAAGTAAAACAGAGTCAACCAACTCTCTTGACCTGGAAGGCAACCACACCTTGGATAGACTATAGAAGGAGCAGTCTAGCACATGGAAATTAAAAGATTCACATCGAAGCGGAGGAACAAACTGCTGGATAAATGTTCCTAACCTGTTCAAGCCCCAACTCAGAAAAATGTGCAACACCTGTGCATGTTAGCTACATATTCTCCTGCTGAAAAATGTTCAGTACAAATCACAAAATCACAAAGAGAATACAAATGCGAGAAGGCATATAGTAGAGTAGAGTAGAAACCTAGCAGAGTAGAAAAAAGAAACAGTCTCTACCTGAACCACCCCTGAGAGCAGAGCTGTGCATCAGAGGTAAATTCTCCTGAGATTGAGACTGAACTGGACACACTGGCGTTGAGACAGCCAACTCCTTCTAGCCATGACATGACATGCCTGTAAAGATTCCTCCACACACAACTGTTCCCATCCCACACAGTCAGCGTTGTGTTTGGATGAGGTAAGTGAATACGCCCCTCACCTGTGTGAGGGCAGGGTGTGTGTATGTGTACGTGTCTGTGTGTGTGTGTGTTTCTAAGAGAGAGAGTAATAGAGGGAGAGAGAGATAGATCGAGGGAGAGAGAGAGCGATAGAGGGAGAGAAAGAGAGAAATAGTAGATGTGAATCACTCTACTCACACCGTCTACTGGCATGTACACAGTTATATTGGAGAGGGACTGAATATCCTCTGAAACTGCAGTATTATCATATGATGATAATATAGAAGACACTTCTAGCAATGCTGGAGGTTTCACTGTCCTCATTACTGTTTATATTTCTTTAGATCCTGCTCTGGTCTGGTCATGAGGGCACAATACCAGGATGTTGTTATTAAACTAATACCTGATACTGCAGCTGGTGGACTACTTTGTTATGGGCGGGGTGTTGCTGGGTAACGTGTTGATCTCAGCTGAAGAGCTGGTTTCTCTCTGCTGTGTGTGGTGTATGGGTGTTTGATGTGGTCGTGGGAATGTCAAAGAAAGACAGGTGACAGAAGGTGATGGTGTTCAACTAAACAGTGGTGAGACACTGTAGATTAGAACAGCTGCTTTCTTTGGGTGTATTCAAAAAGGAACCAAACGGAAGCAAACGGGCTGAAACAGGGAGGGACCTACCTCAACTTGTCCAATAAGAAAAACTTGTGTTCATTACTAAATAATTGCACTAATGAATACAACCCAGGTCTCCCACCCTCTCTCCCTACCATCCCTCCCCTCTCACTGACTGACTGGTCAGACCAGTCCGACAGGTAAACAGACCTGAGAGGTTTAGACCATTAGAGACCAAGGTGAAAGGGTGCCATTGGGATGGTTTTTACTAAGTAATTCATGCATTCTACATAAACAATAATGACCTCACAGGCGACTGCAGTAATCACACTACACATTATATGACCCCCAGAACTCAGACACAGTAAAGTGGTCCTTACAAACATGCCCTTAGCCCTCAATGGAACTCCAAGCGTTCCTCCTTGTCTGTAAGACATCAATCAGTCTACACCCCTCCTACAGAATTTGAATATATAGCGAGCGCTTGTGTGTTTGCCCCCTCTCCCCCTCTTAGTCCCCTTCGCTCAGATTCCTGGAGAGAGACAGATGGTTGCCATGGGAACTATCTGGCGGCGTGGCGGGCAGCGAGGAGGAATGTGTTCCTGTGCAGACGGCCAGACGCATCGGTTTCTACCCCGGCCGTCCACAGAATTAACGTGGTCCACACACACCAACACAGTCGTGAAGAGAGGACGACAATGCCTCTTCCCCCCCAGGAGGCTTAAAAGGTTTGGCATGGGCTATCAGATCCTCAAAAAGTTATACAGCTGCACCATTGAGAGCATCTTGACTGGCTGCATCACCGCTTGGTATGGCAACTGCTTGGCATCTGACTGAACGGCGCTACAGAGGGTAGTCCGTATGGCCCAGTGCATCACTGGGGCCGAGCTCCCTGCCATCCAGGACCTTTATACCAGGCAGTGTCAGAGGAAGGCCCTAAAATATGTCAAAAGACTCCATCCACCCAAGATATATACTGTTCTCTCCGCTACGGTACCAGTGCAACTAGCCTGGAACCATCAGAACCCTGAACAGCTTCTACCCCCAAGCCATAAGACTGCTATATAGTTAACCAAATAACTACTCAGACTATCTGCATATACCCCCTTTTGCACTAACTCTTTTGACTCATCACATAAGCTGCTACTGTTTATTATATATCCTGTTGTCCAGTCACTTCACCCCTACTACCTACAGTGCATTCGGAAAGTATTCAGACCCCTTTACTTTTTCCACATTTTGTTTCTTTACAGCCTTATTCTAAAAATGATTAAATTGAAACTGTTCCTCATTAACCTTCACACAATAACCCATTATGACAAAGCGGAAACAGGTTTTTAGAAATGTTCGCAAATTTATATAAAAAAAACCCGGAAATATCTTATTTACATAAGTATTCAGAACCTTTGCCATGAGACTCAAAATTGAGCTCAGGTGCATCCTGTTTCCATTGATCATCCTTGAGATGGTACTAAAAAATGACCTCCCTCATTCTTAAATTGAAGGAGTTCGGAACCGCCAAGACTCTTCCTAGAGCTGGACGCCTGGCCAAACTGAACAATCAGGGGAGAATGGCCTTGGTCAGCGAGGTGGCCAAGAACTCAATGGTCTCCAGAGTTTCTTTGTGGAGATGGGAGAACCTTCCAGAAGGACAACCATCTCTGCAGCACTCCACCAATCAGGCCGTTATGGTAGAGTGGCCAGACGGAAGCCACTCCTCAGTAAAAGGCACATGATAGCCCGCTTGGAGTTTGTCAAAAGGCACCTAGAGGACTCTCAGACCATGAGAAACAACAACAACTCTTTGTCCAGAATGCCAAGCATCACGTCTGGAGGGAACCTGGAACCATCTCTACGGTGAAGCATGGTGGTGGAAGCATCATGCTGTGGGGACGTTTTTCAGCGGCAGGGACTGGGAAACTAGTCAGGATCGAGGGAAAGATGAACAGAGCAAAGTACAGAGAGATCCTTGATGAAAACCTGCTCCAGAGCGCTCAGTACCTCAGACTGGTGCGAAGGTTCACCTTCCAACAGGACAACGACCCTAAGCACACAGCCAAAACAACGCAGGAGTGGCTTCGGGACAAGTCTCTGAATGTCCTTGAGTGGCCCAGCCAGAGCCCGGACTTGAATCCGATCTAACATCTCTGGAGAGGCCCTGAAAATAGCTGTGCAGCGACACTCCCCATCCAACCTGACAGAGGAGACGATCTGCAGAGAAGAATGGGAGAAACTCTCCAAATACAGGTGTGCCAAGCTTGTAGCGTCATACCCAAGAAGCCTCGAGGCTGTAATCGCTGCCAATGGTGCTTCAACAAGGTTGAACAAGGTACTGAGTACTTTTTAATGTCTAAAAACCTGTTTTTGCTTTGTCATAAGGGGGTATTGTGTGTAGACTGATGAGGGAAAAACACATTTGAATCAATTTTATAATAAGGCTGTAATGTAACAAAATGTGGAAAAAGGGGTCTGAATACTTTCCAAATACACTGTATATGTCTACCTAAATGACCTCATACTCCTGCACATCAACTCAGTACTGGTCAGGGTCAATTCCAGTCAATTCAGGAAGTACATTGAAATTCCAATGGCAATTATCCTCAATGCTTTTCAATTAGGAAAATGTGTCATTGGAATTTGGTTTACTTTCTGAATTGACTGGAATTTAAATGGAATTGACTCCAGCCCTGGTGCCCCATGAATATAGCCAAGTTATCACTATAGCCAAGTTACTCATTGTGTATTGATTCCTTGTGTAATTATTATCTATGTTTCTCTCTGCATTGTTGGTAAGGGTCCATAAGTAAGCATTTTCACTCTTAGTCTACAACTGTTGTTTGACTTGATTTTTGGATCTGCCTGTCTCGTGCCGAAGGAGGAAACAGGAGATATCCATGTGTGGAGCAGGCATGGGAGCCCCAGCCCCGTACCCCCATACCACAGCAGATCAGGGGTTACAGGTGAGGTGAGACAGGAGGGTTAAGCCAAGTAAGGCCCCGCATTCCCCCACACATCTACACATACCACCAGTTGCCACAGCAGAGGAGGGCCGCTGGAATACTGTTACATGGCTACTACCATAGAATTAGGAATTAGAATAATTTAATCGGATCTCAATGGCTACTGCCATAGAATTAGGAATTAGAATGATTTTAATCGGATCTCAATGACTACTGCCATCAAAGAGGACTTGTTCACATACGGTACAGTAGAATGGGTTGTACACTGTACAGTAAAAGAACAGTGGAGGCTATGCCGATTGGTCGTCCACACACACACAAGGCAGAGCGGGAACTATGGTCTGGTATTCTGTCCTAAGATCAGATGTTAAACTCATAATCAGGCTGTTACACGTTCCCTAAGACCTCTTGATAAAAGCTAACGCGTCTGCCATTCGTTCCATGTGGGAGGCCAAAGCTCATCTTTTCTTGGCTTTTCCCTACTGAGCAGAATTCCTGTTCAAATCATTCCATACTACTCTCACACAGTACTAACAGCATGCCTTCATCACATTTAACTGACTACTACCAGGCAGTCTTTTCTTGTTGATACAGATTATGTCGCAGATTCAACGCAACATCAAGCTCTTCACTACAACATTAGAGTGCAGAAATCAGAATATACTTAACACACGCATAGAGCGAAGGTTTTGGAGATCCTGGCAGATGGAGACGGTGTGAAGTGCTCTGTTTGTCATATTGAGATGCCTATCGAACTTTTCTTCACGTCTTCATCCATTGATTAGTGTTCATCTGAGTCAAATCCATATAGGCAGATTGTATCCCAACACAAATGTCAGGAGATATTACCAAGCCATATGGCGCTATTCTCAATGACTGCACTTAGAGACCAGATTGCAGGAAAGATGAAAAAAATCGATACAGAAAAAAACACATTTGAAATGATTTGCTCTATCCTCGATTGACCCATGTTGATGTTTTCCTCCCGTGGTGGGAAAGAGGGGGATGGAGGGATGGATTGGGGAGGGATGAAGAGAGGGAACTGGACTCTCTGCAGGGCTACAGAGGAAAGGTCCGCTGTGATCTAAACAGAAACCAAAGATGAGGTGTGGGAGAGGAGCGAGGGAGAGAGGTAGAGAGGGCACGAGGGGGAGTGGTAGACGTAGGGAGAGGTAAAGAGAGAGGAAGCGAGGGAGAGGATTAAATAGTGTCAGCGAACTAGAAAGGCTGAACGGGGGAGCGTCAGGAAAGCAATTCAACTAATAACCTTAGCGATGTGCAGTGCCTGTAAAATATGCAGTGAAAGACAGAACCGAACACTGCTTAGCTCTGACACACACATTCAATCTGCACTCACTCACATGCAGATAGACGGACTGACACAGACACAGAGATGGACAGACAGTACTATAAAACATACCAAAGTAAAAACATTGAAAAACAAACAAGGCCATAGCTGTGGGGACTTGAGGAGCAGAGCAGACTTACCGGGACAGTATGTATCCAGGCCGTGGTTCTTGGCAGTGCAGGAGGTGTGTGTAGGGGAGCCAAGCTCTGATTGTGGAATGCGAGGGCTCTCCACAAATTTTGCTTTCCGCAGGGGGGCTGGGGGCAGAATGCACACACACACACACACACACACACACACACACACACACACACACACACACACACACACACACACACACACACACACACATATATATATAGAAGGAGACAACACACACACAGTGACACAGAACACCCAAATTATAGAAAAGAGAGAGGGGGAGACAGACAGAGAGAGCTTATGAGATTGCGTCGGCACATTGAAATGACTAACACGCAGCAAAGCCTATCCAAGTCGCTCATTTGAGTTTGGTCACAGATACAACTTTAGCTCAAGAGAAACAGGATTGTTACAGTGTCATATAGTATACAGAACACCAAGCCAACACTTCCTATACATTAGTCCTATACATTACAATACCAAATCCACTAACCACATTCCTTGGGCATTTAAAACTATCGGTCGGTAAAGATGATACTTACAGTATAACATAGAACAGAATGTCAAACATCCTCATAGACTTCTATTGAATAATCATCCTCTAAACTTAACAGCACTGACAAATGCAAATGTCTGTCAGCATGCCTAGTGACGCAATCACAGCAAGAATGCAAATGACATACATCCATTTTGGGAATGTATTCACACCCGACTCCGACAGCCAACCTGTCAACAGATCACTTCCACACAACAGGAAAGGTGTCGAGAATGTTAGAATGATACAAATTTGGGGGTGGCGGATGTGACAAATCTGTTTGGCTCAGAATAGAATAGAATGTAATAGAATAAAATACAACAGAAAATAATGGAATAACAGCGGACTTCCTCAAGTGAGGTGTACACTGGATCAGTTTTATAGACGAATGTAATGGCGACACATTCTGAACTTGAATGTTATGCCAGTGTAAAGGACGTCACGCTGCTTGCTTAGCGAGTACCAATTCCTCCCGATTCGGCCCATACCTGCCGCAAACTCAGAACCTCTGCCTCACAAACACACGCCCTCCTCAAGCGTCTTACTCGATCACGTCACCTCAAAAGCTAGCTAATGAGGCAACACAAACGGGACACTTTAGGCTGAGGAGGAAGTTTCACACATCCCCATGTGCTGCACCAGCAATGTTATGATGCAATGTTACGCTAGCCAGGGATGTACACGTCATAGGATAACCACTACAGAGATGTATGACAAACTGAACAGTTCGATTGAGAGACGCCATCTGACGTAAGACAATGCAGTTCAAGAGAAATCTGATCCCCATTCTAAACAGGTGTTAATTTAATAGGCTAGCTTAGCTGGAATCCCATGACATATTCTAAGCAGCTTTTCTCTCGCTCCACTGAGTGTGGGCTCTCACTCCCCTAAATGGCTGGTGTTGGACAATTATGCAAAATAACTCCACCATTCTCAGCCACATATACCTAGCTTATCACATTCTCTGTCTATTACCCAATACTAAAGACTTGGTTCAACAGAAACATTTAGGAAAATATAACTATATGGCATGCCCTTAAGATACTGTGACTGTTCACCCTTTTCTCTGTCATGATAGGTTGAAGCTACTGTCTGTAGTATACATACAGACAGTAGCCTGGCCCAGTTGGGGCATATTCTCTGTAGTATACATACAGACAGAGAATATGCCCCAACTGGGCCAGGCTACTGTCTGTAGTATACATACAGACAGAGAACATGCCCCAACTGGGCCAGGCTACTGTCTGTAGTATACATACAGACAGAGAATATGCCCCAACTGGGCCAGGCTGCATGTCAAGAGGCGGTTGAAACATCTGCCCCTCTGACGATGCCTCACAACAACTGGAGTACAGCAAGAACAACTCAGCACTGTTGAGTTGGCTCAGGGTTCAAATCAGGAGAACACAGAGTGATACAAGATACAGTATACCAGTCTACTGAATGCCACTGTCAGTGTACAGTACAGTATGGAAGAGGAAGTTTACTAACACGACTCAGTTCAACAAGCAGCACAGAGCCAGGCAGCACAGAGCCAGGCAGCACAGAGGCCACAGTGACAAGAAGCCCTACTGAGTCACAGCCAGGAGAGGAGTGGGAGAGGACTCACTCACAGAGACGCCCCACCAGCACCATGATATACAGTACAATACTATTGAGAACAGTCCTGCATGTAGGGTAGTGTTTAGAGCAATTAATGACTCAGCATTGGGTAAGAGACACAAATACCACACACACACAGATCACTGAGGACTTGACATGGACCAACACCACCACCACCATTGTCAAGAGGGAGCAACAGTGCCTCTACTTCCTAACGCGGCTGAAGAAATTCAGCATGCCGCCCCAGGTCCTCCCCAAATACTACCTCTGCATAATCGAAAGTGTCCAGACCGGTTGCATCATGGCCTGGTATGGGAATTGCTCCGTCCATGACCGCAAGGCCCTCCAGCGGGTGGTGAAGACAGCCCAGTACATCACTAGGGCCGTGTTCCCACCCATCCAGGACATCTACTCGATAGGAAGGCCTGCAGCATAATCAGGGATCCCACACAGCCCAGCCACGAGCTGTTCTCTCCCTTACTGGCAGAGAGTATCGGAGCATGAAGTCTGATACCATCAGACTACTGAACACTTGAACTAGACTGACCAACTGCACTGACACTCTGCACCTTAGCATACATGCACTCACTCACACACACACCCAAAGAGTTACAGTTGAAGTTGGAAGTTTACATACACCTTAGCCAAATACATTTAAACTCAGTTTTTCACAATTCTGACATTTAATCCTAGTCAAAAATCCCTGTTTTAGGTCAGTTAGGATAACATATTTATTTTAAACGTGAAATATCAGAATAATAGTAGAGAGGGATTTATTTCAGCATTTATTTATTTCATCACATTCCCAGTGGGTCAGAAGTTTACATACATTCAATTAGTATTTGGTAGCATTGCCTTTAAATTGTTTAACTTGGGTCAAACATTTTGGGTAGCCTTCCACAAGCTTCCCACAATTAGTTGGGTGAATTTTGGCCCATTCCTCCTGGAACTGAGTCAGGTTTGTTGGCCTCCTTGCTCGCACACACTTTTTCAGTTCTGCCCACAAATCCTCTATTGGGTTGAGGTCAGGGCTTTGTGATGGCCATTCCAATACCTTGACTTTGTTGTCCTTGGCCATTTTGCCACAACTTTGGAAGTCGATTTTGTGAAGTGCACCAGTCCCTTCTGCAGCTAACCACCCCCACAACATGACGCTGCCACCCCCGTGCTTCACGGTTGGATGGTGTTATTCGGCTTGCAAGCCTCCCCCATGTTCCTCCAAACATAATGATGGTCATTATGGCCAAACAGTTCTATTTTTGTTTCATCAGACCAGAGGACATTTCTACAAAAAGTATGATCTTTGTCCCCATGTGCAGTTGCAAACTGTAGTCTGGCTAATTTATGGCGGTTTTGGAGCAGTGGCTTCTTCCTTGCTGACCGGCCATTCTGACCAACCTTTTTTATGTCAATATAGGACTCGTTTTACTGTTGATATAGATACTTTTGTACCTGTTTCCTCCAGCATCTTCACAAGGTCTTTACTGTTGTTCTGGGATTGATTTTCACTTTTCGCACCAAAGTACGTTTATCTCTAGGAGACAGAACGCGTCTCCTTCCTGAGCGGTATGTCGGCTGCGTGGTCCTATGGTGTTTATACTTGCGTACTATTGTTTGTACAGATGAACATGGTACCTTCAGGCGTTTGGAAATTGCTCTCAAGAATGAACCAGACTTGTGGTGGTCTACAATTTTTTTCTGATATCTTGGCTGATTTCTTTTGATTTTCACATGATGTCAAGCAAAGATGCACTGCGTTTGAAGGTAGGCCTTGAAATACATCCACAGGTACACCTCCAATTGACTCAAATGATGTCAATTAGCCTATCAGAAGCTTCTACAGCCATGACATAATTTTCTGGAATTTTCCAAGCTGGTTAAAGGCACAGTCAATTTATGTAAATGCATGTAAACTTCTGAACAACTGGAATTGTGATACATTGAATTATAAGTGAAATAATCTGTTTGTAAACAATTGTTGGAAAATTTACTTGTGTCATGCACAAAGTAGATGTCCTAACCGACTTGCCAAAACTATAGTTTGCTCACACACACACACACACACACACACACACACACACACACACACACACACACACACACACACACACACACACACACACACACACACACACACACACACACACACACACACACACACACACACACACACAGCTGCTCCCAGACTTGTATTATTACTGCTAAATACTACACAATTTAAACACTTGCCCCCGAATCACAACTTCCCCAAAACAACTATAAATATTGGACAATAAATTGTACCTTCCTGTAATATAATTATGCAAAAATTTTTATTCTATTCTACTGAGTCATTGATCTTTTGTTCGTATTCTTATCGTTTATTATTTCTTATTGTTGTTGCATTGTCCAGAAGGAATCTTCAAGCAAGCAATTCATTGGACGGTGTATACCATGTGTATCCTGTATATATGACTAATAAAACTTGAAATACGCACAAACACACACATTGAGTCTACATTGAGGATAACCAGATACTAGTAAAAAAATATACAGTGTGGGAAACCTACACTAGCATTAGTGTAATCCCTGGGATTGTGGTAGTGTGTAGTGTGAGAATGTGGTAGTGTGGTAGTGTGTAGTGTGTGTGAGAGAATGTGGTAGTGTGGTAGTGTGTGTGTGAGAATGTGGTAGTGTGTAGTGTGCTGTGTGGTATTGTGGTAGTGTGTGTGAAACAGACCAAGACATTAATCAAAGACGTCCTTTCTATTCCCCTCAGACAGTCTTTGTAAAGCCAGGGCTTTAGAAACATTATCAAAAAGAACATTTCCTGCAAAATGTATTCATTTAGATTCTAATTCAATGTGTGCGTATGAAAGAGAAAGGCTCATTTTAAATATGACAGTCCATTCAGACACAAGCTAGGCTTTGTGCAAACAGATGAGATGTAAATATGAAATTAATATCCCATATGAATGAATGAATATGAACGATTCATGAATGATAAACAATGAGAAAAGGTGTTGATAGCAGGGTGTTACAATAATGTCAATCAGTCATTCACACTCACCTGTATAAACACACCCCCTTTCGGTGTGTTTGAATTCAATGGCATGCCCTTTGAGTTGTGCAATGCCCCAGTACATTTCAGGAATGCATGTTCCATGGAGTGCAAGTTTGGAGACTGTCGCTATAAATCACACATTTACACCGAAGGCCCTGCACTTGCAGAGACACCTTGCCAAGCCCTCAAGGTCGCTACGACAACAAGCATTTCCTTTTACTGTAAACACACCATTGTCATCTACAGTATTCACCTATATTGATTCATGGTTACACAGTATTCAAGTTGTATTCACAGAATTCACATTGTATTCACAGAATTCACATTGCCATGAACCAAGCAGCACAAGATCTCTCTGACCTCAATGGGACTTCCTGGATAAATAAACATATAAAAAGAATGAGCATTTTATATTGTAATGGTATTTGTTCTGCAACATGCTATGCATGCAAAAAAACAACTGCTTATTCACTTGGGCACACTAGTGGACAAAACAGTATGCCCACTACAGTAACTACTGCAGTACCTTACAAAGCCTACTGCAGTACCGCTCCAGTACCTTACTAGGCCTACTGCAGTACTTTACTAGACTTACTGCAGTACCACTACAGTAACTACTGCAGTACCGCTACAGTAACTACTGCAGTACCGCTACAGTAACTACTGCAATACCTTACTAGGCCTACTGCAGTACTTTACTAGGCTTACTGCAGTACCACTACAGTAACTACTGCAGTACATTACTAGGCCTAGTGTAGTACTTTACTAGGCTTTTTTTATTTTTAATTTCACCTTTATTTAACCAGGTAGGCTAGTTGAGAACAAGTTCTCATTTACAACTGCGACCTGGCCAAGATAAAGCACAGCAGTGTGAACAGACAACAACACAGAGTTACACATGGAGTAAACAATAAACAAGTCAATAACACAGTAGAAAAAAAAAAAAAAAAGAGTCTATATACATTGTGTGCAAAAGGCATGAGGAGGTAGGCGAATAATTACAATTTAGCAGATAAACACTGGAGTGAAAAATTATCAGATGGTCATGTGCAGGTAGAGATACTGGTGTGCAAAAGAGCAGAAAAGTAAATAAATAAAAACAGTATGGGGATGAGGTAGGTAAATTGGGTGGGCTATTTACCGATGGACTATGTACAGCTGCAGCGATCGGTTAGCTGCTCAGATAGCAGATGTTTAAAGTTGGTGAGGGAGATAAAAGTCTCCAACTTCAGTGATTTTTGCAATTAGTTCCAGTCACAGGCAGCAGAGAACTGGAAGGAAAGGCGGCCAAATGAGGTGTTGGCTTTAGGGATGATCAGTGAGATACACCTGCTGGAGCGCGTGCTACGGGTGGGTGTTGCCATCGTGACCAGTGAACTGAGATAAGGCGGAGCTTTACCTAGCATGGACTTGTAGATGACTTGGAGCCAGTGGGTCTGGCGACGAATATGTAGCGAGGACCAGCCGACTAGAGCATACTGGTCGCAGTGGTGGGTGGTATAAGGTGCTTTAGTAACAAAACGGATGGCACTGTGATAAACTGCATCCAGTTTGCTGAGTAGAGTATTGGAAGCTATTTTGTAGATGACATCGCCGAAGTCGAGAATCGGTAGGATAGTCAGTTTTACTAGGGTAAGTTTGGTGGCGTGAGTGAAGGAGGCTTTGTTGCGGAATAGAAAGCCAACTCTAGATTTGATTTTAGATTGGAGATGTTTGATATGAGTCTGGAAGGAGAGTTTACAGTCTAGCCAGACACCTAGGTACTTATAGTCCACATATTCTAGGTCGGAACCATCCAGGGTGGTGATGCTAGTCGGGCGTGCGGGTGCAGGCAGCGAACGGTTGAAAAGCATGCATTTGGTTTTACTAGCGTTTAAGAGCAGTTGGAGGTCACGGTAGGAGTGTTGTATGGCATTGAAGCTCGTTTGGAGGTTAGATAGCAAGCACAGTGTCCAAGGAAGGGCCAGAAGTATACAGAATGGCGTCGTCTGCGTAGAGGTGGATCAGGGAATCGCCCGCAGCAAGAGCAACATCATTGATATATACAGAGAAAAGAGTCGGCCCGAGAATTGAACCCTATGGCACCCCCATAGAGACTGCCAGAGGACCGGACAACATAGCCTCCGATTTGACACACTGAACTCTGTCTGCAAAGTAGTTGGTGAACCAGACAAGGCAGTCATTAGAAAAACCGAGGCTACTGAGTCTGCCGATAAGAATATGGTGATTGACAGAGTCGAAAGCCTTGGCCAGGTCGATGAAGACGGCTGCACAGTACTGTCTTTTATCGATGGCGGTTATGATGTCGTTTAGTACCTTGAGCGTGGCTGAGGTGCACCCGTGACCGGCTCGGAAACCAGATTGCACAGCGGAGAAGGTACGGTGGGATTCGAGATGGTCAGTGATCTGTTTGTTGACTAGGCTTTCGAAGACCTTAGCTAGGCAGGGCAGGATGGATATAGGTCTGTATCAGTTTGGGTCCAGGGTGTCTCCCCCTTTGAAGAGGGGGATGACTGTGGCAGCTTTCCAATCCTTGGGGATCTCAGACGATATGAAAGAGAGGTTGAACAGGCTGGTAATAGGGGTTGCGACAATGGCGGCGGATAGTTTCAGAAATAGAGGGTCCAGATTGTCAAGACCAGCTGTACGGGTCCAGGTTTTGCAGCTCTTTCAGAACATCTGCTATTTGGATTTGGGTAAAGGAGAAGCTGGGGAGGCTTGGGCGAGTAGCTGCAAGGGGGGGGCGGAGCTGTTGGCCGAGGTTGGAGTAGCCAGGAGGAAGGCATGGCCAGCCGTTGAGAAATGCTTGTTTAAGTTTTTGATTATCAACTACTGCAGCACCTTACTAGGCTTACTGCAGTACCGCTACAGTAACTACTGCAGTACCTTACTAGGCCTACTGCAGTACTTTACTAGGCTTAATGCAGTACCACTACAGTAACTACTGCAGTACCTTACTAGGCCTACTGCAGTACTTTACTAGGCTTACTGCAGTACCACTACAGTAACTACTGCAGTACCTTACTAGGCCTACTGCAGTACTTTACTAGGCTTAATGCAGTACCGCTACAGTAACTACTGTAGTACCTTACTAGGCTTACTGCAGTACCACTACAGTAACTACTGCAGTACCTTACTAGGCCTACTGCAGTACTTTACTGGGCTTACTGCAGTACCGCTACAGTAACTACTGCAGTACCTTACTAGGCTTACTGCAGTACCACTACATTAACTACTGCAGTACCTTACTAAGGCTTACTGCAGTACCGCTACAGTAACTACTACAGTACCACTTAAAGCCTGTCTGGTTGGATGGTTGTCTCAACAACACTGCCCAGATGTGAGTGTGAAACACTGGGAGGTGTTGTGTTCATTCAGCTCAAACTGAAAATAGAGGCTGCTGACAGCAGCACCGTACAAGCTCCATTAACTCAGCCGCTTTAGTGTGTGTGTGTGTGTGTGTGTGTGTGTGTGTGTGTGTGTGTGTGTGTGTGTGTGTGTGTGTGTGTCATTACACCCATAGGGGGATTAGCCCACTAAGGTAACACACAGAATACACACAGAGGGAGGAGCTGATCTTCTAAGAACACTCATTAACCTATGGTTCTCTCATTCTCCACTCTGCCCCAAATGCTGTTTATTTTGCGCCTCAGATAACCTTTGTGTGCCAGCAGGATTACAGCTTAAAGCAACTCCAATATTATTAATAATGTTATAGCTACGGTCCGGTTTATGTAAGGTTTACAAGGTCTTTCATGCCAGACTCTCACATAGCAATGTATTTCTATATTAAAGCTACATGCCGGTTTATGGAAGGTTACATTGAGTCTTTATCACACGACTTTCATTATACATATACAGTAGCTAGCACGAGACTTCCAATACAGTTTAAAACAACATCCAAAGCATACATGCTAGTATTATTCATGTTATAGCTATGGGCCGGTACATGTAAGGTTAGCCTATAGTCCATCCAACCAATGCTTACATAAGATAAGAGAATTACTTTACTATTCCCATGTCGACATTTTGTTTGTGGCTCTGTGTACATTAACATACAGTATTCATTAAGCATACAAAAGACAACACAAATACAGACAAATACAAAGAGAATTAAACAACACAGGAAGACAAACAATATCAACAATCGAAAACAAAACGTCACAACGCAAACACATAAGCCCCGCGGGTCATCACAGTGTAGCTCCCTGAAATTAGAATCAAGCTTCTATAGCCAACAGCCTTGGTTAACATGGATGATAACGGTCTGGTGATAACTAAGAGATTACAGAGAGGAGGAACTACAATACATGCCTCTACTGTAGGGTTCTTCCTTCAACTGCAGACTAGGTGAAAAATCGGTCGATGTGCCCTTGAGCAAGGCACTTAACCCTAATTGCTCAGTCGTTGTGGATAAGAGCATCTGCTACATGACTAAAATGTCAAATGCAATGACTCAGCAGAAAGGGGTAGAGAAAAGCTAATGGTCAGTACGTCCGACACCCTGACCTTTCATTCACAATATTATTTCTCTCACGTCCACCCCCGGACCACCTGCTGCAGTCAGGGTCAATGTAGAGGCAGGGCCACTTGCTCTTCAGACAACCACAGCTGAGGAAGAGAGGAAACGAATACAGGGCGAAGAAGACTGAGAATGGCACATCAACACCAGAAAAGAGTTACGTGATACCTTTATACTGCATTGAGGAGGCACTCTTCAGATAACTATAGGGATGGAGAGACTACAGGGTGAGGGTATATTTGAGACAGTCTGAGAATAACATACCAGTAACACATTTAGGAGGTCCTCTTCTGTTAAATATAGTGGAGGAAGAGAGAGAGAGACTTGAGAGGATGAGAATGACACGCCATCAGTAAAGAGTTATGTGACCCTGTGATAGTGCATCGAGGAGGACAGGTGATATACTCGAGTTCAATTTGATACTGTGATATTGCATTGAGAATGACACACCATCAGTGGACAGTTATTTGACATCAATTGAAGAGTGCATTTATGAGGTGAGAGTATAGTATAATTGCTTAAGACCCAATGTGGATGGATGATGGAGCAAACCCTAATAAAAGCCAGCATGCCTTGACCCTTAACCCCTGACCCCAGTCCCAACTGAGCTCTAACCCCTAGTAAGGCTATAGGCCCAGAGCAAGGCATGCAGTATGGTCTAGGTCCTCCAACCTCTGTCTCTTATACAGTGCCTTCAGAAAGTATTCACACCCTGTAACGATTCTCATTGGTGGAAGGAGAGGAGGACCAAAATGCAGCGTGGTAAGTGTTCGTCATATTTTAATTGAAAAACTGAACACTACACAAAAAAACAACAAAGAGAAAACGAAACAGTTCTGCCAGGTGAACGGACACTAAACAGAAAGTGAACGCCCACAACCAAAATGGGGAAAACAGGCTACCTAAGTATGATTCTCAATCAGAGACAACGAACGACACCTGCCTCTGATTGAGAACCATACTAGGCCAAACACATAGAAATATAACAACATAGAAAAAAGAACATAGACTACCCACCCCAACTCACGCCCTGACCAACCTAACACAAAGACATAAAAAAAGGAACTAAGGTCAGAACGTGACACACCCCTTGATTTTTTCCACACTTTGTTGTGTTAAAAAGTGGGATACAAATGTATTTAATTGTAATTTTTTACAACGACCTACACAAAGTAATGTCAAAGTGGAAGAACAATTCAAACATTTGAAATTTGTATTAATAGAAAATAAAACACTAATATATCTTGATTAGATAATTATTCAACCCCCTGAGTCAATACATGTTAGAATCACCTTTGAGTCATTCTGGGTAAGTCTATAAGAGCTTTGCACACCTGGATTGTACAATATTTGCCCATGATTTATTTTTTTAAATTCCTTAAACACTGTCAAGTTGGTTGTTGATCATTGTTAGACAGACATTTTCAAGTTATGCTATAGATTTTCAAGTCGATTTAAGACAAAACTGTAACTAGGCCACACAGGAATATTCAATGTTGTCTTTGTAAGCAAACTCCAGTGTATATTTGGTCTTGTGTATATTTGTCCTGCTAAAATGTGAATTTGTCTCACAGTGTCTGTATGAAAGCAGACTGAACCAGGTTTTCCGCTACAATTTTGCCTGTCCTTAGCTCTATTACATTTATTTTTATCCCCCAAAAATTCCCTACTCCTTGCCGATGACGAGCATACTGATAACATGATGCAGCCACCACCATGCTTGTAAATGTGAAAATATTAAGCTTGGTACTCAGTAATGTGTTGTGTTGTGTTGGATTTGCCCCAAACATAGCACTTTGTACTCAGGACAAAAAGTACATTTCCTTGCCACATTCTTTTGCAGTATTACATTAGTGCCTTAATGCAAACAGAATACATGTTTTGGAATGTTTTTTTTTCTTCTGTACAGGCTTCCTTATTTTCCCTCACTCATGAAGTTAGTATTGTAGAGTCATTACAATGTTGATCAATTCCTCAGTTTTCTCCTAGCACAGCCATTAAACTCTGTAACTGTTTCAAAATCCCCATTGGCCTCATGGTGAATTCCCTGAGTGGTTTCCTTCCTCTCTGGCAACTGAGTTAGGAAGAATGCCTGTATCTTTGTAGTGACTGCGTGTATTGGGACACCATCCGAAGCGTAATTAATAAGTTCACCATGCTCAACGGGATATTATATGTCTGCTTTTTTTGTTGCCCATCTACCAATAGGTGCCCTTCTTCGCATTGGAAAACCTCCCAAGGTCAACCTCCCAAGGACTTGTCATGCAAATGTTTATTCTTGAACTTATTTAGGCTTGAAAATAACAAAAGGGTTGAATACTTATTGACTCAAGACATTTCAGCTTTTTTATTACATTTTGTAAAAATGTCTAAAAACGTCATTCTAATTTGATAAGTATGGGGTATTGTGTGTAGATCAGTGACACAATATCTCAATTTAATCAGGCTTAAATTTAGGCTGGAACACAACAAAATGTGGAAAAGGTCAAGGGGTGTAAATACTTTCTGAAGGCATTGTATACGCCTATTTACCCACCAATTTTGTGATATCCAATTGCGATCCAATTATGATCGTCTCATCGCTAAAACTCCCCAACAGGCTCGGGAGAGGTGAAGGTCGAGTCATGCCTCCTCCGAAACATGACCCGCCAAACCGCTCTTCTTAACACCCGCCCGCTTAACCCGGAAGCCAGCAGCACCAATGTGTTCGGAGGAAACACTGTTCAACTAATGACCGAAGTCAGCCTGCAGGTGCCCCGGCATGCCACAAGGAGTCACTAGAGCGCGATGAGCCAAGTAAAGCTCCCCTGGCCAAACCCTCCCCTAAGCAGGACTATGCTGGTCCAATTGTGCACCGCCCTATGGGACTCCCGGTCACGGCCGGTTGTGACACAGACTGGGATCGAACCTGGGTCTGTACTGATGCCTTAGACCGCTGCGCCACTCGGGAGGCCAATAAAATGTATTTATAAAGCCTTTTTTACATTAGCAGTTTGTCACAAAGTGATTAACAGTAACCTGACCTAGACTCCAAAGAGCAAGCAGAAGCACAGTGATATTGGGGAAATAAAAACATCCTACTGTGAATAACCTCACATACTGTAGATCCCTTAAATTAAAATCTGGATCCCAAAGCCAGTTTCACTGAGTTTCTTCATTCTTCCCCTCTAAATCAGGGACGGATTTAGACCTGGGACACCAGGTGGGTGCATTTAATTATCAGGTAGAACAAAAACCAGCAGACTCTGGACCTCGTAGGGTGAGACCGGAATACCCCTGCTGTAGATGGATACCTCTGGCTGACACTAAGTCAAGTAGAAGGTTCATAATAATGCATAGGATTTGTATTTCTAAAAGTAAAAAACAAACACTTATTGACTTGTTTCAGGCAAGATGTCTTTGAGAAGAGTGGAGGTGATTTAAGCACAACCGAGCAAGGAAAAACAGTGAAAATGCTTTAAAGTCACTAATGTTAGTGAAAGCAATTTTCCTGTAAAGATAACGAGGATGAGAAAAGACAAAAGAGCAAAGCTTAATTGACACAGACCATCCATTCACCTAATTGCAGTTATAGCAATAGTATCATCAATGGAAAACACTGGCGTGGTGACCTGAATCCCAAAAGACTAACATATTTGGGTCAACATATCCACTGTTAATGGATACATAACTCCAAAACCTAGCCTAGATAACAGTCCTCTCCTCCCACTGCCAAGATATATGATTTTGTACTGAATGGCAGGTATTAAAGGGGCTTTGGGAGATTGGTGTTATCGCCATGCTGTAAAGTTGTGCAGTGGACTATGACGTCTGTGACAGCCCTAGTGACACACAAACACCCAACTGCATTTACCTGTAACAGGAGTGTTTGCTCATTTTGCTAGTGTCAACATTAGCAGAGGAGTGGAGGGGTAGTCAGTGTATGTAACGCATGGTAATCCCACTGCTGTGTTTTGTAAGCAAATCATTATCAAGCCTATTAATAGCACACTGCGGGTTTCTCATTCTAACACAGCTTCTTGTAGAACAGTCTTTGTGTGCGTCCCAAATGGCACCATATTCCCTTTATAATGCACTGCTATGGGCCCTGGTCAAAAAAGTACGCTGTATAGGAAATGGGTATGATTTGGGACGCAGCCTTTCATTGTATAAGAACCCACTGATAACCCAATGAAACAAAAAAGTCATACATATTGACAATAAATCCACTTAAACATATACTGACTCCTACGAACAGGTTAAATTGACTCCATTTCTCCTTCTAGACAAGTCCTGCACTGTTTAATCACCCTGTATAAAACCAATAACAAAGTCATTCTAAATAAATTATTTTACAAATTAACTCGTACTATAGGCACAAAAAAATGGACAAATGTACAATACTTTCTGACCTACATTAACCTGCATTAACTCATGGTGAAGGTTTAGTTGTAGCAACACAATTGTAGATGAGTTGTGTTTCGACAGTGATGCTGCAGTGACACTGAGGTGATGGATGGACTTGACAGGCTCCAAGTACTTTCAACAGCGTCCACCAGTCCACCAACCAGACAGTCAACATAATGAGATTCCGGTTCCAACCTTTCACTCTGAGAGACAAAGTAGGGTTTTTTTACAAGAGAGTGGTGTCATCAACACTTGATTTATTGCTTGAACGTCACCATGCAGAGTACAGACTTTGACTACTTTCTATGGAGACAGTGTTTGCATCCCAAATGGCACCCTATGTTTCCTGGTCAAAAGTAGTGCACTACATAGGAAAATAGCGTGCCATTTGCGACACATCCAATCTCTCTTTCAGTGGGCTGGCTGGCTTTCTGATAACAATTGAGTGGTGAAAATGGTCTGTACGAAGCTCCAATATGCAGGAACCAACCCAGAGGCTGTTGGTTTTTCAAGAGAATAGAATACACGTTATGCTCCACTGGTTTTCCTTTGATAACCAAATTAACCTTAAATGGATTTGTAACAGGCTATTATTACTAATGTGCAACCGTTCTCCGTGTGAATGTTGCTAGCTGTAGCTGACTGTTTATCAGAATTGATGTAGAAAACGCCTCAGGAGATTGGATGTTTCGCTTTTCAGATTTATTCCCCCAACTTCACTCGGGTATCTAAACCCAATTGTCTGATACAGGGTCATGGGATTGCTGTGCGGAAATAGCGGAGAAATTGAGCAATTACATACAGAACATTGATATCACCTAAAGTAGAATGGGTTCAGAGGTTTTAAGATTTGGAGTTGCAGGTGAGTGAACTGTGAAACAACTGGGATTCCCTCACTCATACATAGGTTTCTGCCGAAAAACTAAAACAACAAATCCTCAGCTCCTCATAGAAAGGGTTTTACTCAACCTTCCACAAAGTGAAGTAAATATATCATTTGAGTTCAGTACTCTGTATAGTATTTAGTTGGTTTCTGATAAAACACACTATAATCAGTGATGACTGTCAAGCAAGGTCAGACGATCCAACATGTCTGACAGATAGAAGTACAGGTAACTGCCAAAATAATGGAAACACTTGAGTAAATGAAGAAGACAAAGTATATTGAAAGCAGGTGCTTCCACACAGTTGTGGCTCCTAAGTTAATTAAGCAATTAACATTCCATATTGCTTAAGGTCATGTATAAAAATGCTGGGCAGGTCATTATTTTGTCTACCATGTCTATGCACCCATAGGATAACAATGCTTCCATCCACAGGGTACAAGTGGTCACTGAATGGTTTGATGAGCATGAAAACAGTGCAAACCATATGCCATGGCTGGCTCAGTCACCAGATCTCAATTCAATGTAATACATATGGGAGGTTCTGGAGCGACAGCCACCATCACCATCAGCAAAACACCAAATTATGGAATTTCTAATGGAAGAATGGTGTCGCATCCATCCAATAGAGTTCCAGACACTTGTAGGATCTATGCCAAGGTGCACTGAAGCTGTTCTGGCTCGTGGTGGCACAAGGCCCTATTAAGACACTTTATGTTGGTGTTTCCTTTATTTTTGCAGTTACCTGTAGATCAAGAAACAAATAATTGACAATTCAACATGAAGAAATAATACTGAGTGACTAACGCTCCCTCATTTCAACAGAGATCTGGCTTAGCTATAAAATGGGGGACACCAACTAACACACGGAAATAGCAACATTTGCCAATGATTAACGGCACATGCTACTTCCATAGACTTTTAAGTTCCATCATTGTCTTAGGCAATACTCTAAAGGAGCATATACCGGTAGATGAATTCTATCTGTATTTGTCTATCTCTTCCCAAAATGACCTTCAGCTCAATAGGGGTAATGCCTTGTGACAGATTCACATCCTTCAACATCATCCCATCCAAGATGGCAGGCGGAGAGGCTGAATGTACACATGTCATCATCAAGCCCTGTGATGTAATCATGTCACAGACACAGGGAGGAGAGCTGCCCTCTGCCTGAAAGCACACCATTACAGACTGATTGTTTGTGTCTAAGTCTGTCAAGAGGGACAGAGTGTCATTGTTTAACGCTAATATCCTTTCTAACCGAGACTGACCGACAACAAGGAGCCTTATCACAACTCTCTGCAGGAAGTGACTCTTCTGGAATTTGTCGATGGTGAGTGCGTGTATCCTTCTCCTCATCAAATGCCTTCATTCACCTGAAACCACCAGCAGTAGCAGCTACTGATGAGGTTCATTTTGTTATGTGGTTTATACCAGCTAGATGGCTATCCCAGAGACACAGAGAGAGAGACAGAGAGAGAGGGACAGAGAGAGAGAGACAGAGAGAGAGACAGAGAGAGAGAGAGAGTGATAGGCAAGCAGCTCCGATGGACGTATGGAGCCGAGAGTGGGAAGGAAGACATGACGTCTCTCAAATTGTGATACATAACAACAACAACCTGATGACACGATGCGGGTCGGGGACAACCTACCTAACATACTATTTCCACCTGTTAACAGACATATAAACTCAGATATATATGGGCATAACAAATAGATGCGCACACAATCAGAAGTACAGGTGGATCCTACAGCGTGAGCACCAGAAGCCGCCCACCAGTAGCCAGTTAGTGCTTTGACACACACACACTTGCACTCAGAGACGAGTCAATGTCTACCCACGCTGACGCATGAAACAAGACAAACTCACTGCAAAAACAGTATCAGTATGGCACTCTGGTTGATTCACTCTTCCTTGAACCTACATTCTGATTACAGCCACAAAGACCTTAGCCTACCTCCTCTTTCTCCTTACAAGCCCAGCTTGCTGTACCAAGAAAAGCATTCAAGCCTATGATGTATCTATCCACTCCTACACACTGACCCCCCATAGAGCTTCCTCACCTGGGCCAGGCCTGGCGCAGACCAGGTGAGGTATAGCAGAGGTGGTATGGGATATCCTTGTGTATTTAACAATGTCACAAGGATACATTATTTTAAGCTTTGTCATTGTTAAAATAGGCCCACAAATTTTCTCTACAAAATGAACACTCACACAAGTGATAGGACACTAACGTCCATTCAGATATTCAGCTTTTCTAATAACCGTGCCCATCCCTAGTTCGGAGTGGCTCACCATTCTCAAACCAGATCCCGCATGATTGTGGAAGGCTGGAATATGTCACCAGTTCCCCTCCTTCTCCGTCCAGTGACACAAACAGACCTTCCTCCCTGAACGATGACCAGTTCATCCAAAACAGCCTCTGGTTGGTAGCCACACGGCAAGCAGCACTGCAAGCCAAACGGGAGGAAAAATAAGAAGCTTTCTCCTCCTCTCTTCTTTCAAAGTAATCCTCCACAGGTCTCAGTGCTGCTGACGCTGTTCAGTCCGCTCGATTCAGCCGCGGTAAATGATATGGGGGCAGGAGGCAGATATGGCTGGGTGACAGGAGGAGTGAGAGGAGGAAGAGGAAGAGGGGAAGGAGGTGGAGGAGGAAGGCACCCAGGCAGCAGTCACTGTGTCACTAGGGAAAGAGAAAGGGACACCGAGGTGACATTCCCTCGGATGGCTTCATGCATCCTCAGACAGTTGGCCAGCTATCTCTTTCCAAAAAAAGAAGACCTTTCCTAAGCAGCAGAGGCGAAGACGGACCATTAGATGGATTGCGAGCTCATTCGTGTCCGTGACTAGCGCTTAGAGGTGTTATGTATGGATGTGAGAGGCGCTGATAGTTCCATGGTAGCAGGGAGCCCAGGTCTCCTCTCTACACCAGCAGATGAATGGCGCAGTGCTGCTGTTGTCATGACAACCACCAGGGAGGACAGGGAGGGAGGAGGAGGGTATGGATAGATGGAAAGAGAGAAAAAAATGTAATAAAAGAGGAGAAGGGAGTGAGGGAGGGTCGTATTAAAGGGACCCTTTCACAGTTTATAGTGGTGAGAAGCTTTGGGGACAGATCTGGGTAAAAACAAAAGCAGGATCATCTGCAGGGAGATAGGGTCTCTCTGTGAAAATATTACTCAACCTCCTCTTGGGCCCGAGACTCCCTGCACCCGCCTGTCTGTCCTTGTCTTACCCTTGAAACTCATGGCCCTTCAACCGCAGCCATTTTTATAGATATTCTCTATTTTCTCCTTCTTCTCATGCTTCCTTGGTCTCAGTTACTTCCTTCCTTTCTCCCTCTCTGGCTGGTGTGATTACATGGGATTGAAATAGATTAAATTATGGGATGGGGATGCTCTGTTGTTGGCGTAAAGATGTGTAGGAAACTTAGACCGATATGTTGATTGGATCTGGTCCTCCGTGACAGTCAACATTTTGTGATTTCAATTCTAGTTGTGTCGCTTTCTCCCCCTACCCTTCTCTATCTGTCTCTCAATAAGCCATAATCATTATTATGTTTTCTGTTCTCGTCAGACGTAGCAGCAAAGTTCTAAAAGAGAATTGGGAAGCGAAATTCAGAACATTTACTGAAAATGTGTATTTTGTATTTAATATAGATCCCCATTAGCTGCTGCCAAGGCATCAGCTACTCTTCCTGGGGTCCGGCAAAATTAACGCAGTTATACAATTTAAAAAACATTACAATATATTCATAACAGATTTCACAACACACTGAGTGCCCTCAGGCCCCTAATCCACTATCACATACAGTGGGGAGATCAAGTATTTGATACACTGCTGATTTTACAGGTTTCCCTACTTACAAAGCATGTAGAGGTCTGTAATTTTTATCATAGGTACACTTCAACTGTGAGAGACGGAATCTAAAACAAAAATCCAGAAAATCACATTGTATGATTTTTTTAAGTAATTAATTTGCATTTTATTGCATGACATAAGTATTTGATACATCAGAAAAGCAGAACTTAATATTTGGTACAGAAACCTTTATTTGCAATTACAGAGATCATACGTTTCCTGTAGTTCTTGACCAGGTTTGCACACACTGCAGCAGGGATTTTGGCCCACTCCTCCATACAGACCTTCTCCAGATCCTTCAGGTTTCGGGGCTGTCGCTGGGCAATAAAGACTTTCAGCTCCCTCCAAAGATTTTCTATTGGGTTCAGGTCTGGAGACTGTCTAGGCCACTCCAGGACCTTGAGATGCTTCTTACGGAGCCACTCCTTAGTTACCCTGGCTGTGTGTTTCGGGTCGTTGTCATGCTGGAAGACCCAGCCATGACCCATCTTCAATGCTCTTACTGAGGGAAGGAGGTTGTTGGCCAAGATACATGGCCCCATCCATCCTCCCCTCAATAAGGTGCAGTCGTCCTGTCCCCTTTGCAGAAATGCATCCCCAAAGAATGATGTTTCCACCTCCATGCTTCATGGTTGGGATGGTGTTCTTGGGGTTCTACTCATCCTTCTTCTTCCTCCAAACACGGCGAGTGGAGTTTAGACTAAAAAGCTATATTTTTGTCTCATCAGACCACATGACCTTCTCCCATTCCTCCTCTGGATCATCCAGATGGTCATTGGCAAACTTGGCTGGCTTGAGCAGGGGGACCTTGTGCGCGCTGCAGGATTTTAATCCATGACGGCGTAATGTGTTACTCATGGTTTTCTTTGAGACTGTGGTCCCAGCTCTCTTCAGGTCATTGGCCAGGTCCTGCCGTGTAGTTCTGGGCTGATCCCTCACCTTCCTCATGATCATTGATGCCCCGCGAGGTGAGATTTTGCATGGAGCCCCAGACCGAGTGTTATTGACCGTCATCTTGAACTTCTTCCATTTTCGAATAATTGCGCCAACAGTTGTTGCCTTCTCACCAAGCTACTTGCCTATTGTCCTGTAGCCCATCCTAGCCTTGTGCAGGTCTACAGTTTTATCCCTGATGTCCTTACACAGCTATCTGGTCTTGGCCATTGTGGAGAGGTTGGAGTCTGTTTGATCGAGTGTGTGGACAGGTGTCTTTTATACAGGTAACGAGTTCACCACGAATAATTTCATATTCAAACATTTTAATTGAACAACAATTCCATCGGAATCCGATAACTCTGATGTGTAGACTTTCCACCGTAGAATTTATGTCATCTTATCATTGATGAGAATGTCTCAGATGACGACAGAACTGACATCATATTCATTAAGTACCACCGCATATGTTCAATTGGTCGGATTACCAGAATATAGTTCATTTCCCCCCACCTTCTGATGTTCCCAGAATCTCTATGTTAACCAAAGGGGTTTGCAAATGTAACATCAGAAGGGTAGAGAGAGGAAAAAGAGGGAAAGAGGTATTTATGACTGTCATAAACCTATCCCCAGGCCAACATCATGACACCAGACTCTAGCATATTGTATTGAGCTGTAATTCTACCCTTACCATGACAATGGGTTGAGATCGTATTTTCTAAAGTGGACAGAAGGGGTTCTGTTAGGTTTTGGGCAGCCGTCAGGAAGCTCCTTAGCTGTAAATATATATTTTTAAAACTAATTCTAGGAATGTCATATTTTGCTATGAGTTCTTCAAATGACATAAAAACACCTTCTTTATAAAGGTCTCAAACTTTCCTTAAACACTTGCTGGAAACCCAGATCAGCTCTCCCAGGAGTGAAACTGTGGTTTACCCAGATAGGACTAAAACATGACAAAGAATGCGTTTCATCAAGGAACTTCCACACCTCATACTAAACGTTGTTCATATTAAAAACATGTTTTTTTGTGTGTCTTGATATCAGCTGAGTAAATATGGAGGCTAACAGGGGTAATTTGGTGACAACTGAAGACATTTCAATCTTCATCCACGAAGAGAGAGACTTGGAGGTAAAATAGTACATAGCAGTGCGAAGCTCAGCTGCCCAGTAGTACCACTAGATATTAGGCAAATGGAGCCCCCCTCTGTCATACGTTAGGTACAATAAGGACAAGCGAACTCTGGGACGTCTGTTATTCCAGATACATATAGTGAACATCTTTTTAAGCCTTGTAAAGCGGGATGGTGGCTGCGGCAAGGGAATGTTCTGAAATAGATACAACAGTTTTGGGAGGACATTCATTTTCAGAATGTTAATCCGGACAATTAAAGATATAGGTAAAGATGACCATCATCTACCTGCATCTACGACAGGGTCATAGTTAGTTGAGACTATGCAGTCAATCTCTGGCATAATACGAATGCGGAGATACGTAAAGCATTCCGTTGCATTCAAAAAACAAGTCAGAGGTGTAGGTCTATGACTTTCCTCCTCTAGCATCATAACTGAGGATTTGACATGATTTATTTTGTATCCCGAGAACACGCCGACCTCTTTGATTAGGTCCAGAAGTGCGGGTATGGAATTGCACAAGTCTGTAAGAAACAAAATTACCGTCTGCAGTGAGCCAGAATATAGTCTCCTATAGGACTAAATATAACAAACCCTCACCAGGATGTTCCTGTGTGTAAAAAGAAAAGTTTCCTGATACATAAAGTTATAATAAGGCTAGGCCTACTTGTAAACTGGCCCTGTTATTATAGTTCAATAGACAGTGCTACTATGTTACTAGATAAATTATAACTCGGTGAACTGGCTCAAACTTTAAATACCTGTTTAGACAAAACCATGAGGAGCAATCTTACCTTTAAAAAAATAAGAATGAATTCTACTGCTTACATGAGTTACTTGATGTGAAATAGAGTTCCATGTAGTCTTGGCTCTATGTTTTACTGTGCGCCTCCCATAGTTTGTTCTGGACTTGGGGAATGTGACGAGACCTCTGGTGGTATGTCTTGTGGGGTATGCATGGGTGTCTGAGCTGTGTGCTAGTCGATTAAACAGACAGCTCGGTGCTTTCAACATGTCAATACCTCTCACAAATACAAGTAGTGATGAAGTCAATCTTTCCTCCACTTTGAGCCAGGAGAGATTGACATGCATATTATTCATGTTAGCTCTCTGTGTACATCGAAGGGTCAGCGGTGTTACTTTTAAACATAAGACATCTTCATCTTAAACATATGACAAACTGTCTTAAACATAAAGACCAATTAGCAGACCAAAACATTTAGCTAAGCAGGCTAATTTATCATCTGTAAAACTCATAGACCTATTATTTCTAGCTGGTCCCAGCTAAATCTGGAATACGACTAGCAGACAATGACTTGCTAGTCTATTTACAACCACAGAGTTATCTTGGTAATCTGGTGGCCAATAAAAGCTCCCTTGTCTACGAATAAAAAATATAAAATTCAGTTTGTTTGCTATGCATAGTCTATCTGCACCTCAATAGACTTCCATCTTCCAGTCATTTATATTTTGGTATTCCAAATCAAAATCACAAAAAAATATATTTGTCACATGCTCCAAATACAACATAGACCCTACCGTGAAGTGCTTACTTAGGAGCCAGTATTGACCTACCCTTTGAGCTTACTGAAGTAGACACAGTGGATGGCATGATCTGAAAACCACAGGTTTATTAGATTGATATCTGCTAAATGATAACCACCAAGTGTGTCTGACTTGACACCCTTTATGAAGCAATACTATTAATCAGAGCCGTATAGTTTAAAACAAAAGTATTGCACTATATAGGGATGAAGGTGCCAATCCAGACGCATGCACTCATTTCCTCAGTCAGTATTGATGCGTTCAGGTCCACTGGTTGTTATGACATTATATTTTTCCTTTTCAATTACCTTCTCAATCATTTAGCCTTTTCTGCATTTTTTTACAACTGTGAAAGGTCAGAGGATCTGAAAATGTCATATTTCCATTTGACGGAACAAATGACTGTACGTGTCCGGGACAGAGGGGAGAGGGGGAAGGGTTATAGTGGGACACGCAGATTGTGCATAAACATGCATAAAGATGGCAGAATTCAGATCTGACGTTATTATTTTAGCACTATCCACTGAGGTTTTAAACTATGGGGCACGCATGGTTCAATGTGCCAATAAATCAGTCCAATCTACTTTTTCGGGTTTTAAAATTGCCGGCATCTTGAAGCTAAAATTCGGATTGTGTGTACTCTGCTAATGACCATACAAAAAAAGAGTAATGGAGCGCAATGTACAATACGGCGAACTAAGAAAAACAAGGAATTTGTGGTAAGCGCATGGGGGTAAGTGCATCTTTATGCACCTCCGCTATTGGAGAAGTATGGGCCCTGGGAGCTGAGCCGAGTGTGTAAAGAGATTTGGAGAGGAGGAGGAGATTGAAATGTATAAATGTCAGTCTTCATCTCAGCATTAGCCACACAGAGATGATTATATTTTTCCAACACTCCTAGGCCCAAGCTAGGCCTGCAGTACAGCACAATACAGTAATGTAACACATGCTTTACCTTACCACACACTTCTACACTGGGCTCAATGTACAGCATGGGTGGATTTCCCAAATCTGAAACCCACTCCTGTACAATAATATATCTTTAAACGTAAAACTGCAATGCAATACAATACAGTGGAGGCAGGGTGAGTAGAACAGACAATGGAATTCAGATACACTAATAATAGCATTATAATTGCAGTGAGGGTGGGAGAGCAGTGAGGTTTGAAGGGCAAATGCACAAATGTTCCATCTTACGTGGAAATCCATGTGAAAGTAAAAAGGAAACAGTAATCAACACTAATCGTTTTGATCTCTAGCTGTTCTAAATTAGGGGAAGCAGTCAGATGCAAAAAGAGAAATGTTGAAATAATGCCTTTAAACGTTTCACAGTCGAGTAATCAGCTTGTTGTGGCTCTACAGTGCATCCCAAGTTGGACACCTATTCCCTATAAAGTGCATTACTTTAGACCAGAGCACTATAGGAAATAGGGTGCCATTTGGGATGCAACCAACATCTCAGTAGAGACAGACAGACACTTCAGCTTATTAACCAACAAACAGCCAGACAGACACTTCAGCTTATTAACCAACAAACAGCCAGACAGACACTTCAGCTTATTAACCAACAAACAGCCAGACAGACACTTCAGCTTATTAACCAACAAACAGCCAGACAGACACTTCAGCTTATTAACCAACAAACAGCCAGACAGACACTTCAGCTTATTAACCAACAAACTGTCAGTCAGTGATTACAAGTCATAAACCAGACTAATATATCACTGAGCGTGATTGTCAAAAAGGTCTCCTGGACAACTGCACTACACTAATTTAAGCCAGAAAACTCAGTAGGATATGAGCACGTCTTCTTGGGCATTTCATGTCTACTGCATGTGTTATCCATTTCATGTGTACTGCATGTGTTATCCATTTCATGGGTATTGCATGTGTTATCCATTTCATGTGTACTGCATGTGTTATCCATTTCATGTGTATTGCATGTGTTATCCATTTCATGGGTATTGCATGTGTTATCCATTTCATGTGTACTGCATGTGTTATCCATTTCATGTGTACTGCATGTGTTATCCATTTCATGTGTATTGCAAGTGTTATCCATTTCATGTGTACTGCATGTGTTATCCATTTCATGTGTACTGCATGTGTTATCCATTTCATGTGTACTGCACGTGTTATCAATTTCATGTGTATCAACTCCTCAGCCGTTCCAGACTAAACCCAGACGCACATCACAGTGGACTAGCAGCAGTGGTGGGAGAGATCCAAGAACACAATAGCATAGCAGTGGAATGGAATCAATGCTGAGTGTTTGAAGCCCAAACAGACAGGTCACGACTCTAATCCCCTATAGTTAATGGATGTTGCTGTCTGCAGCCCAGTGTTCAGAACCCACCACCAGAGAGAACAGACAGGTCAGGATGTTTCTGTCTGCTGCCCAGTGTTCAGAACCCACCACCAGAGAGAACAGACAGGTCAGGATGTTGCTGTCTGCAGCCCAGTGTTCAGAACCCACCACCAGAGAGAACAGACTGGTCAGGATGTTTCTGTCTGCTGCCTAGTGTTCAGAACCCACCACCAGAGAGAACACACAGATCAGGATGTTGCTGTCTGCTGCCCAGTGTTCAGAACCCACCACCAGAGAGAACAGACAGGTCAGGATGTTGCTGTCTGCTGCCCAGTGTTCAGAACCCACCACCAGAGAGAACAGACTGGTCAGGATGTTGCTGTCTGCTGCCTAGTGTTCAGAACCCACCACCAGAGAGAACAGACAGGTCAGGATGTTGCTGTCTGCTGCCCAGTGTTCAGAACCCACCACCAGAGAGAACAGACATGTCAGGATGTTGCTGTCTGCTGCCCAGTGTTCAGAACCCACCACCAGAGAGAACAGACAGGTCAGGATGTTGCTGTCTGCTGACCAATGTTCAGAACCCACCACCAGAGAGAACAGACAGGTCAGGATGTTTCTGTCTGCTGCCCAGTGTTCAGAACCCACCACCAGAGAGAACAGACAGGTCAGGATGTTGCTGTCTGCTGCCCAGTGTTCAGAACCCACCACCAGAGAGAACAGGCTGCTCTTGTGATCCTCTGGACCAAAGGCAGTGTGACATTTCCACACCAGCCAGAGGAATTGTGGCACCATGGTTGCCTTCCGAATGACACCCTATTCCCTTTATAGCGCACTACTTTTAACCAGGGCCCATAGGGAATAGGGTGGCATTTGGGATGCAGACCATGATACCGCAGGCTCTGTAAAGGGGTATAGCCTTAGGCGCCCTCTGGCAGCTCCCGTCCTCCTGCCTGCCTCTCCAATCCATTTCACAGGTTGGGTTCAGAGCAGCTGGGACCCCCTGGGTGAAACCTCCACGCAGGCAGAGAGAGCGGAGTGAGGAGAAGAGATTAAATCAGAAACTCATTGATTTCCTAAAAAGGTCAGCACTGCTTTCAGAGCATTGTCATTCTATCTGGAACAGTGAGGTTGAATAAGCCAATAAAACAGCTCTACTGCCTGCCAGCTCCCTACCAGCTCCCAGCTCCCTGAGGCCAATCAAGGCAGAGCAGGAGGGCTGGTGGTAGGGCTGAGGAGGAGAAGGGGGAGGATGCTGCTGCGGAGGGCTGGGGATAGCAGGGGAGGTCTGGGGAGGGAAAGAGAGGGAAGGGGGAGCGCTGGGGGAAAGCAAATGAGGACTGGGTGAGAGCTGGGGAATACTTGGTGTGCAGGGGAGGGCTGGGTAAGACTGGTGAGAGCTGGGGAGGAAAGGAGAAAGGGAGGCCCTCCATGAGGGGATCAAGGTGCATCCAGCCATGCTGAAGACCTGCTCTGATTGTGCCTGCTGCTGAAGCCTGCTGGTCTCTGCTGGGTGCTGGGAGGTGGAGAGGCTTTGATATGCATCCCAAATGGCACCCTATTGCCTGTATAGTGCACTACGAACCCTGTTCGAAAGTATTGCACTATAAAGGGAATAGGGTGCCATTTGGGATGAAGCCTGAGCCTCAGATGCCCATATTGTAACTTGGCACTGGCAGGCGGTGTAAAGGAGTGGCACTGGGTTGGATTAATTAAAGAGTGGGAAGAAGGCTGGGGTGCTCGGGACCATGCCCAATCTGGTGTTGTGGCTATGGACGCCCACATCTGACTTCGAGGCAGATTAAAAGGCAGAGAAAGACTATTTATTTCTATTTTGCAAAACACATGAACAGGTGCATAAGCTACACTCCAGAGGTGGTACATCTTTGCACTGGCACACATGCAGCATGCTGATGCAATTGGACTCATTGTGCAGAGGTAAAATAAAACGCATGAAAGTAGCAATGCAGCAGCGTTAGCACACAGCGGAGTATCAAATTAAAAGTAATGAGGATCTCTTATTCCCATGTTACCTCCCAAAATACACCACAGCAGCAACTGCATCTGCATCACTATCAGCATCTAACTGGCATACATTAACAAGGCAAATTATAATTATGATTATATTGCATTAACAAGGCAAATTATAATTATGATTATATTGCATTAACAAGGCAAATTGTAAATCATCAATTGAATGACTGTGCATGTATACACAGTCACAGTGTTCACAACCAAACTGTGAAATAAGGACTTGCATAACAACGAGAGAACGTGAGACGTTTCTGTGTTATTCTTAAAACAACAACGCTCCTCTCTACGACAACAGTCATCAAGATAACAGCAAGCACAATGAAACTCCCAGAATTCCTTTTGATTGACGCAGATGAAAGTGTTCGTAAATTAGGCTGAATGTTCTACAGACACGAAAGAGGAAAGGAGAGAGGGAAGAAAAGTGGATTAAACAGACAAAGGGGGCTGTAAGCAGTGTGGAGTTGAGAGAGAGAGAGAGAGAGAGAGAGAGAGAGAGAGAGAGAGAGAGAGAGAGAGAGAGAGAGAGAGAGAGAGAGAGAGAGAGAGAGAGAGAGAGAGAGACGGAGATTGGCTCGCTATGAGATGTAATTTTCAGGCCCCATTCCCTCCGATCCGACCCAAACTCTCCTGGCTCCTGTCACCAACAACAGAAAGCCTTCTCTTCCAGCAGTAGGAAGCAGCACCCCCGGTTAAGATAACAGGGCTTTTAAAAAGCCCAGTTTAGAGAAATAAATAATTCTGTATGGTGTACAAACACACAGCAGCATATACAGTGCCTTCAGAAAGTATTCATACCCCTTGACTTATTCCACATTTTGTTGTGTTACTGCCTGAATTGAATTGAACATTTTCTCACCACCTACACACAATACCCCAGACTGAACCAGGTGTTCCTCTAGGATTTCGACCTGTTCTTAACTCCATTCCGTTTATTTTTTATTCTGAAAAACTTCCCTGTCTTTAACGATTACAAGCATACCTATAAAATTATGCAGCCACCACTATGCTTGAAAAAGAGTGGTACTCAGTAATGTGTTGTATTGGACTTGCCCCAAACATAACACACTGAATTCAGGACAAAACGTTAATTGCTGTCATATTTTTTTTCAGTCTTTTTTAGTGCCTTGTTACAAACAGGATGCATGTTTTGGAATATTTGTATTCTGTACAGGCTTCCTTCTTTTCACTCTGTCAATTAGGTTAGTATTGTGAGCTAACTAAGTTGCTAATCCATCCTCAATTTTCTCCTATCACAGCCATTAAACTCTGTAACTGTTTTAAAGTCACCATTGGCCTCACGGTGACATCCCTGAGTGGTTTCCTTCCTCTCTGGCAACTGAGTTAGGAGGCCTGTATCTTTGTATTGACTGGTTATATTGAAACAAAAGGATATTCAATGTCTGTTTATTTATTTTTTGTTTTCATCTACCAATAGGTGTCCTTCTTTGCTAGGCTGAATCTGGACTTTGTGGTTGAATCTGTGTTTAAAATTCCCTACTCGACTGAGGTACCTTACAGATAATTGTATGTGTATCATGTATCATTGTATCATGTCAAACACTATTATTGCACACAGAGTAAGTCCATGCAACTTATTATGTGACTTGTAAACACATTTTTAGTCCTGAACTTATTTAGGCTTGCCATAACAAATGGGTTAAATACTTATTGACTCAAAACATTTCAGCTTTTCATTTTTTATTAATTGGTTAACATTCTGAAAACATAATATCAGTTTGATTGTGTTGTGTGAAGTATTGTGTGAAGGCAAGCGATAAAACAGCTAAATTTAATCCATTGTAAATTCAGTCTGTAACACAACAAAACGGGGAAAAACTCAGAGTGTAAATACATTCTGAAGGCACTGTAGGAGAGGGTTAATGATACAACTAGGCTAAATCACCAGGATGAGAGTGGTAAACCGCACCCTAGTGGTGAATGTTGGACAATGCGTTTCACACCCAATCCCTTTCACTCTGTAGACACTTAAGGAATAAAACTAATTTTTCTAATTCAATTCAAGCCTGCACTGACTAGCCACACTAGCCCATTACAGTGCAATGACAGTAGCTTTCAATGATCAAGTTACTGAGAGATAGACTGAAGAGAGAGAGAGTGGGAGAGAGATAGACTGAGGAGAGAGCGAGCAAAAGAGCGAAAGAGAGAAAGAGAGAGACTGAGGAGAAAGAGAGCGAGGAGAAAGAGAGTGAGACTGAGGAGAAAGAGAGAGAGGAGAAAGAGAGAGAGAGGAGAAAGAGAGAGACTAAGGAGAGCTAGAGAGAGAGACTGAGGAGAAAGAGAGAGAGGAGAAAGAGAGAGAGAGGAGAAAGAGAGAGACTAAGGAGAGCTAGAGAGAGAGACTGAGGAGAAAGAGAGAGAGGAGAAAGAGAGAGAGGAGAAAGAGAGAGAGACTGAGGAGAAAGAGAGAGAGGAGAAAGAGAGAGAGACTGAGGAGAAAGAGAGAGAGGAGAAAGAGAGAGAGACTGAGGAAAAAGAGAGAGAGGAGAACGAGAGAGAGACTGAGGAGAAAGAGAGAGAGGAGAAAGAGAGAGAGAGGAGAAAGAGAGAGACTAAGGAGAGCTAGAGAGAGATTGGGAGTGAAGCTGATTTCCGAGATGACTGTGACAGGAAATGATCAGTTAGTGGTGAGTGACAAGGGCAGACACGAGCAGGATAGGAATATAGACAGACAACCACAGCTCATATCTGCCATTCCTGGCATCCCAGCCTAGCTATTAGGTAAGCCTGGAGTGATTATTAGTGGGCCTTGACCTGGGAGGGCTGTAGTTAATCATTTATTGAGTTCACAATGACTTGTGTTGACCGGCATCAGTGAACACTGACGTAAGCATCCAACTTCCCAGTTACCATCATGTAACTGACTTATGTATTCCCCCACACGACATTCCAACACGAATGAGTGACATTGGGCGATTGGTTATTAACCGAACGCCCAAAGGAGCAGACAACAACACAGTTTGACCTACGGGATTTCTCCTGTGGAGGTGTTGTGTATATTTCTGTGACCATTACCTGTGAGCTTCTTGATGGGCTGCAGCCGGACACTGATGGTCTGGTGTGTGAGCAGTGGGGAGGAGGGCAGGGAGCGTGAAACGCCCTCCATGATGCGGATGTGCTGCATGCCCTCGGTCATAGAGAGAGGCGGAAGGGCATAGTCGCCCTCAAAGGCACAGTCACTGTCTATACTACCACCTGCAGGAGGAAGCAGAAAAGTCAGCATCACAAGACAATAATATTAATGTTCCACGCATATACTAGCTATTTCATTTAACGTCTGGCATTACAACATTTACAGTATTGTGAGTGTAGTCATAGATGTTTCAGAACAGTTATTAGCGTATTTGTTGTGCATTGTATTGCATTATGCATAACTTATAAGGCATTATACATGTGCTTCTAGTGGCATTGTAGATACTTTACAAACCGGGAACATTCCCAGAACATTAGACAAGATTCCAATTAAGTTCTAGTTAAGGTTTTATCTAACATTAGGATGATAACATCCCAAAAACATTAAAAACAAAGTTTTAAATACCTTTTTTATGTTTTAAATGAACTATCCTTGGAATGTTCGCCGAACATTCCCCAAAAGTTTTTATTAGGTTTCCAGGTAATGTAATATCACAATGTATCAGTAATGTTTTCCCAGCAAACTAAATTGGTTCTGTGAACGTTCCTAGAACATTTGTTAGGTTGCAGAAAATGTTCTCTTAACTCAAAAACTGTCCAGTCGTGCTGATGATTATGCAATGCTTGAATAAAACATTTGCCTGATGTTACAAGAACATTCCCAGAACACGTCTGTTCTTTAAAAGGTTCCCAGAATGTTTCATTAGGTTGTGTGAACAGTCTGGTGGTAACATTGTGGGGACATCACAAAAGACATGTTCCCAAAACACAAAAACCGTCCAGTTGTGCAGATGATAATACGTTTATTTTAGGGTGCAAAAAACATTAACCTGATATTACAACAACATTACCAGAACAAATGCATGTTGTTCTTTAAAAGTTCCTCACACACTTCTTTAGGTTGTGGTAACATTGACGCAGAGGGTTAATGATCTGGCTGCATATCTGAAAAATGACGGTTCAATCCCACATATTCTTTAACCATGTTTCTTTAATGTGGATCAGATATACTCTACTAAAAGAAAGGATGTCTTTATTTTGTCCAGATTTATAAATTCAGACTGAAATGCAGAATATAGACTAACTGTAAAAAAACGCACCCAAAATAATTTCGCCTTTGAGATGCTTGATATGGTCCCCCATAAATGATGCAGAAAAATGTATCCATGCTTTTGTCACTTCTAGGTTAGACTACTGCAATGCTCTACTTTCCGGCTACCCGGATAAAGCACTAAATAAACTTCAGTTAGTGCCAAATACAGCTGCTAGAATCCTGACTAGAACCCAAAAATTTTATCATATTACTCCAGTGCTAGCCTCCCTACACTGGCTTCCTGTCAAGGCAAGGGCTGATTTCAAGGTTTTACTGCTAACCTACAAAGCATTATATGGGCTTGCTCCTACCTATCTCTCTGATTTGGTCCTGCCGTACATACCTACACATACGCTACGGTCACAAGACGCAGGCCTCCTAATTGTCCCTAGAATTTCTAAGCAGCCAGCTGGAGGCAGGGCTTTCTCCTATAGAGCTCCATTTTTATGGAATGGTCTGCCTACCCATGTGAGAGACGCAAACTCGGTCTCAACCTTTAAGTCTTTACTGAAGACTCATCTCTTCAGTGGGTCATATGATTGAGTGTAGTCTGGCCCAGGAGTGTGAAGGTGAACGGAAAGGCTCTGGAGCAACGAACCGCCCTTGCTGCCTCTGCCTGGCCGGTTCCCCTCTTTCCACTGGGATTCTCTGCCTCTAACCCTATTACAGGGGCTGAGTCACTGGCTTACTAGGGCTCTTTCATACCATCCCTAGCAGGGGTGCGTCACTTGAGTGGGTTGAGTCACTGATGTGATCTTCCTGTCTGGGTTGGCCCCCCCCCCCCCCCCCCTTGGGTCGTGCCGTGGTGGAGATCTTTGTGGGCTATACTCTGCCTTGTCTCAGGATGGTAAGTTGGTGGTTGAAGATATCCCTCTAGTGGTGTGGGGGCTGTGCTTTGGCAAAGTGGGTGGGGTTATATCCTTCCTGTTTGGCCCTGTCCGGGGGTGTCCTCGGATGGGGCCACAGTGTCTCCTGACCCCTCCTGTCTCAGCCTCCAGTATTTATGCTGCAGTAGTTTGTGTGTCGGGGGGCTAGGGTCAGTCTGTTATATCTGGAGTACTTCTCCTGTCCTATCCGGTGTCCTGTGTAAATTTAAGTATGCTCTCTCTAATTCTCTCTTTCGCTCTTTCTTTCTCTCTCTCGGAGGACCTGAGCCCTAGGACCATGCCTCAGGACTACCTGACATGATGACTCCTTGCTGTCCCCAGTCCACCTGGCCGTGCTGCTGCTCCAGTTTCAACTGTTCTGCCTGTGATTATTATTATTTGACCATGCTGGTCATTTATGAACATTTGAACATCTTGGCCATGTTCTGTTATAATCTCCACCCGGCACAGCCAGAAGAGGACTGGCCACCTCACATAGCCTGATTCCTCTCTAGGTTTCTTACTAGGTTTTGGCCTTTCTAGGGAGTTTTTCCTAGCCACCGTGCTTCTACACCTGCATTGCTTGCTGTTTGGGGTTTTAGGCTGGGTTTCTGTTCAGCACTTTGAGATATCAGCTGATGTACGAAGGGCTATATCAATAAATTTGATTTGATATCTTATTTTTCATGATCTGAAAATCAAAAGTGATCCTAGATCAGCACTTACAGTCTTGGATACCTTGTAAATATGAGCCCGGAAGTACGCAGAATACACAGAGGATGGGTGAAGTGATGGGGAATAACCCAGTTACCAGTATTTCATTGGGTTAGTCATGTCTAAGAAGATTAAAAATTAAGCATGGAATTCCTGATTGACCATACTGCCATGAATACACACTTAGAACAGATGTGTAAAACACAACACACTGTGTTATTTTTTAACACATCTGTGTGTCTAGCTAGGGATAACGTGTTACTTTTAACACAATCAAAGTGCTGTCACATTTAACACATGATTTGTGTAAATTACTCAAGGCATCCTTTCAACACACATCCTATAGAATATCCTATCAGATTTTGGAACCTATTCTATAGGATTTTACTACCGTCGCCTTCTGGATGATAGCAGGGTGAACAGGCAGTGGCTCGGGTGGTTGTTGTCCTTGATGATCTTTTTGTCCTTCTTGTGACATCAGGTGCTGTAGGTGTCCTGGAGGGCAGGTAGTATGCCGCCCGGTGATGCGTTGGGCAGACCGCACCACCCTCTGGAGATCCCTGCGGTGCGGGCGGTGCGGTTGCCGTACCAGGAGGTGATACAGCCCGACAGGATGCTCTCAATTGTGCATCTGTAAAGGTTTGTGAGGGTTTTAGGTGCCAAGCCAAATTTCTTCAGCCTCCTGAGGTTGAAGAGGTGCTGTTGCGCCTTCTTCACCACAATGTTTGTGTGGGTGGACCATTTCAGATCGTCAGTGATGTGTACGCTGGGGAACCTGAAGCTTTCCACCTTCTCCACTGTGGCCCCGTTGATGTGGATGCTCCCTCTGCTATTTCCTGAAGTCCACGATAAGCTCCTTTGTTTTGTTGACGTTGGATGAGAGGTTATTTTCCTGGCACTACACTCCCAAGCCCTCACCTCCTCCCTATTGGCTGTCTCGTCATTGTTGGTAATCAGGCCTACTACCATTGTGTCGTCTGCAAACTTTGATGATTGAGTTGAAGGTGTGCGCGGCCACGCAGTCATGGGTGAACAGAGTACAGGAGGGGGCTGAGCACGCATTCTTGTGGGGCCCCAGTGTTGAGGATCAATGAAGTGGAGGGGTTGTTTCCTACCTTCCCACCTGGGGGCGGCCTGTCAGGAAGTCCAGGACCCAGTTGCACAGGGCGGGGTTCAGACCGTCATTTAGTTCAGTTACCTTTGCTTTCTTGGGTACAAGAAGAATGGTGGACATCTTGAAGCATGTGGGGACAGCAGACTGGGATAGGGAGAGATTGAATATGTCCGTAAACACTCCAGCCAGCTGGCCTGCGCATGCTCTGAGGACGCGACTGTGGATGCAGTTTGGGTTGGCAGGCTTAGTGAGAGTTAACACGCTTAAATGTCTTACTCACATCGGCCACAGAGAAGGAGAGCCCACAGTCCTTGGTAGTGGGCTGCGTTGGTGGCACTGTGTTATCCTCAAAGACGTCAGTGTTTCCGATCATATAACATTTTGTAATTAATGTTGTTGTATTGTACTCAAACTAATGACAACAAACTATAATTTAATGGGTTCTAATAAGTTTCTGATTGGGGTGACACAATCCTACAAGACTCCTTTAGGATACATTTATTTTGAATCCGTCTGTCTGCATATTTCAAGACGTGGCATAAGAAGGTGCAGTGAGATACCCAATGGGTTGGACGACACTTTTCTTGTCAATCATCTTGTAAAAGCATACTTCAAAACTGGAAATCAACCAGTCATCCGTCATTAACACAATGGAAAGGTCAAATGATTTATTATCTAAATGTTGAAAGTGTGTGGGCAACAGAGAGAAACAAATTGGTGCAGTTTGAGGCCATGTGGCACATGATACAGGTGTTGGAGATGGGGGTGTGAGCAGGTGGGTCTGGGCAGGGGTGACGTTGTGGATGTTTGTGTGCATCTGTATGTTGTTGTTTGTATGTGTGTTTTGTATTGTAAATAAATAACATAAGAACAGAAAAACAATAGGATCCAATCAGATTTCTTTTGAATTCCAATAGGAAAGAAAGTACTCCATTAGGATATAGGATTCTGATAGAGGTGACAAAATCTTCGAATAAGAAAACTGTAGTCCAACAGGATTCCAACAGGATTTTGATAGAGGTAACAAAATCCTATATGATTGTGAGAATCTTGGATTCTATTGGAAAAATCGCTAATCCAAACAGGATTTTTTTAAAGGGCAACACTTTATGTTAAAAGTAACACAACATGGATGTGTTAAAAAATGGTTGATGTTTCTTACACATTTTGTGTTGTATTCCGATTCAGTAAATGCGAAGCTTCACAACATTTTCAGATTTGAAGAAAATGGCGGAAAATATGCAGCCGAAGTTCGACGAGAGCGGATACAAATGTAAGTACAAAAAGTAAATATTCATCGCTTTAGCTAATTATGACAAATGTTAAGAAAATGTTGAGCAAGGTAATATAAAAGTAATGACTTGTCAAGTAAGTTAAATTAAACGTTATGTTGGCTGACAATTTGTTAGCAACGCTAGCCTTACAAACCGCATAGCATACATGTACCAGTATGTTAGCTAGCTAGCGAACGTCAGTTGGCTACTAATACATCAAACTTGCCAGTATATTAACTATACTGAACATAAATATAAACACAACGTGTAAAGTGTTGGTTCCATGTTTCATGAGCTGAAATAAAAGATCACAGAAATTTCCCATATGCACAAAAAGCATATTTCTCTCAGATTTTGTGCACAAATTTGTTTACATCCCTCTTAGTATCCCTGTCAGTGAGCAAATAGCATGCTACCTGCAGGAATGTCCACCAGAGCTGTTGTGAGAGAATTGAATGTTCATTTATCTATCATAAGCTGCCTCCAATGTCGTTTTAGAGAATTTGGCAGTAAAGGGTGTCTATTTACATCATAAGGACTGAAGTTGATCACCTGGCATGCTAGAAACTAATTCCGGTTCACAAGAAAGAGGCATGCGGCCTTGAAGGAGTTTGAGTAAGAAGCTGAATTGCTGGGAACATTACCTAACATTAACAATCACTAGACTGTTAAGTTACTGCAGCTTATATGATCTGGCTCATTTACATTCATGATGCAATACATCCTTGGGAGCGAGTGATAACGTTACAGGTTGGCAGGAAATTTGGGGGGACAAAAAATACAAGTTTTGTGCTGGCATCAATTCACCTTTCAATTGGTTACTAATGCCTGGGTGTATTTTATCTGTATTTGCCAACTGATAGTTAGTAACTGTAATATATTACTGTGCTTTGCCTAGGGCATTTGTGCAAGTGTACTGTCAGAAGGGGAAGGACAAAGATAAAAGTATTTATTTTCTGTATACAGTAGACATCTAAAATGTCTCAATATCTTCACAATGTCCAGGTTGTATGGTGAGTATGGTAAGTCCAGCTAACTGGTTTCTTTTAGGATTTGAAGTGTCCCCAAACTGGGGTGAGTACAGAGGGAGGGGAGAGCACCTGATGGCCCAATTCACATAAGGCCCGCTATTACACCGCCTGTTGTCATTGCCTCATCCAGCCAGGAGGTAGTGGTGTTTTCAGGAAAAGTTCAGGAACCGAGAGAGAGAGAGAGGGAGAAAAAGATAGAACTCCCAAGAGGAGGAGAGAGCCAGAGTGGGTCACACCACTCAGAGAGATGCAGGACATAGATCAAAAGAGAGAGGCCGGCCAGCACTCATGATGAAAAGAGAGAAAGATGCAATAAAAAAGAGAGAAGAGAGACAAGGAAAACAGAGAGTTGAGGAGGACCGCAAGAGGGAGAAGATAGAGGAGGAGTACAAGAAGAAGGAGGAGAAGAGAGAGGAGGAGTACAGGAGGATGATGGATGAGGAGAATAGGCGTAGGGACAACGAGAATTGATGTGGAGAAGATGAGAATAGACGGAGAGACGAGGACAATAGACAGAGGGAGGCTGGACTGTTGAGGGTTTGGACATTTTAATGACAAAAAGTAATGTTTTTATTTGCCAGTGCCTAGTTCCAATAGAGTTGCCAATGTATCAGGCATTGATTGTTCCAGATCTGGTTCCAATGCCAAATGCTTTCTTTCAAACTATTTGAGCACTTGATTGAGCCTGCCTATAAATGCCAGTGCTAATATAAAAATACATGTGTTTTGTTTAGTTTTTTATTTTATAAAATTATTTTTAAAAGTTACGTTAAGTGGAAGGCCACACAGCTTTAATAATAGAACATTGTATTAACAACAAAACCATATGTTTTATGCCATGAAGCTCTTAAAATAGCTCCACCACACACAAAGAGCAGAATAGAAAATCTTTCAAATATGAAAACTGGTAATACTTTAAAAAACAGAACAGTGAGTTATGTCAAATGTGAACACGGGTGATATTGATTGATTTAAGAATCAACAATTAAGTTTCAAAAAACAAGTTGTGCGGCAGTGAGGATCTCATGGGTTGTTTTCTACTGGTGGGGAATTGCAGTAGTTGTGGTGACCTGGGATGGGGTTAGCAGGTGCTGCAACATTGCCCACTCCTGATGATCAAATCAAATGAAATTGCATTTGTCACATGAGCCGAACACAACAGGTGAAAACCTTAAAGTGAAATACTTACTTACAAGCCCTTAACCAACAATGCAATTTGAAGAAAAATTAGTGTTAAGTATCTACAAAAATAAACTGAAGTAAAAAAAAAAAAAGAAAAAAAAAAAAAGAATTTAATTAAAGAGAAACAATAAAAAAAACAGTAACGAGGCTATATACAGGGGTAACTGGTACAGAGTCAATGTGCCGGGGCACAGGTTTTTTGTTCGTTTTTTTAAATTGTTAAAAAAAATATTTTGGACATAATGTTGCCGCTACCATCTCTTATGACCGAAAATAACTTTTGGACATCAGGACTGCAATTACTCACCACGGACTGGCAGAATCCTTTTCTAAATTTAATGACTCTGACGAGCACAACGCGAACAATATACTGATTTCTCGGGAACAGGCCAAGATCCCTGTGATTTGCATGAGGAGGAGGCTGAGAAAAAGGGGCCAGAAGGCGGGCTGCCTTCTGAGAATTCATAGGCAATCGAATAAACCCCCACTTCCTTCCATTCTGGTAGTAAACGTGCAATCTTTGGAGAATAAAATCAATGACCTACACGCAAAAATTCAAGCAGGAAGCACCAGTGACTAGATCAATAAAAACGAGGTCAGATGAAGCAGATGCTAATCTACAGGACTGTATTGCTAGCACAGACTGGAATATGTTCCGGGATTCCTCCGATGGCATTGATGAGTACACCACATCAGTCATTGGCTTCATCAATAAGTGCATTGATGACATCATCCCCACAGTGACCGCATGTACAGTTGAAGTTGGAAGTTTACATACACTTAGGTTGGAGTCATTAAAACTTGTTTTTCAACCACTCCACACATTTTTTGTTAACAAACTATAGTTTTGGCAAGTCGGTTAGGACATCTACTTTGTGCATGACACAAGTACATTTTCCAACAATTGTTTACAGACAGATTATTTCACTTATAATACACTGTATCACAATTCCAGTGGGTCAGAAGTTTACATACAGTAAGTTGACTATGCCTTTAAACAGCTTGGAAAATTCCAGAAAATGATGTCATTGGCTTTAGAAGCTTGTGATAGGCTAATTGACATCATTTGAGTCAATTGGAGGTGTATCTGTGGATGTATTTCAAGGCCTACCTACAAACTCAGTGCCTCTTTGCTTGACATCATGGGGAAATCAAAAGAAATCAGCCAAGACCTCAGAAAAAAAATTGTAGAGCTCCACGAGTCTGGTTCATCATTGGGAGCAATTTCCAAACGCCTGAAGGTACCACGTTCATCTGTACAAACATCTGTACAAACAATAGTTCGCAAGTATAAACACCATAAGACCACGCAGCCGTTATATCGCTCAGGAAGGAGATGCGTTCTGTCTCCTAGAGATGAACGTACTTTGGTGCGAAAAGTGCAAATCAATCCCAGGACAGCAGCAAAGGACCTTGTGAAGAAGCTGGAGGAAACAGGTACGAAAGTATCTATATCCACAGTAAAACAAGTCCTATATCGACATTACCTGAAAGGCCGCTCAGCAAGAAAGAAGCCACTGCTCCAAAACCGCCATAAAAAAGCCAGACTACGGTTTGCAACTGCACATGGGGACAAAGATCGTACTTTTTGTAAATGTCCAGTGGTCTGATGAAACAAAAATAGAACTGCTTGGCCATAATGACCATCATTATGTTTTGAGGAAAAAGGGCGAGGCTTGCAAGCCAAAGAACACCATCCCAACTGTGAAGCACGGGGGTGGCAGCGTCATGTTGTGGGGGTGCTTTGCTGCAGGAGGGACTAGTGCACTTTACAAAATAGATGGCTTCATAAGGAAGGACATTTTTGTGGATATATTGAAGCAACATCTCAAGACATCAGTCAGGAAGTTAAAGCTTGGTCGCAAATGGGTCTTCCAAATGGACAATGACCCCAAGCATACTTCCAAAGTTGTGGCAAAATGGCTTAAGGACAACAAAGTCAAGGTATTAGAATGGCCAACACAAAGCTCTGACCTCAATCCCACAGAAAATGTGTGGGCAGAACTGAAAAAGCATGTGCGAGCAGGGAGGCCTACAAACCTGACTCAGTTACACCCGCTCTGTCAGGAGGAATGGGCCAAAATTCACCCAACTTATTGTGGCTTGTGGAAGGCTACCCGAAAAGTTTGACCCAAGTTAAAAAATTTAAAGGCAATGCTACCAAATACTAATTGAGTGTATGTAAACTTCTGACCCACTTGGAATGTGATGAAAAAAAAATAAAAGCTGAAATAAATTATTTCTCTCTACTATTATTCTGACATTTCACATTCTTAAAATAAAGTGGTGATCCTAAATGACCTAAGACAGGGAATATTTACTATGATTAAAAGTCAGGAATTGTGAAAAACTGTGAAAGCCATGGATACAGGCAACATCCGCACTGAGCAAAAAGCCAAAGCTACCGCTTTCAAGGAGCGGGACTCTAACCCGGACGCCTATAAGAAATCCCTATTTGCCCTCCGACGAACCATCAAACCGACAAAGCGTCAGTACAGGACTAAAATCGAATCGTACTACACCGGCTCTGACGCTCGTCGGATGTGGCAGGGCTTGCAAACCATTACAGACTACAAAGGGAAGCACAGCCGAGAACTGCCCAGTGACACAAGCCTATCAGACGAGCTAAACTACTAAACTAATATCTATGCTCACTTCGAGGCAAATAACACTGAAACATGCATGAGAGCACCAGCTGTTCCGGAAGACTGTGTGATCATGCTCTCCGCAGTCGATGGGAGTAAGACCTTTAAACAGGTCAACATTCATTTTCCACCTCTCACTGTCCGAGTCTGTAATACCAACATATTTTAAGCAGACCACCAAAGTGCCTGTACCCAAGAACACTAAGGTAACCTTCCTAAATGACTACCGACCTGTAGCATTCACATCTGTAGCCATGAAGTGCTTTGAAAGGCTGGTCATGGCTCACATCAACACCATTATCCCAGAAATCCTAGACACACTCCAATTTGCAAACCGCCCCAACAGATCCACAGATGATGCAATCTCTATTGCACTCTACACTGCCCTTTCCCATGCAGGAATGGGCGATATGGGCTAAAAGTAATATCTCAATTTTTATCAGAAGGTTTGGACGATTTACAATATATATATATATATATATATATATATATATATATATATCTTGATTTCTTGATGAGGCCAATACATAATTCTTAACTGAACTTTCTTTATTAAAATAAAAAATATACAAGGCCTCAGATTCCAAGAACACAGGATGAGATGTTACTATTCTTTGTGCAAGCACTTCCAAGAGTTCATGAACAGTGAGCCTGGTGAAATTTGGGGAGCGCATTGTCAGTAGTGTACCTTTGGTTCCTAGGGTGTTTCGGCCTTTCACACTATACACCCTCCCCAAAAGCGGCCAGCGACAGGGTGATCAATCCTACGCTTGCGTCCCATTCCCAATTAGTCATAGGAGTTGCCTTGTTGTTGATAGCCAACATCCCATGGGACTATGCATGTTGACCGCATACCTCCTGGCCCTCTCACTTCGGGGCCCAGCTGGGGTCTTTCCTCTTCATCCAAAGCCACTGACTGCTGCCTTCTGCCGCCACCGATACAGCTTTGATTGCCGAACGCTGGCTCTGGCCCTTAATTCCCAGGTCTCTAAGCAGTCTGGTTGTAGATGTTGCCACAAAACCTCTGCAGCCCACCTCCACTGGTCGGACTTCTGTGTTCCAGCCATGATGCCGTGCTTTGGCAGCTAGATCGGCATAGCGCAGATGTTTTCGCTCATAAGCCTCATCTACTGAGTCCTCCCAGGGTACTGTGAGCTCAATGATGAATACCTTCTTGAGCGAACGGGACCAGAGCACCATGTCAGGTCTTAGGGTGGTGGTTGCGATCTCCGGAGGAAACACAAGTTGCCGGCCAATGTCAGCTAGCATTTTCCAGTAGCGGGCCAAGCGCAGCTGGTCTCGCTCTAATGGTGTAGAGCCACTCTTCGGTGGTTTAGCCCCTTCGCGGACAAAGGTCGTCCGTAAGGGGTGTGATGCTGCTGGGGGTGGTAGGGAGTTGGTGGCAGCTCGCTTGTCCTCCAGGGCGGACGCAAGGTTTTTAAGGACTTGGTTGTGACGCCAAGTGTAGCGTCCTTGGGTGAGGCTTGTTTTACACCCTGTGAGAATGTGCCTGAGGTTGGCTGGCATGGAACAGAGGGCACAGTCCGGATCTTCACCATACCATTGGTGAAGATTTACTGGTGTTGGAAGGACGTCATATGTTGCTCTGATGGAAAAGCTCAACTGCCTCGCTTCCATGGCCCACAGATCCTTCCAGCTGATCTTCCTCTTCTCCACACTGTCTCATCGAGTCCACTGTCTCTGTTTGGCAAGAGAGACTGCCTTGGCCCACCTTGCAGCCTCCTCCTGATGGCGTACTTCCTGCACTACCATCTTCCGCCGCTCTGGTGCAGTGGCCTTACTCCAAGCAGCACGGCTAGTTAGCCCAAGGCCTCCTCTCCCTTGCTGAACATGACCCACAATGTCAGCATGTCTGAGGGATGCTGTTGCCACCTGGACTGCTTCCTGGCCTCCATTTGCGCCCAGTTGCCAAGGTCGGCGCGTTGTTGCTCACCACTGGGTCTCGAGATTCATTCAGTGTCATCTGAAGCCTGGTTTTTGCACACTTGAATTCCTCTGTTAGACTGGTGAGGGGCAGCTTGAGGACACCATCTCCATAGAGGCCTATGGTGGTAAGGCATCGTGGAACTCCGAGCCACTTCTTTAAGTAGCCTGTGACTCCTCTTTCCATCTTCTCCACTGTTGAGATTGGAACCTCATACACTGCTAGGGGCCACAACACCCGGGGTAGGAGACCAAACTGCAGACACCAGGCCTTTAACTTTCCAGGTAGCTGGGTGTTGTTGATGGACTGTAGGCTACTACTGATGTCTTTGTGCAGCTGTTGCACCTGGTCTTTGTCCTTCAGGCTTGCATCATACCACCTTCCAAGGCTTTTTACCGGCTGCTCAGACACTGTTGGGATTTGGTCATCTCCGATGAAGAATTTCAGGTCAGAGAGTACTCCCTTCGCAATCGAGATGCTGCGTGACTTGGATGGTTTAATCTTCATACGGGCCCAGCTGATGTTCTCCTCGAGTTTTCTGAGCAGTCTCCTGGTGCATGGGACAGTGGTGGTCAATGTTGCAATGTCGTCCATGTAGGCTCTGAGTGGAGGGAGGCGGAAACCAGAGTCGACTTGCTGTCCACCAGAAACCCATTTTGAGGATCTGATGATAACCTCCATTGCCATTATGAATTCCAACGGAGAAATGGTACATCCTGCCATTATACTTACATTCAGGCACTGCCATGAGGTGGTGAACTCTGAGGTGGTGAAGCAGAACTGCAGATCCTGGAAGTACGACTTCATCAGGGTTGTGATGGTGTCCGGTATGTGGAAAAATCTGAAGGCAGACCACAGGAGTTCATGTGGCACAGAGCCAAATGCATTGGCGAAGTCGAGGAAGACTACATGGAGGTCTCTTTTCTTCACCTTCGCCATTTGGATCTGGTGCCAGATCATGCTGGAATGTTCCAAGCAGCCAGAGAACCCTGATATTCCTGCCTTCTGTACAGATGTATCGACGTACGCATTCCTTTGCAGTTACTTGGCCATCCTCTGGGCAATGACCCTAAAGAAGATTTTACCCTCGACATTCAATAAGGAGATTGGGCGCAATTGGCTAATGTTCACTGCATCCTTCTACTTAGGGATCAGGACCCCGCCTGCCCTACACCACACTTTGGGTATTATCTTCTTTTGCCAAGCTGTTCTCATAAGCCTCCAGAGGAACCCCAGGACATCTGGTGCGTTCTTATACACTTTGTACGGGACTCCATTTTGCCCCCGGGCTGATGCTGTTTCTGCCCGTCGAACTGTGTTTTCCACCTCTTTCCATGTCGGAGGGCTGGTCTCAATATGATGTTCCGGGGGTTCAATGGGTGGGATATCTGATGGGATGGCCAGATGTTCATGTCGCTTTGAGTCAAAGTTTGTTGTTCTCAGGTGCTCCTCTAGGTCTTTCTTTGTTGTTTAGAGCTCCACTTTTTTCCTTCGCGAAGAGACTTTTAAGGAACTTGAAGGGATCTTTATAGAATCGAGTTCTAGTTTGTTCTTTCTTCCTTCTGCGTTTCCGTAGGTTCTCTGCTCTTCAGAGGGATGCCAACCGGGTTTTGATGTCAGCCTGAAGTGACTCTATGCCCTCCTTTTCCACTTCCGAGGCCTTCTTCCACTGTTTCTTAAGCTGTCTCCTTTCTTGAACAAGGCGCTTGATTTCTTGTTGCCTCCTGGAAACTGGTGGGGTTGGAACCTTTCTCCCGCCTTTTAACTCTTGCACTCCAAAGCTTTCTGCCCCGTACTCATAGATGATGTCCCCCATCCTCTCCAACTTCTTCTCCACTGTGCCTCGAAGTCTCTCGAGGGTCAAGGTAAGGTCAGTATTCACTGTTTCCCACAACCTCTTGTCACTGGCGCCAGGCCACTTCACATACGGTCTGTGCCCTGGTAGTCTCCTCTCGACTGCAGGTCTGGGAGGCTGGGTGAGTTCCACTCCTGTTGTTGGTTCCACCTCAGTTGTTACTTCGGTGCTTGAGTTTACGTCCTCCATGACAGTGGTACTGATGCACTGCAAACTATGGTTTGCGTCCAGTTGCTGTGCTTCATTCGACTGATTTGATCTATTTCACAGAAAATAATCAATGCGAGGCCTCTGTCTCTCTTTACCAGAACACCCCTTCTTCCCCTGGTGGATCCTCAACCAATGGTGTGATGTAACTTGCCTACCACCACAGACACATACTTGCGTCTGTTTGTGGCCCGCTGTTGCAGCGGAACTTGTGACAGTTGCTGTGGTGTTCTCTTGTACTGTGCTCTCATTACTCGTAGTCGTTTCCGGTCCAGTCGTTACCATGTTGTCAGCCGATGAGTCATCTTCCGCCCCCGGTCTCGCAGACTCTAGTGGTATTCTCGTATGTTGACTTTCTGTCAAGGCCTATTTGTGCAAAACAAATGAACAACACACACCCACAAATCTATTCTATTGTTTAGGAATGTTTGACCACTAGCTGTTTGAATATGTAATTTATATAATCATTTTGATTGAAAATATATTCATTTAGTTAATTTGTTGTTAATATTAAAACAGCCTCTGGTTATTTGCTATTGGATTGGCAGAATGACACATTCGCCTACAGCTGGCCTGAACATAACTTTTTTGAATGCACTTTAATTATCCAATGTCACACTTACTGATGGTGAGGTGAAGCCTGTGCCCAAAGCACTGCAGGCGGGTCCAGTAGTTAAATCGCAATTATTTTATGATGTTGCTCCTGCTCTCAGTTGTCATGCACACCAGTCGGTCTTCACTCATCTTCCACGATGCCAGAGAGTCTGATACCCTAGGCTATTACTTCACCTGTATGGTCATCGGGAAAGTAAGACATCTGGAAGCAGACATTTGCAATTTCCAGTCTTCATTTATGTAGTGGACAGTCAAACTTAGGTATGGCTCTGCTCGACCAAAGATCGGCTGTGGTGGAAAAATAAGAAACACTAGCCAGCTTCTCTGCGACTCTTTCGCGGGTAGCAGTGTATAATCGCAGCAGGGCTTCTTCCGTGAAATACTTGCGGCTTGGCAGCTGATATTTGTGGTCAACTGTACCTAGCAGCTTTTTAAACCCTGGCATTTCTACTGTAAATATTGGGCCATATCTTTCGCTATGTAATAGGTCACTGCATCTGTTATCTCCTTCCACCTCAAACTTTTCTTGTCATAAGGGATTACGTTTGAAAAGGATGCGGCTATGATAGTTTGTCTTTTAGCAGACGTTTTGGGAATCGGGCGACTGGAATCGGCATTGCTTAGTCTCACGCATTCCTCCATTCCACCGCGTGTTTCAGTTGCAGGTGATGGAAGTGGTTGGTTATACTGCTGCTTTTCGTTGCAATTGTCTTTCGACACATTTTGCACAGAACATTCATTTGCTGAACATCAGACCTCTTAGACCCAAACCACTTCCATATTACTGAAAAAACATTGCTGCCCTTTTTGGGGATGATTTCATCCTCACGAGAGGCTAAGCTGGCGTCCTCACTTTCCATTTTGGTGGAATTCTTACCGCCGCTACACTTCTCCGGCATGGATACAATTTGTGAAAGGCTGTCTAGGGTTATGATTGGTGGATAACCTCTGTGCACGTGTTGTCACGCAATTGGGACATGATTCGACATTGGGCTGACAGATAAGAGACAGTGAGATGCTGCATTTGTAAAACGTTACAATATTATAACAAAACCTCGATTCTTGCGATACAAGCATTTTCCATATCGCGCTAAAAAATAAACTTGAATATATAGAAAAAACTCGATATATCGCCCAGCCCTACTTGAGACATGTTGGTATTACAGACTCCGTCAGGGAGAGATTGAAAATGTCAGTGAAGACACTTGCCAGTTGGTCAGAGTATGCTTGGAGTACACGTCCTGGTAATCCATCTAGCCCTGCGGCCTTGTGTATGTTGACCTGGTTAAAGGTCTTACTCACATCGGCTATGGAGAGCGTGATCACACATTCGTCCGGAAAGAGCTGGCGCTCTCATACATGCTTCAGTGTTGTTTGCCTCCACACGAGCATAGAAGTAATTTAGCTCGTCTGGTAGGCTTGTGTCACTGGGCAGCTCGCGGCTGTGCTTCCCTTTGTAGTCCGTAATAGTTTGCAAGCCCTGCCACATCCGACGAGTGTCGCAGCCGGTGTAGTAGGATTCAATCTTAGCCCTGTATTGACCCTTTGCCTGTTTGATGGTTCGTGGGAGGGCATAGCGGGATTTCTTATAGGCGTCCGGGTTAGAGTCCCACTCCTTGAAAGCGGCACCTCTACCCTTTAACTCAGTGAGGGTGTTGCCTGTAATCAATGGCTTTTGGTTGGGGTATGTATGGTCACTGTGGGGACGACGTCAACGAGGCACTTATTGATGAAGCCAGCAACTGATGTGGTGTACTCAATGCCATCAGAAGAATCCCGGAACATATTCCAGTCTGTGCTAGCAAAACAGTCCTGTAGCTTAGCATTTGCGTCATCTGACCACTTCCGTACTGAGTGAGTCACTGGTACTTTCTGCTTTAGTTTTCGCTTGTAAGCAGGAATCAGGAGGACAGAGTTATGGATTTGCCAAACGGAGGGCGAGGGAGAGCTTACACGTGTCTGTGTAAAGTTGGTCTTGTTTTTTTCCCCCTCTGGTTGCACATGAAACATGCTTGTAGAAATGAGGTAAAACAGATGTAAGTTTCCCTGCATTAAGTTTCACTGGATGAGCATTTTCTTGTTTGCTTATGGCCTTATACAGCTGGTTGAGTGCGATCTAAGTGCCAGCATCATGTAACGCTCATCGTAGGTGGAAGAATAGGGGGACCAATGCGCAGCGTGGTAAGTGTTCATATTTTTTATAACGTAATGAACACTGAACAAAACAAATAAAACAGCAAACAAACAGTCCTGTATGGTGCTGAAAATACACTGAACAAAAAAGAATCCCCCACACCACACAGGTGAGAAAAGACTACCTAAGTATGATTCTCAATCAGAGACAACTAACGACACCTGCCGCTGATTGAGAACCATACCAGGCCAAACACAAAATCCCCACATTGAAAAAGGACCATAGACAACCCACCCAACTCACACCCTGACCATACTAAAATAAAGACATAACAAAAGAACTAAGGTCAGAACGTGACTGTACCCTCCCCCCTCCCCCAAAGGTGCGGACCCCGGCCGCAAAACCTGAACCTATAGGGGAGGGTCTGGGTGGGTGTCTGTCCGCGGTGGCGGCTCTGGCGCGGGACATGGACCCCACTCCAACATAGTCTTTATCCGCCTCTTAACCCGCCTCCGTGGCGCCTTTTGAGCGGCAACCCTCGCCGCCGACCTCGGACTGGGGACCCTAGCAACGGGTCCCGAATGGACTGGAGATTCCGGCAGCACCGGACAGGCGGGAGACTCCGGCAGCTCCGGACAGACGGGCGACTCCGTCAGCTCAGGACAGACGGGCGACTCCGGCAGCTCTGGACAGGCGGGAGACTCTGGCAGCTCCGGAGTGAAGGGTGATTCCGGCAGCGCCGGAGTGATGGGCGATTCCGGCAGCACCGGAGTAACGGACGGCTCTGGCAGCTCCTGACGGACAGGCGGCTCTGGCAGCTCCTGACTGACCGGCGGCTCTGGCAACTCCTGACTGACCGGCGGCTCTGGCAGCTCAGGACAGACGGGCGACTCCGGCAGCTCAGGACAGACGGGCGACTCCGGCAGCTCAGGACAGACGGGCGACTCCGTCAGCTCAGGACAGACGGGCGACTCCGTCAGCTCAGGACAGACGGGCGACTCCGTCAGCTCAGGACAGACGGGCGACTCCGGCAGCTCTGGACAGGCGGGAGACTCCGGCAGCTCTGGACAGGCGGGAGACTCCGGCAGCTCTGGACAGGCGGGAGACTCTGGCAGCTCTGGACAGGCGGGAGACTCTGGCAGCTCTGGACAGGCGGGAGACTCTGGCAGCGCTGGACAGGCGGGCGACTCTGCATGCGCTGAGGCGTCTTCATGGCACCTGGCTCGATGCCCACTCTGGCCCGGCCGATACGAGGCACTGCGCTGTAACGCACCGGGCTATGCCTGCGCACCGGGGAAGGGAGCGCCTCACGGCATAACACGGTGCCTGCCTGGTCCACCTATCTCCAAGGGAAGCACGGGGAGTTGGCTCAGGTCTCCTACCTGACTTAGCCACACTCCTCGTGTGCCACCTCCCAAGACATTTTTGGGGCTGCGTCTCATCCCAGCTGCGCTGCCTCCTCATACCACCGCCGCTCAGCTTTCGCTGCCTCCAGCTCTGCCTTGGGGCGGCGATATTCCCCAGCATGTGCTCAGGGTCCTTCTCCGTTTAAATTTCCACCCATGTCCAGGAGTCTTGAGATTTCTGCTGCTGCCCGTTACCACGCTGCTTCGTCCTTGGTTGGTGGGTGATTCTGTAACGCTCATCGTAGGTGGAAGAATAGGAGGACCAATGCGCAGCGTGGCAAGTGTTCATATTTTTAATAATGTAATGAACACTGAAAGAAACAAATAAAACGACAAACGAACAGTCCTGTATGGTGCTGAAAAAACACTGAACAGTAAATAATCACCCACACCACACAAGTGGGAAAAGGCTACCTAAGTATGATTCTCAATCAGAGACAACTAACGGCACCTGCCTCTGATTGAGAACCATACCAGGCCAAACACAAAAACACCACATAGAAAAAGGAGCATAGACAACCCACCCAACTCACGCCCTGACCATACTAAAACAAAGACATAACAAAATAACTAAGGTCAGAATGTGACACATCAGTTTGTGGTGGTAAATAGACAGCTACGAAAAATATAGATGAAAACTCTCTTGGTAAATAGCGTCGTCTACAGCTTATCATGAGATACAAAACCTCGAGACATCCTTAATATTAGATGTTGTGCATCAGCTGTTATTTACAAATAGACACAGATCGCCACCCGTTGTCTAACTGGAGGCAGCTGTTCTATCTTGAAGATGATCGGAAAACCCAGCCAGCTGTATGTTATCCATATCGTCATTCAGCCACCACTCGGGGAAACATAAGATATTACAGTTTTTAATGTCCCGTTGGTAGGATAGTCTTGATCGGAGCTCATCCAGTTTATTATAAAATGATTGGAAGTTGGCTAATGGTATGGAAGGTAGAGGCGGGTTATCCACTCACCATCGGATTCCTACAAGGCACCCCGACCTACGTCCCCTATATCTCCATCTCTTCTTCATGCGAATGACAGGGACTTGGGTCGTGTCCGACTCGTTATAGAAAAAATATTAGTCCAGCACGACGTGAGTAATCGCTTTTCTGATGTCCAGAAGCTCTTTTCAGTCATAAAAGACAATGGCAGAAACATTATGTACAAAATAAGTTACAAATAATGCGAAAAAACACACATAATAGCACAATTGGTTAGGAAAAACGTAAAACGTCAGCCATCTCCTTCGGCACAATTGGTATCATGGTAGCAGCAGCTGGTATCTCAGCTGCTGAGGCTGGTCCAGGTATCCACCATTATTCTCCTCAGGGTCCACAATGTCCTCGTTGCTGAGGCAGACGTTGTGCAGCACAGCGTAGCATGTGACCACCTCAGGCACAAAGGTATGATTCACCTCAAGGGCCATCAAGATTGAGCGCCAATGAGTCTTCATCATCCCGAAGGACCGCTCCGACACATTCCTCGCCTTGGAATGCTTTGCATTGTAGGTGGCCTCCACTGCGCCCCTCACTGGCTGCCTGTAGGGTGTCATCAGACAGATGGGATCCGCCAACCAGGGATACCCACCATCCCCGAGGAGAAACCAGCCTTGTGGTGGGTACAGGCTCTGAACATACACAGGGCTGTGTTTCAGGACCCTGGCTTTGTGCACATACCCGAGGAAGGCAATGTAGATGTCGATGATCCTGCATCTGTGGTCACAGATGGCCCGAAGCTGATAAGAATAGATCAACCTCCTGCATTTCATCTTGTGATGTAAAAATGGATGACCTTCTTCATGATCCCATCACTGACTCTGTGGATGACATTGTGCACTGTGGTCCGGGGGACATCAAATGCCTCGGACAGAACACAGTACGAAGTGCCACTGGCCAGCCAATAGACAAACAGGAATCTTTCCAAGGTCTTGCCACAGCCATAGTCCTGGTCTTCTTGCTCTACCAGGCCGTCAAAAGAGGGTTGTAATTCGGAAGTGGGGTTTGAGGTCCAGGTCACCCAAATACATTCTCAATGGACATTGTTAATGAAGTCGTAAGATGGCTAGCTAGAAATGTGTTATGATAACAAGCTAGCAAGAAGTTGCATAGCAACAGCATCAACTTCTGATAGACAGGCAACGCACTCGTACACTCAACTGAAAGGATACCATTTGTTTACAGTATACTACAATGAACTAAGAGTATTAAGTATGTAGTATTCAGTATATTAGTATGGGAATTCAAACACAGCTCAGGTGTTCTGTGAACATTCTTACAACATTACCTAACTTAAACATTGTATGAATGTCATCTCTTGTAATGTATCCACACTGTTCCCACAACCTAATTACATGTTCTGGAAACTTTTAAAGAACTTAGAAAGCCTGTTATGTCAACATTCTTGCAACATCAAAGGAATGTTTCGTGCACCTTGATACACACATTATCTGCATGTCAGCACAACTGGGCAGTTTTAGCGTTTTGGGAACCTATCTCTTGTCAAATCCCCACAATGTTCCCACTGGGAAACTTTAAAGAAAAGCAAAATGTGTTGTGAATGTTTATTGCAACCTAAAAGAAACATTGTAGAATCATCTGCACAAGTGGACAGTTTGTGTTTTGGGAACATATCTTTTGTGATGTCCCCACAATGTTAACACCAGACTGTTCCCACAACCTAATGAAACATTCTGGGAATCTTTAAAGAACACATTAAATTTGTTCTCGGAAATGTCTTGCAACATCTGGCTAATGTTTTATACAAGCATTATTTAATCATCAGCACGACTAGACCGTTTTTGTGTTATGAGGACATTTGCAGAGACCTGATGAATGTTCAGGGAACTTTCACAGAACCAATTTTGGTTTGCTGGGTAGGGTGTTCATAGGAAGTAGTTTCTTCTCTACATGTACGATTTCTGACAGTGTCCAGGGTAAAGTGAAGTGAATGTGGAAACATGGAGAGTGACCCATGTTGTGATGATGCTGAGGTATTGACTGGGATCTGCCTGGCTTGACCCAGCAGTGATAATAGTCCTGCAGGCAGACAAGCACCACATGCTGCTTACATGACAGGATGCCTCGCTGTTTCCCTCAATAACAATGTTCCAGAAACCCGTCATCTCTGATATAACACAGAAACTTTGTCTAACCATCAGAGATATGTAGCTAGAATAGAGATGTGAGTGCAACCATTATCTAAAGACAACCAACCCATAAGGGAGCTGAATTTCTGAAAGAGCACAGCAGCAATCACTAAACCACAGCAACACCTCCCTCTAAATATCACAGGTTCTGTTTGTCACAAGTTTTATTCTCACATTCCCTGGCACACTAACATATCTGTATAAAACCCTCTACAGCCATTTTCTCCCTCAACACTGAATCACAGCCCAGACGGCCCCGTCCCACCAGACAGACAGAGCTGTCTCACCAACTGGCCAACACCTTCACATAACATCAGCTAGCATAGCAGACAGCAGACAGCAGGAGCCATTAAGTGACAACTCCACAGTAGTCCACATAGAGGGCTGTGTGTGTGACAGCCAGGCTGTGATATAGACAGACACAGCCAGGGCCTGCTTACAGCATACCGACACTATACCCCATCTCTGTGGTTTCAGCTCTGCCTGAGAGACTAAATCCATTGAGCCAGGGAGGCATGTACTGTAGCAGCAGCCGTGGTTTGGCCAGATCCCTCAGCATGACAATCCCCTCATGTTTGTCTGTCTATCTGCAGAGTGTGAATGCACACCAGAGGGTAATTCAAGAGAAGCGGCCTTTTAGGGAACACGTTGTCTTTTCTCTCCTTAACAGCTTTACACAAATGTCTGAGAGCCGAGAAAAGTTTTCTGTGAGCCAAGGGTCTGGGGGGAGGGTGAGGGGATAGAAGACGAGAGGTGCTGTAGCTACATTGACCTGGTAAATGGCTTAGCTCCCGAAAAACTTCAGAACAAAAGGATAGGGGTGATTTTGAGTGCTACTTGTTGAATTGTTGAGACAGACAGGGATTTTTGAAGGGCGTTAGAGCCACTTCACAGAACAAAACACACAGACGCAAACACACACCCACTCATAGAAGCATACAGCTCAAAAAGAGCAAGGATACCAATGGGCAAATCAGATGGACTAAAATAGTCATACGGAAGCGGAACTCAAGAATTCTAGTCTATAACATCTACTGTATATTGTTGACCGACACAATAGCCAATATTGTTTCTCTTTCAGCCCAGAGTATACTTCCAGGGATAACAGATTCAGACACATTTACAGGAACATAAAAATTCATACAGTGTACTCTCTCCACAAAATTATTACTTCACTTCTCTAGAAGTTATTAAATCCTCTGTTGTTAACTCATATAAAATACAGCCCTTTAAACAGCCTCATGCCCTCTCTGTTGCTCCAGGGAAGAGAGGAAAGAGAGGCAGGAAAATAGTATGAGCATAAAGGAAGGAAGAAAGAAGAGACGGATGAATGAAGAAACAATATTTCATATTATGGTCAGATGTGGCTAAGAAAAATGCATTGGGAAAAGTAGGGGGAAAGAGGGGAGGGGAGAAGAGAGCGAGAGGGGATTTGGTCCACAGAATAGAGTACACCCAGTAGTGTAACTACCTACCTTGACCGGTGTGGCTCAGGTGGTGGTGGTGCTCTACACTGGGCGATCGGGGTTCTGGCAGGTCCTCACTCCCTCCATCTGCAGATGAGGAGTGAGACAAAGAGGAGAGAGTGTGAGCGTGGGGATGCCAGGAAAAGGAGAGAGAATGAGTGCGGCAGTGTGGCTGGCATTCCAGGTAGGCCGCCTCATCCTCCACCAGCCAAGACTGGGGCCTCAGGACCCCCAGGAGACTACTGACACACAGCCCCTCCACACCCCTCCTCCAGGGACCCAGACGATCCCGCAAACTGGCAAAGTACACACAATTCTTCTTCATCAAGGTGGGTTGGGATGTAGACCAAAGACACCAACCAGGCCCTAGTCCAAAGCCCAGGGCCCACCCACGAGAGAACTGTTACAATACTGAGAGGAGTGGTGATCCAGAGCTAGTCCTTCTGGATGAGTGAGAGATAGGACTGGTGGTACAGTACACTACAGTACAGTAGGCGTTTTCTGAAAGTTTGCTAATTATACAAGGATCAATTACTGTGGGCCCAGAGGACTGAGGATGCGCCGAATACAACTGGTGTAGACTTTTTACAGTGAAATGCTTACTACACGAACACTTCTCAACAATGAAGAGTTTCAAAATAAAAATGGTAACAAAAGAGGAATAAAATACTCAAGAATGGAGCCATATACAGGAGTACCAGATCAATGTGCAGGGCTATGAGGTATTTGAGGTAGATAAGTACATAAAGGCAGGGTAAAGTGACTAGGCATCCGGATAGATAACAATAAGAGTAAAATAAAGAACAGAGTAGCAGCAGCAAATGATGAGTGTAAAAGTGTGGATTAACCACAGTGGATGGAGCAGGGCTGGATTAGGGGGTCGATGGGCCAGCGCCTGCTTTGCCTCTCTACTACAGGGTCTGTTTGACACGGCCGAGTCCCTATCATAGGCTACAGTGATCTACAGTACAACTAAGACTGCATGGCACCTTATTTCCTATATAGGGCACTATTTTTTATCAGAGCTGTATGGGCCCTGGTTAAAAGTAGTGTACTAAACAGTGAATAGGGTGACATTTGGGATGCAGCCTATCTCTGCAAGGGGCTTTGTGGCATATCATGATTTATTCCTAAATCACACATCCCACTGGTATTAAGTCAGCCCATTTATAAACCAAGCCGTTGTTTGAAAGTTATCTAAGACAATGGATTTCCTCTCTCTCTGTAGTAGATCTTGGCTTGCCACCGAAGTACAAAGCGGTGTGAGTCTTTATTGCTAAGGGTTGTGTACTCTGGCAATGGCGGATGCACCAAATGTGTTACCATCAAAGAGTCCTGTGTGTGTGTCTTCACCCAAACAAACACTTGTGTATTTCAACCGATCATAAACCCACAAATACAGATACTGTACATCTGTGCACAGTATGCTGTTGTGCCCATACAGGATAGATTGGGCTGCTGGTGGAAAGATATAGCTTGTCGATAGACTGATAAAATTACCCGGAGGGCCGGAGTGTGTTAGTGTGAGAACTGGGGTAGTGAGAGGTTGACACCGTCTCATTCTGTTACCCTGGTTCCTAACTGCCAACACCACCCTCCCCACTTTGACAAAGGTCTATTCTGCTATCTTTATTTTTAGTTTGGTTGTTTATAGAATAACACGTGGATATAATGTGATGCTTTCAGTAATGCTGTGTAGACTATTTTTTGTTTGGTTGTTTCAGTCTACACAGCATCGCTGAAAGCATCAAACTATTATATCCAAATGTGTTGGCAAGTTGGTTAGGACATCTACTTTGTGCATGATACAAGTAATTTTTCCAACAATTGTTTACACGCAGATTATTTCACTTATAATTCACTGTATCACAATTCCAGTGGGTCAGAAGTTTACATACACTAAGTTGACTGTGCCTTTTAACAGCTTGGAAAATTATGTCATGGCTTTAGAAGCTTATGATAGGCTTATGATAGGCTGTACCTGTGGATGTATTTCAAGGCCTACCTTCAAACTCAGTGCCTCTTTGCTTGACATCATGGGAAAATCAAAAGAAATCAGCCATGACTTCAAACATTTTTTGTAGACCTCCACAAGTCTGGTTCATCCTTGGGAGCAATTTCCAAACGCCAGAAGGTGCCATGTTCTTCTGTACAAACAATAGTATGCAACTATAAACACCATGGGACCACGCAGCCGTCATACCGCTCAGGAAGGAGACACATTCTGTCTCCTAGAGATGAACGTACTTTGGTGCGAAAAGTGCAAATCAATCCCAGAACAACAGCAAAGGACCTTGTGAAGATGCTGGAGGAAACAGGTACAAAAGTATCTATATCCACAGTAAAACGAGTCCTATATCGACATTACCTGAAAGGCCGCTCATCAAGAAAGAAGCCACTGCTCCAAAACCGCCATAAAAAAGCCAGACTACGGTTTGCAACTGCACATGGGGACAAAGATTGTACTTTTTGGAGAAATGTCCTCTGGTCTGATGAAACAAAAATAGAACTGTTTGGCCATAATGACCATGGTTATGTTTGGAGGAAAAAGGGGGAGGCTTGCAAGCCGAAGAACACCATCCCAACTGTGAAGCACGGGTGAGGCAGCATCATGTTGTGGGGGTGCTTTGCTGCAGGAAGGACTGGTGCACTTCAAAAAATAGATGGCATCATGAGGGAGGAAAATGATGTGGGTATAAGCAACATCATAAGACACCAGTCAGGAAGTTAAAGCTTGGTCGCAAATGGACAATGACCCAAAGCATACTTTCAAAGTTGTGGCAAAATGGCTTAAGGACAACAAAGTCAAGGTATTGGAGTGGCCATCACAAAGCCCTGACCTCAATCCTATAGAACATTTGTGGGCAGAACTGAAAAAGTATGTGTGAGTAAGGAGGCCAACCAACCTGATTCAGTTACACTAGCTCTGTCAGGAGGAATGAGCCAAAATTCACCCAACTTATTGTGGGAAGCTTGTGGAAGGCTACCCACAACATTTGACCCAAGTTAAACTATTTAAAGGCAATGGGACCAAATACTGATTGAGTGTATGTAAACTTCTGACCCACTGGGAATGTGATGAAATAAATAAATGCTGAAATAAATCCCTCTCTACTATTATTCTGACATTTCACATTACTTAAATAAAGTGGTGATCCTAACTGACCTAAAACAGGGAAATTGCTACTAGGATTAAATGTCAGGAATTGTGAAAAACTGAGTTTACATATATGTATTTGGAGAAGGTGTATGTAAACTTCAGACTTCAACTGTAGATCATATGTCAACTGCTCAAGTCAGCAGTGTGTTCAACAGACTACAACTGTCAAAATGTCTTAGCCAGCCTCTACTGAAATATAAGCCCATCACAGAATAATCTCTCCATAATAATCACAATAACCTCTAAATTATCCCATGTCGTATATAAAAAAATATTCAGTCACATTTAGGATGTACACGGAGGGCTGTGTTCTGTCAGAAAATTGTCTTTTGGCAGAACCCAGACAGTTTAAGTGGTCAATTATTTCCCAGGTTTTAAATGCCAGAGTGCGTCAAAGGGAATGCCTCATTCTAACAGTGTCTGTCTCGAACACTCTCCTCTGCACAGGAGGTTGGTGGCACCTTAATTGGGGAGGACGGGCTCGTGGGAATGGCTGGAGCGGAATGATATCAAATACATCAAACACATGGTTTCCATGTGTTTGATGCCAATCCCTTTGGTCCGTTCCAGCCATTATTATGAGTCGTCCTCCCCTCAGCAGCGTCCACTGCTCCTCTGCTCTGCTTCCCTTTAGAAAAGTCAGGGTGACATCATCCTCACAAAGAGGTTCAGCTAGCTCTGTAGCTCTCTGGGTTCACTGTGTGGGTAGATAACAGCAGTCATTAGTTAGTGCACCAAGAGACTTCATTGACCTTCATATGTCTGGGAGACAGTCTTTCACTCTAAAAGCATGAATTACCGTTACACTGTTACAAAGCATCGGGTGAAGTTGCTCTGGTACAGTCCAGTCCTTTTGATGTGTCATCCCGAGGCCACGGAGAATGATCATGCTGCAGACTTTGTCCGTGACCGGCCAGTCTGCCACTCTATGGCCAGCTCATGGCATTTTAGTCAGTGAGTCAGTATCCCTCTGCAGGCATACAAGGCCCTATAGCCTCAGCACTCTGAATTAACTGCACGGACCGAGCTGAATTGTTTTAGATTTTTCTACACTCCTGGAAAAAAGCGTCCCAAAAGGATTCTTCGGCTGTCCCCATGGGAGAATCCTTTTTGGCTCCAGGTAGAACCCTTTTGGGTTCCATGTAGGACCCTCTGTGGAAAGGGTTCTACCTGGAACCAAAAAGGGGTTATCCTATGGGGACAGCCGAAGAACCCTTTTAGGTTATACATCGCACTTTTTTTTCCTAAGAGTGTACCATTGTTGCTCTGCCTAGCCGGGGTGCATCTGAAATGGTAACCTATTCTCTTCATAGTGCACTACTTTTGACCAGGGCCCTTCCATTGTTTGTGTGTGTGTGTGTGTGTGTGTGTGTGTGTGTGTGTGTGTGTGTGTGTGTGTGTGTGTGTGTGTGTGTGTGTGTGTGTGTGTGTGTGTGCGTGTAGGTAAGTGAGGCAAGGGAAGGCAGTTTGTCACCCTCTGTATTATCCAGCCTGACAGGCCAAAGACAATGCTGTCAGCTCTCATGTAATGTTACCTTGAGAAAGGACCTGAGTGCTGAGCCAGTGTGGACTAGCTACTTCCACTAGGAAAAGAGGGAATGAGGGATATAGAGTGATTAATCCCCCAGGGAGACACAGCAGCATAATGCAGGTGTGGCAAGATGGAGGGACGGCTGATGGAAGGACGGCTAACGTCCAGGTGTGTGCGTAGACAAAATGTCGCAGATTTAAAGCAAATTCTCTGCAATTGTACCCATTTTACCATGGGTTGGAGAGAACATTTGCAGTTTGAAAGCTAATTTAAAGGTGCAGTATGTAGCTTTTCTGACAGAATGCACATAGAAATGAGAGTTATAGATCTGTCATTCTCATTGAAACCAAGTCTGAAAAGTTTCAGATCTGTTTTGTGCTCTATTTCTATGCATCGCATCCTTAAGTTTTGCTTTTGCTCTTTTTACTTCTCGGGTTTTGTACACCAGCTTCAAACAGCTCATTTCACAGCATTTTAGATGTTACAATGATTTTTTTTCTACACTATACTGTGCATTCGGAAAGTATTCAGACTCCTAGACTTTTTCCACACTTTGTTACATTACAGCCTTATTCTACAATGGATTAAATAAAAAAATCTTCCTCATCAATCTACACACAATACCCATAATGACACAGTGAAAACATGTTTCTCGAAATTTTAGCAAATATATTAAAAATAAAAAACAGAAATACCTTAAATACATAAGGATTCTGACCCTTTCCTATGAGACTCGAAATTGAGCTCAGGTGCATCCTGTTTCCATTGATCATCCTTGAGATGATTCTACAACTTCATTGGAGTCCACCTCTGGTAAATTCAATTGATTGGGCATGATTTGGAAAAGCACACGTGTCTATATAAGGTCCCACAGTTGAAAGTGCATGTCTGAGCAAAAACCAAGCCAAAGGAATTGTCCGTAGAGTTCAGAGACAGGATTGTGTTGAGGCACAGATCTGGGGAAGGACACCAAAACATTTCTGCAGCATTGAAGGTCCCCAAGAACACAGTGGTCTCCATCATTCTTAAATGGAAGAAGTTTGATACTACCAAGACTCTTCCTAGAGCTGGCCGCCCGGCCAAACTGAGCAATCGGGGGAGACGGGCCTTGGTCAGGGAGGTGACCAAGAACCCGATGGTTACTCTGACAGTGATGCAGAGTTCCTCTGTGGAGATGGAAGAACCTTCCAGAAGGACAACCATCTCTGCAACATTCCACAAATCAGGCCGTTATGGTAGAGGGTCCAGACGGAAGCCACTAAACAGTAAAAAGTACGACAGGCCACTTGGAGTTTGCCAAAAGGCCCCTAAAGGACTCTCAGACAAAGAGAAACAAGATTCTCTGGTCTGATGAAACGCAGATTGAACTCTTTGGCCTGAATGCCAAGTGTCACGTCTGGAGTAAACCTGCCACCATCTCTACGGTGAAGCATGGTGGTGGCAGCATCATGCTGTGGGGACGTTTTTCAGTGGCAGGGACTGGGAGACTAGTCAGGATCGAGGCAAAGATGAACAGAGGAAAGTACAGAGAGATCCTTGATGAAAACCTGCTCCAGAGCACTCAGGACCTCAGACTGGGGCGAAGGTTCACCTTCCAACAGGACAACAACCCTAAGCACACAGCCAAGACAATGCAGAAGTGGCTTCGGGACAAGTCTCTGAATGTCCTTGAGTGGCCCAGCCAGAGCCAGGACTTGAATCTGATTGAACAACTCTGGAGAGACTGCAGTGACACTCCCAATCCAACCTGACAGAGCTTGAAAGGATCTGCAGAGAAGAATGGGAGAAACTCCAAAAATACAGGTGTGCCAAGCTTGTAGCATCATACCCAAGAAGACTCAAGGCTGTAATCACTACCATAGGTACTTCAACAAAGTACTGAGTAAAGGGTCTGAATACTTATGTAAATGTATTATTTTTTATAAATTTGTACAAATTTCTAAAAACCTGTTTTTGCTTTGTCCTCATGACACATGCTGGAGTCAGGTCAGGATCTCACTGATCATCTTCAAAGCCAACACCTCATTTGGCCGCCTTTCGTTCCAGTTCTCTGCTGCCTGTGACTGGAACGAATTGCAAAAATCGCTGAAGTTGACGACTTTTATCTCCCTCACCAACTTCAAACATCTGCTATCTGAGCAGCTAACCGATCGCTGCAGCTGTACATAGTCTGTCGGTAAATAGCCCACCCAATTTTACCTACCTCATCCCCATACTGTTTATATTTATTTACTTTTCTGCTCTTTTGCACACCAATATCTGTACCTGTACATGACCATCTGATCACTTATCACTCCAGTGTTAATCTGCAAAATTGTAATTATTTGCCTACCTCCTCATGCCTTTTGCACACAATGTATATAGACTTTTTTCTACTGTGTTATTGTTCCTATTGTCTGTTCACACTGCTATGCTTTATCTTGGCCAGGTCGCAGTTGCAAATGAGAACTTGTTCTCAACTAGCCTACCTGGTTAAATAAAGGTGAAATAAAACAAATAAAAATAAAAATGAGCTATTGTCTGTAGATTGGAAAAAACAATTTAATCAATTTTAGAATAAGGCTGTAATGTAACAAAATGTGGGAAAATACTTTCTGAATGCACTTTTTTCCTATAATCTGAAATTAGGCGAACCATCCAAATGTTAGCAACCAGGAAAGGAGGGGTGAATTCTGCCCATTGTACCTTTAATGCAAATCTACTCATTTTTCCATAGGGTTACCCAGATTATGGTGGAGATAACATTTTGTAGTTTTAAAGCTAATTACCTGCAATTCTACACATTTGGCCAAGGGTGGAGAGAACATTTTGCAGCTTAAAAGCTCATTTCCTACGCATTTTTCCATGACCCATGTCCTGTTCATATGGTATCTGAATGAGACTAACAAAATCAATGGAGGCCCGATGTTAGCTGAAATGGGCTAATTGAGGGACTGTCAGTGACTGACAGAACAAGAAGAAAACTGTTGATGTACAACCAAATTTCGAAATTGCACCTTTTGTATTTTAATATTTGAACTCTAAGCAGTAAATTGAGATGCCGACTGAATCCCCCCCCCCCCCCACACACACACACACACAGAAAAAGGGGGGGGGGGGGGGGGGGCCCTCAGTGTCCGCATATGTCACTTATTTGTTGGGCTGGCCCTGAGATATAGAATGCAATTTCCACAAACCCTTGATGGAATTACAGCTTTAGTTATGTTTCTAGCTACAGTACATGTTTATTTAGCCTAGGCGCAAACTTTCAAATCACTGGCGTTTTCCAATTTGCGGAGCAAGTCGATGCTTCATGTTTTCAATAAAAGGGTAAAAGAGTACAGTACATCCAAACAATGCAGACTACAATATAGGTTCATTTGTTTCAATGTTATCTCATATTCTGCTGAGCTTGCGGCTATCATAATATAATGTTATGTAATTCATTTGAGCTTCTGCTTCCCTTCTCTCCCCCTGAGCCCTCCCAGGTATGACCTTTTTTTTCACTAGATGTTCTACAGTAGTGAACAGACAACACAACAAGGGGAACCATACTTGGAATGAATTGAATCATACGCTTCAGGACAGCATAAACAACGTACTCCACTATAGACAGCCAGGTTAACAAAAGCAGTTCAAATGTTACAAAATCACAAACATAGCTTAACCCAGTATCAAGGGAAATTCCATGGGAAAGGAATTACACGGAGACTCAGATTCTTCACCTTAAAATGTAGGCCAAACAAAAAACCTTGATTTCAAACTTTGACAAACCACACAACTGCACTGAGTGTACAAAACATTATGAACACTCCCTAAAATGTAGTTGCATCCCACCTTTTGCCCTCAAATCAGCCTCAATTCATCGGGGCAGGTAATACAAAGCCGTCGAAAGTGTTCCACAGGAATGCTGGCCCATGTTGACTCCAATGCTTCCCACAGTTGTGTTAAGTTGTCTGGATGTCCTTTGTGTGGTGGACCATTCTTGACACACGGGAAACTGTTGAGTGTGAAAAACCCAGCAGCGCTGCAGTTCTTGACACACTCAAATTGGTGTGCCTGGCACCTACCCTCTCTTTCCATTACATAGACTGACCAGGTGAAAACTATGTTCCCTTATTAAATCCACCTTCAATCAGTGTAGATGAAGGGGAGAAGACAGGTTAAAGAAGGATTTTTAAGCCTTGAGATGATTGAGACATGATTGAGACATGGATTGTGTGCCATTCAGAGGGTGAATGGGCAAGACAAAATATTTAAGGCACTTAAATGTTTTGTACACTCACTGTATATGCATATTTTTTTAAGTCTGTTAAGAACAAATTATTATTTTACAAACCCTCCCCTTACACGGACAATGCTGGGCCAATTGTGCGCCGCCCTATGGGACTCCCGATCACGACCAGTTGTGAGACAGCCCGGGATCGAATCAGGCTCTGTAGTAACGCCTCTAGCACTGAGATGCAGTGCCTTAGACCGCTGCGCCACCCGGAGCAGCAGGTGAACAATTTGAACAATTTATGCAGTAATGAATTTCCTGGAAAAACTGTACATCTTCATAGTTCTTCCTGTAAATGTGTTTTGTAAAATCTGTGGAAATTCATCCTTGAGTTCTCTGGTTTGTTAAACTTTGAAATCAATGGTTCTTGTTCGGTATACATTTTAAAGTGAAAAATCTGAGTCTCAGCCTAATTTCATTACCATGGAATTGCCCTCAATCAGACCATTCTGCTGATTCCTTTCATGTCCTCATAATACACTCATCCCTCTCTGTGAGGCAGGGTGGCTGTACCATACAATTAGCTAGGCAGTACAAAGGCCATGGACGGTGACGCATGAGAGGGCCCGATCTGCGTCAGGCGCTGGCCGCCATCTCTACTTCTCTACAGGGTCCTGGAAGGTGTTGTTAGTGGAACAGGAAGTGTAGAGAGAGAGAGAGAGAGAGAGACACAGACAGACAGACAGACAGACAGACAGACAGACAGACAGACAGACAGACAGACAGACAGACAGACAGACAGGAGAAAAAGATGAGGGAAAAAGAGATAAAGAGAGGCATACTGTGCCTCTAAAAAAAAGGTCTGTCGCAGTATTGAGTGGGTGGGCTTCACCAGAGAGACACATAACCAACCAGCAGCCTGAGGTACTAGTGGCCTTATATTATACAAAGACACTCAAAACACCGCTATACATAACACTGAAAGAATATGGAGGTGTAGTGCCTGCGTGTGAAGTGACTGACTACTCGTCCCTGGTTCCTTGGTTCTCTTCAGGCAGAAATAAGAGTGAGATGGAGGAAGAGCGTGAGTGAGAGAGAGAGCGAGAGCACATTATAGCTCCTGGTCTTCCTCGAGGCGTTCCATTGATCAGCACCATGGAGGACCGACTTTTTTGGAATCCATATTTTATACATAAAGAAGCAGCACCAAGATAACTGAGCATTTTCAATTTCATTTTCAATTTATCTCTCTACTGCCATAATAACAATAATAATGATAGTGTATTTCATTTACAAAGTGCATTTCTGGCACTCAAGGCTAGCTACCATCACCCAAATCACTATCACCTTCACTCGCTCTCTACCTCCTTTTCTCTCTTCCCCGTCTCCCTCCCCATCTTTCTCTCAGCACAGTGACAATGCACAGTCACACTCTCACACTCTCTCTGACCTCCAGTGTACTGTAGAAGCTGTGAGTACCCTGCGAAGGAGGCATATGTCAGTCTCTACTGTCTACTGTTCACTGCACAAACTATTGTATACCAGGTAAATAAATGGCAAAAGGTTCTGATTCTGACATAAACAAATGGCACACTATTCCCTTTAGAGTGCACTACTTTTGATCAGAGCCCTATAAGCCCTGGTCAAAAGTAGTGCACAATAGGGAATAGGGTGCCATTTGGGATGCACAGAAGTCTCACTGCAGTGCATTCAATAATAATGCGTGAGTAATCTATCAATCTTCACAGACGGCATTTAAATAAACCATTGATTTTGAATAGGAGAATCAAGGATGAGCATTGGGTTAATATGGCGATAAACAGCCCTTTGTGTGACACAAACCTGTCCCCTAACAACAACAGTACAGTAACAATACAATGACCGTATGAACTGAGAAAATATCACTTTGGAGAAGAAAAAAAACTCTACCCGAGAGAAGAGACGTCATCTGATGTCAAATATGAAAGGTGTCATTGTCTGTTCTTCTATTCCAATCTGAGTACAGAGCTTTCAAATGGCAGGGGGCAACCATTAGTCCAGAGAGAGGAGAATATAGAGGGAGGGGAGGGATGAAAGAAAGGAGAGAGAGGGGGAAGAGTAGAGAGAGACAGAAAGAGGGAGGGAGGGAGATAAAGACGAACAGAGAGAGAGAGAGAGAGAGAGAGAGAGAGAGAGAGAGAGAGGATGGGGAGAGAGTATGCCCTCTTCCCTCACACTCCCTTATCCTCCGTTAGCAATGCAATCACTCATTCTGTACTCAACAACACTGGCAAAAGATGCCTCACACAAGAACACACACAAACGCAACATCTCCATTGCAGGCAGAGGAGTAAACTGTGAACAAGCAGGCTTGAATAATTAAACATTATTTTACAAAAATAGAAATAAAGTAGAGAACACAGTATGTGACTGCCAGCTTGTAAACCAGCTTGTAAACCAAACCAAACAATCACTTTACCCAGTAATTTAAGAAGATATATATTTGAGAGGATATGACTTGGCAATTACCCCAGGAAGAGTAGATGCTGCTTCTGCAAAAGCTAATGTGAATTCAAAAAAGCAAAGAAAGAAATAAAAAAGTATAGTTACCTTAAATGGATTAGCACTCCTGTTCTTCCTGAAAACACAACAGAATGTGTAAACATTCTTTCTGTCTGGCATGACTGGAAGCCTATAGTCTGAATCTAAGGGTGGGTTTGGGTAGGGGGGCTACATCCAGAGTGTCCACTCTACTCTGCAAAGGGCATTTTGTAAAGTCTGAATCTGAGGGTGAATGAGTGTCGGGTGTTTGTGCGTGCACGTGTCCACTCTGCCTCTCCCCAACATATTAACCCTGAGAGGGAGGGAGGGAAGGAAGACAGGGCTAGGCTAGCTTAGGCAAATTTGACAGTCACAGGCAGCAAAGTAGCAAATAAGTTACTGTATTTCATATTGCAGGACAACTACTGTAATCCTAATACAGTATCAAAGCAAGCACTGTGTAATGACACAGTAAGATACTGTATAATTGACTATTATACTGTAAAAAAAAAAAAAAGAAAGTTAATTATACTGTAATTGGAATGAATGAATGAATAAATTAAATTAATTGGGGTGAGATTTTACAGTATTTTACCGTAATTACATGGGATTGGTGCAAGCAAGTTGGCTGCTAGGCAATGTGTTAAAACATTACAGTATATCAATTAATATTTGGTGTATTAGATCACTTGCACTTCTAGAGGCCTTAACAAAGGCTTCCAAACTGGCAGCAACTACAGGGCAAAATGCTCAACCATTAAAAGTTTAAGAGATAGCTGCCACTCCAATCTGTCCACAATACATTTTAAAATGATGTGGCACTATAACCACAAATGAGTTAAAACCCCCATAATGTCTTCTTAATTGTATTTTTAAATCACTGTATGCCTACTAAATCATTGTGTGCATTTATTTTATGAAAATCAGCAAATTAATTTTTTATAATTTTACCTCTTTTTGCTCAGTCTGATCATGTGGGCGTGCTGATACAAATCTGAATATATTTACATACACAGCCCTGATAGGTTTGGGCTCCTGAGTGGCTCAGCGGTCTAAGGCACTGCATCCCAGTAGTGCAAGAGGCGTCATTACAGTACCTGTTTCGAATCCAGGCTGTATCACATCTGGCCGTGATTGGGAGTCCAATAGAACGGTACACAATTTTCCCAGTGTCGTCTGGGTTTTTCCGGAGTAGGCAGTCATTATAAATAAGAACTTGTTCTTAAACTGACTTGCCTAGTTAAATAAAGGTTAAGACTCTAGTCTAGAGCCTACCCCGCTTACCCCTTCAAAGTAGGAGGATACATGCAGTGCCTTCGGAAAGTATTCAATTGATTACATTTAGATTGTGCCACTGGCCTACATACTGTACCTTACAGATACAGTGCCTTCGAAAAGTGTTCCGACCACTTGACATTTTCCACATTTTGTTACGTCACAGCCTTATTCTAAAATGTATTCAATTGTATTTTTTTCCCTCATCAAACGACACACAATACCCCATAATAACAAAGCAAAAACAGGTTTTTAGAAACGTTTGCAAATGTATTAAAAATTTAAAACTGAAAAATCACATTTACATAGGTATTCAGACCCTTTACTCAGTACTTTGTTGAAGCACCTTTGGCAGCGATTACAGCCTTGCGTCTTCTTGGGTATGACGCTACAAGCTTGGCACATATGTTTTTGGGGAGTTTCTCCCAATCTTCTCTGCAGTTCCTCTCAAGCTCTGTCAGGTTGGATGGGGAGCGTTGCTGCACAGCTATTTTCAGGTCTCTCCAGAGATATTAGATCGGGTTCAAGTCCAGGCTCTGGCTGGGCCACTCAACGACATTCAGAGACTTCAAATCAAAATCAAATGTATTTATAAAGTCCTTCTTACATCAGCTGATATCTCAAATTGCTGTACAGAAACCCAGCCTAAAACCAGGTGTAGAAGCATTGTGGCTAGGAAAAACTCCTTAGAAAGGCCAGAACCTAGGAAGAAACCTAGAGAGGAACCAGGCTATGAGGGGTGGCCAGTCCTCTTCTGGCTGTGACGGATGGAGATTATAAAAGAACATGGCCAAGATGTTCAAATGTTAATAGATGACCAGCAGGGTCAAATAATAATACTTGTCCCAAGTCTTGCCCCGAAGCCACTCCTGCATTGTCTTGGTTGTGTGCTTAGGAGCGTTGTCCTGTTGGAAGGTGAACCTTCGCCCTAGTCTGAGGTCCTGAGTAATCTGGAGCAGATTTTCATCAAGGATCTCGCTGTACTTTGCTCCATTCATCTTTGCTTCGATCCTGACTACTCTCCCAGTCCCTGCCGCTGAAAAACCTCCCCACAGCATGACGCTGCCACCACCATGCTTCACCCTAGGGATGGTGCCAGGTTTCCTCCAGACGTGATGCTTGGAATTCAGGACAAAGAGTTTAATATTGATTTCATCAGACCAGAGAATCTGGACTCATGGTCTGAGTCCTTTAGGTACATTTTGGCAAACTCAAAGTAGGCTGTCATGTGCCTTTTACTGAGGAGTGGCTTCAGTCTGGCCACTCTACCATAAAGGCCTGATTGGTGGAGTGCTGCAGAGATGGTTGTACTTCTGGAAGGTCCTCCCATCTCCACAGAGGAACTCTGGAGTTCTGTCAGAGTGACCATCCTGACCAAGACCCTTCTACCCCGATTGCTCAGTTTGGCCGGGCGGCCAGCTCTAGGAAGAGTCTAGATGGTTCCAAACGTCTTCCATTTAAAAATGATGGCCACTCTGTTCTTGGGGAGCTTCAATGCTGCAGAAATGTTTTGGTACCCTTCCCCAGAACTGTGCCTCAACACAATCCTGTCTCGGAGCTCTACGGACAAATCCTTTGACCTCATGTCTTGGTTTTTGTTCAGACATGCACTTTCAACTGTGGGACCTTACATAGACAGGTGTGTACCTTTCCAAATCATGTCCAATCAATTGAATTTACCACAATCAAGTTGTAGAAACATTTCAAGGATGATCAATGGAAACCAGATGCACCTGAGCTCAATTTTGAGTCTCATAGCAAAGGGTTTGAATCCTTATGTAAATAAGGTATGTTTTTTTATTTTTAATACATTTGCAAATAATTCTACAAAGCTGTTTTCGCTTTGTAATTATGGGTTATTGCATGTAGATGTAATACATTTTAGAATAAGGCTGTAACGTAACAAAATGTAGAAAAAGTGAAGGGGTCTGAATACTTTCCGATGGCACTATCTGTAAGGTCCTTCAGTCGAGCAGCGAATTTCAAACACAGATTCAACCACAAAGACCAGGGATGCCTCACAAAGAAGAGCACCTATTGATAGATGGGTAAAAAAAAAGGCTGACATTTAGTATCCCTTTGAGCATGGTGAAGTTATTAATTACACTTTGGATGGTGTATCAATACACCCAGTCACTACAGAGATATAGGCGTCCTTAACTTTGCCCGAGAGGAAGGAAACCAATCAGGGATTTCACCAGTCCGATGGTGACTTTAAAACAGTTACAGAGTTTAAGGGCTGTGATAGGAATGACAGAGTGAAAAGAAGGAAGCCTGTGCAAAATAAAAATATTACAAAACATGCATGCAAGTAAAACTGCAGAAAATGTGGCTAATAAATTACATTTATGTCCTGGAATCAAAGTGTTATGTTTAGGGCAAATCCAACACATCACTGAGTACCACTCTTCATATTTTCAAACATGGTGGTGGCTGCATCATGTTATGGGTATGCTTGTTCTCGACAAGGACTATAGTAGGGAGTTATTTAGGATAAAAATAAATGGAATAGAGCTAAGCACAGGCAAAATCCTAGAGGAAAACCTGGTTCAGTCTGCTTTCCAACAGACACTGGGAGACGAATTCACCTTGACAATAACCTAAAACACAAGGCCAAATATACACTGGAGTTAACTACCAAGACAACATTGAATGTTCCTGAGTGGACTAGTTACAGTTTTGACGTAAATCAGCTTAAAAATCTATAGCAACACTTGAACATACCTGTCTAGCAATGATCAACAACGAACTTGACAGAGCTTGAACAATTTTAAAAAAGTTGAATGTGTCTAGGTGTGCAAAGCTCTTAACCATAAAGACTCAGCTGTAATCACTGCCAAAGGTGATTCTAACATGTATTTACTCAGGAGTGTGAATACTTATGTAAATTAGATATTTATTTCATTTTCAATAAATTTGCAAACATGTTTTCACTTTGTCATGATGTGGTATTGTGTGTCGATGAGTAAGAAAAAAATATTTAAATCAACATGTGTAATAAGTCAAGGGGAATGAATACTTCCTGAAGGCACTGTACGCAAATAAAAAATGACTGGTCATTTATTGGTCAGAATAATCAGATCAGATTGTGACGTCATGATCTGGGTAAAAAAAACTCCATCCCATCTGAACAGGCTGACATTTCAGGCATTTCATTTTTTTCAAACAGCTCTTACACCAAAAGGGTATTATCTTAATTTTCACCATTTGAGTGTTATTTCGACCATGGAAAAATGGTAGACATGCGTCACTTACTCTCGGGTACTGTAAGTAACTCAATTAAAGCTAAGTATCTTCAGGTAAGTACAATTATTTATGCAGGGATAACAAACATGAGAACACCGTATGACTCTACAGCAAAACTACAATTGACAAAAAGGGACAATTACAACTAGCATTCTAGAATGTAAAACAAAACCCACAAGCCCAAATAAAAGTGGACATGAGCTACTGCATGATCTCTTGAAGAGACAGTATCCCATCACAAAAAAGCATGAGACAACTGAAACAAATAATGAAACATGAAGTAGTTCAATAAATGTCTCATACTTCAAATGTAGGCAAAATCATAAATTGGCTACCATACCATGTACCCAGTTGTGGTCAAAACGTTTTTGGCACTCCAAAAATATCGTAGGGTCGGGTGGAATTACACTACCATTTCAAATACAGCAATTATTTCCCTACCAACAACATTTTCCCACAATGCACCATCATTTACAGTATTCTGCAGTATAATGCTTTCACACTATTTCACTGAAGATAATAGCCAAAATGATTGTATAAATTACAGTTTTCCATTACAGTGTAATAGCATACACACACACACGTACACGCTCACGGAGTTAATCATATGTAAATATCTTCATAATAACTGTGTCACTGTTTCCCGTGACCCCATTTAAGGTAAGGTGAAATAAAGGACAATGCTGATGCCCATGTATTCAGGATTCTGGAAGCTACTTATTTACACAGTATGTATTTTGCTACCCTCAGCTTTCAATAATAATATACCTGCACACACAGCAAGGGCACTTCTTCCTATTTAAACCTCACAGCGCTCCACAGCCAATGAGCCCATTCACATCAAGAGGGAACATGAAAGAGAGTTCCTCGACTGGCAAAATCAACAAGATGCTACTGCTACTGCAGACGTGGGGGGAGAGACGGTGTGGGGCAAAAGTCCCACAGCATAAACATTTAAAGGGACAACATTTTACATTGCACAGTTCACAAGCATATGCTTGTCTAGAACAGGCTTTCACAATCTGGAGCTTGAGGGTGTGGTGTGTGTGGGGGTGTGCATGACGTAAAGGTAGACTCTAGGGAGGATGAGAGAGGAATCGAGAAGAGAATACAGATTGGAAAGATGGGTGTGGAGGAGACAGCATGGGGTGAATATGAGGAAAGATTGGGGAGCGAGAGAGGGGACTTGAGATGAGAGGGGGATGGGGAGACAGGGAGGTGGCTGACAGACAAGGTATAGGACCTGCGTAGATGGATAGACAGAGGGGGGATGACTGGGAGGAGGGGAGAAAGATGGAGTTGCGAGGACCCTCATTAGCCCACGAAAGGCTAGAACATTTAGCTCCCTGCTCTCCTGTTATATCTTCCTCTCTTCTCTCTCTCTCCTCTCATATTTCTTATTTTCTTCTCCAGAAATATCCCAGGGTGAGCTGAGTGGGTGGGTGAGAGATGGAGAGAGAGAGAGAGAGAGAGGGTGTGAGGTAGTGTAAGAAAGAGAGAGAGATAGAGAGCGAGAGAGAGAGATTGAGAGAGACAGCATGGATGGTCAAAGTGGGTGAGAGATGGCCATGGTAACACTAGATCCTGGGGGAGAAGGATGGGTGCTGCTCAATGATGCATCTCCCATAGATAGAAGCACAACAATATAACGTTAGGATCCCTCAATCAACAATGAGGAATATGAGCATTCAGTATGTATTTACAACCTGCGTTATGAAGAAAATCAGTAAACACACAAGCACAGAGCTAAGGGGTGGGAACTGGCGTGACTCAGAACCTGATTGGTGTGAAGGCCCCATACCTGGGCCAAGGTGACACAACAGGAAGAACCACAGAGCCACAGCAACAGAGAACAGAGGGAAACAGACATCTGCTAAACAGGTCCAAAACACTGACAAAAAACAGGCTACTGAATAGACTATTTCTATTAATATAAATAAAAACAGTCCATTCCCTCCCCCATTCTCCACCCAGACCTTCAGTCCAGACTCTGAGTTCCCTGTATCCAGCTCACCTTTGTCAGTCCAACATCTTGGCTTCCCAGGCAATTCAATAATCCTGCACCATAGTAAGGAAGATCCAAAACAAAGGAAAGAGAGAGGGAGACTGAGGAAGGAATGCTGAAGGGGTAGAAAAAAAAGGGGTGAAAAAGAGGTAGGGAAAAGAGGGAAAGAGAGCAGGAGAGGTAAAGCGTGGCCCATACAAGGAGAGAGCTCTCCTCAGTGTGCGCAAGCAGCGAGGAAAGAAAGCACCAGGTGTCAGCGCACACACAGAGGCGTGCTGTGCACATGTACACACACATTGGGGCGCGTCGCGTGCATATACACACACACTCACCGGCAGACAGGCACTCTCTCCCTCCTCCCCCTTTCTCATCCTGCTCTCTGCTAGCAGCAATAACTCCCTCTCATCCTGCCTCCAGCTCTCTGTCAGGGCAGACCTCATTAACCCTTTTAGTACCAATATCCTTGCTAAACAGATCCCCATTCTAGATCCAACATTTATATTAGTACATTTTTTGAAAAATAACAGATTAATAATCATTTAGAAATACAAAGACAACCAAGTCATATACAGTATGTGTGCTGTAATTCATTCTCATTATTAACACAACTATTCTGAAAGAAAGGTGCCTGTGCATAGGCCTACATTTGTGTAGTATCCTAAAATGTCTGCGCATCATATGAACAAGCAACCCCTCTGCACCAAATCAGCTAGTGTTTCCTACGATGTATACTTTCTCCTGGGACAGACCTCCCTAGCTACACTTCTCTTATTGCACTTTCTATCTTAGGGCTGTTAAAAGGAGGAAGGTCAAAAGGGGGGTGAGTGTAACGGATGTGAAACGGCTAGCTTAGTTAGCGTGGGCGCTAAATAGCTTTTCAATCAGTGACGTCACTTGCTCTGAGACCTTGAAGTAGTAGTTCCCCTTGCTCTGCAAGGGCCGCGGCTTTACCAATGTAACAGCATAAGTTTAGACCGTCCCCTCGCCCATACCCGGGCGCGAACCAGGGACCTTCTGCACACAACAGTCACCCTCGAAGCATCGTTACCCATCGCTCCACAAAAGCCGCGGCCCTTGCAGAGCAAGGGGAACTACTACTTCAAGGTCTCAGAGCAAGTGACGTCACTGATTGAAACGCTATTTAGCGCCCACGCTAACTAAGCTAGCCGTTTCACATCCGTTACACTCACCCCCCTTTTGACCTTCCTCCTTTTTCCGCAGCAACCAGTAATCCGGGTCAACAGCACCAATGTAACAGCATAAGTTTAGACCGTCCCCTCGCCCATACCCGGGCGCGAACCAGGGACCTTCTGCACACATCAACAGTCACCCTCGAAGCATCGTTACCCATCGCTCCACAAAAGCCGCGGCCCTTGCAGAGCAAGGGGAACTACTACTTCAAGGTCTCAGAGCAAGTGACGTCACTGATTGAAACGCTATTTAGCGCCCACGCTAACTAAGCTAGCCGTTTCACATCCGTTACAAACGCAACACCCTGCTACAACTAAAATCTCTGTGAAGTGAAAAAGGTATGGACTGTAGGTGCGAGTAAGGATGACAACAGGCAGAATGTGGTACCGTTTACAAGGACTTTATTCCTTTACACGGTAATATGGGGAAAAGGGGCTGGACGGAACCAAAGCAAAGAAAGTAAATCTCAAAGCCCCCCCTCTCCTATCTTACCTGCCTAACCACTTTTACCTAATTTAGCACCACCTGGTGCCCTAACCAAAATACAGGGGGTGGTCCGCCCAGGTCTTCCCTAGTGTGCCTAGACAGTGAATATACTACGGGTATATGTATGCCCGCGGGCCTCTTGCCTAAACACTCCCAAGGTGCCTTCCCCTTCTCCCCTGGGAACAAATGAAACAGAATATTAAACAATTTTACAAACAGAGGACATCCAATAAGCTCTACCTGAGCAACAAACTCACAGAACATACCAACTCTCAGCAATGAACCCAGCAAAATCAACCTCTAGCAAAAACTCTCTATCACAAACAATCGCTCTGCAATGACCTCCCAGCAAAATCTCTCTCCTGAACAGAACACTGGCTTTTATATAGCTTCAGAAGGAATGGGTAATTGGAGACGGCTGTGTCTTGACGAGGGGTCAGCTCTCCAATTAGCCATGGAGTCGACCAATCAGCTGCTTGAGGGATTTCAGGAAGCCATTTCCTGAAATAAACACATGCAAATACACAAACTACAACACATAATCTGGGGAACGTAACAGGGCACTCAGATATAAACAAACAAAAAAACAAAACAAGGAAGGAGCCACAACATTTTATTAGGTGTCGATTTCAGAAAAGAGGATAAACTCATGCACATTGAATAGAATAAAAAAATTAATAAGATAACAAACCAACCATCACCCAGACGTCATCATTATTGGTCTGTTGGTGGATCGGGATCTATTTCTGGGACTCTGAAACCAGCAGCAGTCTTATCAGTGCTCAGGTGTTGTCAGAATGAGGCATTCATGCTACTGTGACTATCTGACTGCTCCATCTCACACACACATTCACACATCAGGCTATGAACACCTGAAGGCTATGAAGGCCTCTAATCAATATGCAACATGGCACATGAAATAAGGGCAGAACACAACACAGAATGCAACACGAGGTGACACGCAAACAGCCAACACAATAACAGGTTTCACATTTCCACTGTGCCTTTGGTAGAGACACTGGAGAGAGAGAGGGAGAGATGACAAGAGGGGAGGAGAGATGGCAGTTTTGTTTGTTGTTCTGGAGTGATAGAGAGAGAAGAGAGGAGGGGAGTGAAGAGGGGAGGAGATAGATGGAAAAGAGGAGGCAGAGTTCCGCTGTTCTTCTGGAGTGGTTGAGAGAAGAGGAGAGAGCATAGGAAGAGGTTAGACCAGAGCTGTTTTACCCACGCACTGACTGCCCACTGTACTGCTGGAACGAGAACGTTCCATTCTGACAACTGAACAGACCCTTTGTTATAGTCCATCTTTGTTACCACGATGAGTGTTTCCTATTCGTCTCAAAGAATCATGAACTTGAAGGAATATGAAAAATAACATTATAGGTGGGGAGCAACAGACCCATTATGACTGGTGGGGAGCAACAGACCCATTATTACTGGAGGGGGGCAACAACATGACTGGTGGGGAGCACAACATTATGACTGGTAGGGAGAACAACATTATGACTGGTGGGGAGCACAACATTATGACTGTTGGGGAGCAACAGACCCATTATGACTGGTGGGGAACAACATTATGACTGGTGGGGAGCAACAGACCCATTATGACTGGAGGGGAACAACATTATGACTGGTGGGAAGCAACAGACCCATTATGACTGGTGGGTAGCACAACATTATGACTGGTGGGGAGCACAACATTATGACTGGTAGGGAGCACAACATTATGACTGGTGGGTAGCACAACATTATGACTGGTGGGGAGCAACATTATGACAGGTCGGGAGCAAAACAACCATTATGATTTGTAGGGAGCAACATTATGACTTGTAGGGAGCAACATTATGACTGGTGGGTAGCACAACATTATGACTGGTGGGGAGCAACATTATGACTGGGAGGGAGCACAACATTATGACTGGTGGGGAGCACAACATTATGACTGGTGGGTAGCACAACATTATGACTGGTGGGGAGCAACATTATGACTTGTAGGGAGCAACATTATGACTGGTAGGGAGCACAACATTATGACTGGTGGGGAGCACAACATTATGACAGGTCGGGAGCAACACACCCATTATGACTTGTAGGGAGCAACATTATGACTTGTAGGGAGCAACATTATGACTGGTGGGTAGCACAACAACATGACTGGTGGGTAGCACAACATTATGACTGGTAGGGAGCACAACATTATGACTGGTAGGGAGCACAACATTATGACTGGTGGGTAGCACAACATTATGACTGGTGGGGAGCACAACATAATGACTGGTGGGGAGCAACATTATGACAGGTCGGGAGCAACAGACCCATTATGACAGGTGGGGAGCAACATTAGGATTGGTGGGGAGCAACATTATGACTGGTGGGAAGCAACAGACCCATTATGACTTGTGGGGAACAACATTATGGCTGGTGGGGAGCAACACAACCATTATGACTGGTGGGGAGCAACATTGTGGCTTGTGGGGAGCACAACATTATGACTGGTGGGGAGCAACATTATGACTGGTGGGGTGTAACATTATGACTAGTGGGGAGAAACAGATCCATTATTACTGGTGGGGAGCAACATTATGGCTGGTGGGGAGCAACAGACCCATTGTGACTGGTGGGGAGCAACATACCCATTATGACTGGAAGGGAGAACATTTAGACTGGTGGGGAGCAACAGATCCATTATTACTGGTGGGGAGCAACATTATGGCTGGTGGGGAGCAACAGACCCATTGTGACTGGTGGGGAGCAACAGACCCATTATGGCTGGTGGGGAGCAACAAACCCATTATGACTGGTGGGGAGCAACAGACCCATTATGACTGGTGGGGAGCAACAAACCCATTATGACTGGTGGGGAGCAACAGACCCATTATGACTGGTGGGGAGCAACAAACCCATTATGACTGGAGGGGAGAAACAGACCCATTATGACTGGTGGGGAGAAACATTATGACTGGTGGGGAGCAACAGACCCATTATGACTGGTGGGTAGCACAACATTATGACTGGTGGGGAGCAACATTATGACTGGTGGGGTGTCACATTATGACTGGTGGGGAGCAACAGACCCATTATGACTAGTGGGGAGCAACCGACCCATTATTGCTGGTGGGGAGCAACAAACCCATTATGACTGGAGGGGAGAAACATTATGACTGGTGGGGTGCAACAGACCCATTATGACTGATGGGGAGCAACATTACGGCTGGTGGAGAGCAACAGACCCATTATGACTGGTGGGGAGCAACAGACCCATTATGACTGGTGGGGGGCAACATTATGACTGATGGGGAGCAACATACCGATTATGACTGGTGGGGAGCAACAGTATGACTGGGGGGGCAACATAATGACTGGGGGGGCAACATTATGGCTGGTGGGGAGCAACAGACGCATAATGACTGGTGGGGTGCAAGCGACCCATTATGACTGGTGGGGAGCAACAGATCCATTATGACAGGTGGGGAGCAACAGACCCATTTGTACTGGAGGGGAGCAACAATATGACTGGTGGGGAGCAACATTATGACTGGTGGGGAGCAAAAGACCCATTATGGCTGGTGGGGAGCAACATTATGGCTTGTGGGGAGCAACAAACCCATTATGACTGGTGGGGAGCAACAGACCCATTATTACTGGAGGAGAGGAACATTATAACTGGTGGGGAGCAAAAGACCCATTATGGCTGGTGGGGAGCAACATTATGGCTTGTGGGGAGCAACAAACCCATTATGACTGGTGGGGAGCAACAGACCCATTATTACTGGAGGAGAGGAACATTATAACTGGTGGGGAGCAAAAGACCCATTATGGCTGGTGGGGGGAGCACAACATTATGACTGGTGGGGAGCACAACATTATGACTGGTGGGGAGCAAGCCCCATTATGACTGGTGGGGAGCAACAGACCCATTACGACAAGTGGGGAGCAACACTATGGCTTGTGGGGAGCAACAAACCCATTATGACTGGTGGGGAGCAACAGACCCATTATTACTGGAGGAGAGGAACATTATGACTGGTGGGGAGCAACATTATGGCTGGTGGGGAGCAAAAGACCCATTATGGCTGGTGAAGAGCAACAAACCCATTCTGACTGGTGGGGAGAAACAGAAGCATTATGACTGGTGGGGAGCAACATTATGATTAGTGGGGGGCAACATTATGACTGGTGGGGAGCAACATTATGACTGGCCGGGAGCAACAGACCCATTATGACTGGTGGGGAGCAACATACCCATTACGACTGGTGGGGAGCAACATTATGGGGGGTGGGGAGCAACAGACCCATTACGACTGGTGGGGAGCAACAGACCCATTATGACTGGTGGGGAGCAACAGACCCATTATGACTGGTGGGGAGCAACAGACCCATTATGCGCAACAGTATGGCTGGTGGGGAGCAACATTATGACTGGTGGGGAGCACAACATTATGACTGGTGGGGAGCACAACATTATGACTGGTGGGGAGCACAACATTATGACTGGTGGGGAGCAACAGACCCATTATGACTGGTGGGGAGCAACATTATGGCTGGTGGGGAGCAAAAGACCCATTATGGCTGGTGGGGAGCAACAAATCCATTATGACTAGTGGGGAGCAACAGACCCATTATGACTGGTGGGGAGCAACAGATCCATTATGACAGGTGGGGAGCAACAGACCCATTTGTACTGGAGGGGAGCAACAATATGACTGGTGGGGAGCAACATTATGACTGGTGGGGAGCAAAAGACCCATTATGGCTGGTGGGGAGCAACATTATGGCTTGTGGGGAGCAACAAACCCATTATGACTGGTGGGGAGCAACAGACCCATTATTACTGGAGGAGAGGAACATTTAGACTGGTGGGGAGCAACAGATCCATTATTACTGGTGGGGAGCAAAAGACCCATTATGGCTGGTGGGGAGCAACATTATGGCTTGTGGGGAGCAACAAACCCATTATGACTGGTGGGGAGCAACAGACCCATTATTACTGGAGGAGAGGAACATTATAACTGGTGGGGAGCAAAAGACCCATTATGGCTGGTGGGGGGAGCACAACATTATGACTGGTGGGGAGCACAACATTATGACTGGTGGGGAGCAAGCCCCATTATGACTGGTGGGGAGCAACAGACCCATTACGACAAGTGGGGAGCAACACTATGGCTTGTGGGGAGCAACAAACCCATTATGACTGGTGGGGAGAAACAGAACCATTATGACTGGTGGGGAGCAACATTATGATTAGTGGGGGGCAACATTATGACTGGTGGGGAGCAACATTATGACTGGCCGGGAGCAACAGACCCATTATGACTGGTGGGGAGCAACATACCCATTACGACTGGTGGGGAGCAACATTATGGGGGGTGGGGAGCAACAGACCCATTACGACTGGTGGGGAGCAACAGACCCATTATGACTGGTGGGGAGCAACAGACCCATTATGACTGGTGGGGAGCAACAGACCCATTATGCGCAACAGTATGGCTGGTGGGGAGCAACATTATGACTGGTGGGGAGCACAACATTATGACTGGTGGGGAGCACAACATTATGACTGGTGGGGAGCACAACATTATGACTGGTGGGGAGCAACAGACCCATTATGACTGGTGGGGAGCAACATTATGGCTGGTGGGCAGCAAAAGACCCATTATGGCTGGTGGGGAGCAACAAATCCATTATGACTAGTGGGGAGCAACAGACCCATTATGACTGGAGGGGAGCAACATTATGACTGGTGGGGAGAACCAATATGGTTTGTTGGGAGCAACATTATGACTGGTGGGGAGCAACAGACCCATTATGACTAGTGAGGATCAACAGACCCATTATGACTGGTGGGGAGCAACATTGTGGCTGGTGGGGAGCAAAATACCCATTATGACTGGTGGGGAGCAACATTATGACTAGTGGGGGGCAACATTATGACTGGTGGGGAGCAACATTATGACTGGTGTGGAGCAACATACCTATTATGACTGGTGGGGAGCAACATTATGACTAGTGGGGGGCAACATTATGACTGGTGGGGAGCAACATTATGACTGGTGTGGAGCAACATACCTATTATGACTGGTGGGGAGCAACATACCCATTATGACGGGTGTGGGCAACATTATGACGGGTGGGGAGCAACATTATGACTCGCGGGGAGCAACAGACCCATTATGACTGGTGGGGAGAAACATTATGACTGGTGGGAAGCAACATTATGACTAGTGGGGGGCAACATTTTGACTGGCGGGGAACAACAGACCCATTATGACTGGTGGGGAGCAACATTATGGCTGGTGGGGAGCAACATACCTATTATGACTGGTGGGGAGCAACATACCCATTATGGCTGGTGGGGGGCAACGTGGGGAGCAACATTATGACTGGCGGGGAGAAACAGACCCATTATGACTGGAGGGGAGCAACATACCCATTATGACTGGTGGGGGGCAACGTGGGGAGCAACATTATGACTGGCGGGGAGAAACAGACCCATTATGACTGGTGGGGAGAAACATTATGACTGGTGGAGAGCAACATTATGACTGATGGGGACAAACAGAAGGGGTTTTGGTGGTGGATATGACAGTTGTAGGGGCATAAAAGTGGGTTGAGGGGTAGAGAGGTGAAGGGGTGTCAAAGAGGTGGTGGAGGGGACAGGGGTGGATACATTCCAGACAACAATGGCTGACTCAAAGTAGGTCACTAAATGGAGGCACATAGTGAGCTGGCCAGGGCAACAGAGGTACAGTACCTTCAGAAAGTATTCATACACCTTGACTTATTGCATCTTGTTGTTTTACAGCCAAAATTCAAAATGGATTCAATATTTTTTACTCTCACACATCTACACACAATACCCCATAATGGTGACAAAGTGAAAACATGTTTTTAGACATTTTTGCTAATTTATTGAAAATGAAATACAGAAATATCTACAAAGAGATTTACCTGGAAAGGGGCCCCTCTGGCAGCTGGTAGAGGGACACCGCTCACAAACACAAACAGACCCCACAGAGCCCCAGGACAGCAACACAATTAGACCCAACAGAGTGTACACAATAGCAGAATACCTGACCACTGTGACAGAGCTGCAGTTCCTAACATCCTGACAAATGTATGACCTCGTTAGAGACATCTATTTCCCACAGATCACATAGACCCTCAAAGAATTTGAAAACGAATTCAACATTGATAAACTCCCATGTCTGTTAGGTGAAAAACCACAATGTGCAATCACAACAGCAAGATGTGTTGCCCGTTGCCATGAGAAAAGGGCAACCAGCTGAGCACAAACAACATTGTAAATTCCACCAATACTTATGTTAACTATTCATACTACAACTCCAGCCCCAGTCTGAGGCCCTGAGCGCTCTGGAGCTGGTTTTCATCAAGGATCTCTTTGTACTTTGCTCTGGGGAGTGGCTTCTGTCTGGCCACTCTACCATAAAGGCTTGATTGGTGGAGTGTTGCAGAGATGGTGTCCTTCTGGAAGGTTCTCCCATCTCCACAGAGGACCTTTGGAACTCTATCAGAGTGACCATCAGGTTCTTGGTCAACTTCTTGGTCACCTCCCTGACCAATGCCCTTCTCCCCCGATTGCTCCGTTTGGCCAGGCGCTGTTTGGCCAGGCGTCCAGCTCTAGGAAGAGTTTTGCTGGTTACAATCTACTTCTATTTATGAATAATGAAGGCCAATGTGTTCTTGGAGACCTTCAATGCTGCAGACATTTTTTGGTACCCTTCACCAGATCTGTGCCTCGACACAATCCTGTCTCTGAGCACTGCGGACAATTCCTTCGACCTAATGACTTGCTTTTTGCTCTGACATGCACTGTCAACTGTGGGACATGTGTGTGCCTTTCCAAATCATGTCAAATTAATTGAATTTTCCACAGGTGGACTCCAATCAAGTTGTAGAAACATCAAGGATGATCAATGGAAACAGGATGCACCTGAGCTCAATTTAATTTTGAGTCTCATAGCAAAGGGTCTGAATACTTATGTTAATAAGGCATTTCTGTATTGAGTGTAGATGGATTAAATGTAAACATTTCTCAGCAATTTTGGAATAAGGACTTTAACGTAACAATGTGTGGAAAAAGTCAAGGGGTCTGAATACTTTCCGAAGGCACTGTATCTCGCCACCCTCTCCTCTGACATTTCTGACCTTCAGAGGACATTCTGTTTCTGGCCACCATTCTGTTTCCAGCCACTTTGTTGACATGATTGCCCGGTGATGAGGCCAGATGAGGTTACAGGTGCCTGGTGATGAGGGCATCACTAAGCGCATGTTTCCACCGAGAGAGACGGGGTCGATTGTTTTATACCTTCGGAAGGCAGCAGTGTCACCTGTGCTTTATCACCTGGGCGCCCAGTGATGAGGTCATCGGCGACCAATGAGGAGGTTGCACGGTGGAGTCCACCCTGCTGTCACTGACTGCTCTTTCAGAAGTGCTAGGTTACACCTGTGGGCCACCCACACAATAGCATATTGATGGTGGATGCTGTACTTAAACCAAAATAGAACTCTAGCTTTAGAAGATCATAAATAATTGTGTTGTTAATATTGTGATACTGAGAAGAGCTTTAAAAAATAAGTACAAAAACTAGTGGTCTACGACATACGGCATCATAAACATGGCTAATCTCCTTCTCTCATCTGATGACAACAGAACAACCCTGTGCATCCTGGACGAACAACAAGACTAGCTTCAGTAAGACAGGGCTGTAGCAGTTCACTGCCTCTGTCTATACAGCCCCCTCACACTACTGAATGCAGATGAAATGTCAACAGCAGACAAAGGTTGTCCCCCAAATGGCACCCTATTAGGGATGTGACAAAAGGACAAGTGCTCTTAACATTTAAACTGGCATTTAAAAAAATATGTTTTGGGTTTTCTATTAAAACAAAGAAAAAATATATCATAAAAATGCACTTTTTTTCAGTTAGGAATTTTTCTTAACGTTAAGGATCCCATCTTTGTTTAAGCATTCACAACCCTATTCCCTAGATAGTGCACTAGGCCTGTTCAAAAGTAGTGTACTCCATGGGGGATAGGATGATTTGGGACTGAAATAACGCTTAACAACATGCTTTAGCCCAGCCTACTGTAGGAGAAGATCCAGTACATTAGACAGACAAGGCATTGCTGTCGTCCTTAGTTACAAATGTCAGTGTTTCCCTTTCCACAGCTGTGCTGCACCATATTGATTCATTATTTATTTTCCCCTTCACTGGCTACAGATACTGACTGCATCCCAAATGGAACCCTATATGCCATTTGGGATACATGATATTTTCTAATTCACTAGCTACAGAGTACAGATGCTGTTTACATGCCAGTTTAATGTACATGTTTATGGCCATTAGATGAAATAAACATGATAGGAGAGCTACTGTAGGGTATGTCTGAGTCCCAAATTCTGTTTAAAGTGTACTACTTTTGACCATGAGCCCTGGCCAAAAGCAGTGCACTATAAAGGGAATAGTTTGCCATTTGGACACTGAATATTTTTTATACCAGATCTGCTAACTAACAATAATATAAGTGTTCATGGAGAGGCCAGTGTTTGAAAGACTGATTATCTAATGCTGCTGGGTCTTTTCAAACCAAAATCATAGGATCAGCTAGGGAGTGGAACACAATGCTCCTAGTGTCATAGGGCTGTTTCTGGACTTTACAACAACACTGCAATTGGAGAAGCGCACAACAGCACTGTGTATGATTCAACCAATGTCTGTGTTATTGTCTTTATGCTGCACAGAGAACGTCTTCATGTTATTTCACCTTTATTTACCCAGGGAAGTCACATTGAGAACCAGGTCTCCTTTTCAAGTGAGCCCATACATTATGTATTATCCTTCATTAGAGGATAAAACATATTTCAAAGCTAATCTAGAAAACATAGAGGATTTAATGGGGTTTTAAGGATAAACCTGATAACCCGACGTGTGGTGTGGCTGATCCTCTTGTATCCTCTCACTGTATCCAACATCACCAGGTCTCTGTGGTGACTCTACTTTAATTCAACCATTCATTTTTAGGACTTTGTTAATACAGGAAGGGGACGTTATTGTGTGCACATCCCAAATGGCACCCTATTCCCTTTATAGCGTACTACTTTTGACCAGGGCCCATAGAACTCTGGTCAAAAGTAGTCTACTATATAGGTAATAGGGTGCCATTTTGGACACACTATGTGTATGAAGTAGGACAAGCCAATCAGGAGCAGCCAATCTTTTTAATTAATTCAAGTGGCCCGCCCACAGACTGAAGGCATGTCTGAGTGTTCATTAAGGGCCTCCATCAATAATACAGCATAGACAGAGCAGAAGGCTACCGTAGCCTGCTGGAGGGTATGACTGAGTCCCAAATGACACCCTATTCTGTTTAAAGGGTACTACTTTTGACCATGTTCCCTGGCCAAAAGCAGTGCACTATAAAGGGAATAGTTTGTCATTTGCTGTATTCTAGAACTGAACCCCATTTTAGTCTCAAAGCTGCAGAGTTGTCACTGCACATTCCAAATGGACCTACTCTTCGTCCATACAGGTTTAACCCTTATTCCCCAGCCACTCCTGTAGATCTGAGAGTATTGGAGAGACAGAAGTATTAAGGCAACATTTCCAGCCAGCCAATCGTAGCGCAGGATTAAGATATTACCATAATGCTGTGATATCTATCCAATCCTCTTAGACACTCACCGTCAATCCCTTTCCATCTATCCCTCGTGACCTCTCACCATCTCAACCTGAGCTCCCTTTCTCCATCGCTCCCCTCCATCCCTCTCTCTCTGGGCTCCATATCTCTCTCTATCCATCCCTCTCCCACTCTTCACCCCTCTCACCCTGTCAGTCAGCTCAGGCCCATGTGTCAGATGCCAGCAGAAGGGATGGACCCTCCAATCTTGGGCTACGTCCCATATCCCCACTCGCATACCAGCTAGAATGCATGCCCAATACATTTCTTCATTATTCTACATAGTATGTTATTGGGGATGTAGGAGTCTTAAACTCTGATCTTTTGTTAATCGTATGCCAGTGTCCTAGTCAGACGTCTCTCAATATCCATATCATCATCTAAACAAAGAGGTTATTCAAAGCCTATCTGATGTCTGAAGATGACACTGCATCAAGTGATGCTAGTAACACTTGCCTTTTACTGAGATCTAATGAGACTACTTGTGTTCAGTGAAATAGACAATCTTGAGTATTGTGTAGATAGAAGAGCAGGAAACCTGTCAGCTGCAATACTTATGTTGTACTGATAGACATGATGACAACGATTATTGACATCCTCAACAGCAGTCTACTCCGTAATAACACTGAGAATAGCATACAGTGTATGATATTTCATAGACTTGTTGATATTTCAATGAAAATCAAGTGTAGTTTGCCTATGTGATTTGATAGAATAACATTTACATTATTGACTGACTGAGAAGCATAAGGTTTGCACTGTGTATTTGACAGGCAGACTAACTGGTGGTGTTTTCCCTCATTATCGAAAGAGCTCCTGGCACACACAGAGAGAGAGAGAGAGACAGAGAGAGAGAGAGAGACAGAGAGAGAGACAGAGAGAGAGACAGAGAGAGAGACACAGAGAGAGACAGAGAGACAGAGAGAGAGACAGAGAGAGAGACAGAGAGAGAGACAGAGAGACAGAGAGACAGACAGACAGACAGACAGACAGACAGACAGACAGACAGGGGAAGGGAAGGGAAGGGAAGTCCTGCTGCTCTTCCAGCCTCCCAAGGACAGCCCAAGGAGTTTCATAGCAGACTACAACAGATGGGGTGCTGTAAAAGCTCTATTCTATGTGGTGACAACACAACTCCTGCTCTGAGAGAATGTAATGTTCTTGCTTTTCAAATATGTCTGAAATATTTCCACTCATCCTTGAGACCAGCATAAGATTTTAAGGTCCATCTTAACATTCCATTTCAGTGCTGTGATATGAATCCAACAACATACCAAGCCGCACTCCACACATGTACCAATAAACCAATCAGCTGTGTCTGTCTTGAGATAGCACGTCATAATAACCCTATTCTGTATGCCAGTCATGTTAACTGCACTGTTGCTGCCTGTAATCCCTTTGCAATTAGCCAATTTCACTCAGCTCTGTTCTCTACAACCACAGTCGTTCTACTGTGTGTGTGTGTGTGTGTGTGTGTGTGTGTGTGTGTGTGTGTGTGTGTGTGTGTGTGTGTGTGTCAGGCAGTAAGTGGACTCCCAGTGAAGTGACAGCCACAAAACTCTTACAAACAAACACCATCTAACTGAGATGCAGATGAAGGACATAGTCATCTCTTTATGCAGCGAGAGAAAGAGAGGAAGAAAGAAAGAGGGGTAGAGAGAGAGAGTTCCAGTATAACTGACTCACATCACATTCCCTGGAGACTACAGGAGAGGGTTACCTAATGGTGACTCCCAGCTTCACAACACACTGTATGAGGCACCCCATACTGCAGTGCTGGAGACTCCATCTACATCCCAAATAACACCCTATTCCCATTATAGTGCACTACCTTTGAACAAAGCCCATAGAGAATATATGGAATAGGGTGCCATTTTGGACTCACTGTATGAGGCACTCCATACTCTCTATATAATATAACATGTACTTGTTGATTGGTGTAAACAAAAAAGTTTACATGCACACCACTCAAACCTTATTAGTGGGTGTGTAATGTTATAACCACAAAGTAGGATTAAATCAGTGATGTGAAGCGAGATGGCCCTTATCCTCATATACACAGCATCCTCATATAAAAAAAAGCATCTGTCTTATAACAATGTTTGGGCTATTTGGTGCGATTGATTATTCCAAGTTAAAGCAGCAAAAGGTGCTGGAACACACCAGAGCGTTACGTTAGTCAATTGATGTAGTCAATAGGATGGGTGTGACTGACAATGTGTGACACAAGATATCCCAGCCTTTCTGTTCAACATTTCAGCTGTTTTCACATGCAGGACATGACAAGATTCATTTATACGCAGAAAATCGCAGAGTGGCGGGCCTAGCAAAATCCCATAGCCGGCACATTTCTCCTCTGTAATGAAGACCCTGTCATGCCAGTGCACTACTTTTGACCAGAGCGCTATGGGTAGGGTGCTAAACGGGGAATAGGATACCACTTGGGATGTAGCCCTGCATACCTAGGGGAACTGTTGAGGGCGGCTGTTACACTGCCTGGACATAAACACCAAACTTATTACATTCAAATAAGATCTACTGCACATCTCCCATCTATGCAGCTGCAGAGCAGAGTAGATGAAGCGTTCAGAAAGTGTTGCTCTTGACTTTGGCTGAACAGCCACATCAAAGTTCTCTCCTTCTGAATGAGAGCATTAAGAGTTGAGTGACATAAATGAGTGCATAGAGTGAGCTGAAGTGTACTATAGGAACAACGAGCACTGTGTGGCTGTTAAGCATGAGGGTTTAGGATAATATGCCTTGTGTTAAAAGTGTCATCAGCCAAGAATCAACTCTACAAAACAAATTAAATCTGTAATCTCAATGGGTTTCTGCGAAGCCTCTCATTATGTTCAACAAGGTGTACCTATAGATGAGCCTGATGTCACGTGACTATTTTGAGCACTACTTATTGAACACCAATGGAAGGCTATTAGCGCTGACGCAGTACGATCCTAACAACCTTCCATAAACAGCCACTGTTCTTCTGATAAGGGTCATTGTTTGCTGAGATCAGACGGAGTTCAGAGGCTAGGGGTCAGAGGTTAAAGGTCAGGGGTCAGACTCACCACTGTTGCGTTTCTTGCGGTTGGCCTTGCCGCCCGTCAGCAACATCTTCAGGCTGTTCCTAAACATGGCTACAGCAGCAGCAGATCGCCACAGTTACCACACAGAAATCTAAAGGGAAAAACAGACAGAAACGAGAAAAGAGGCATATCATGAAGATTTCTCCAAAAGATGTTAGGGACAATAGACGTCTTACAAGAAGTCACAATCCCCTCAAGTCCCTGTACTGCTGTCCTTGGTTCTGAGAGCAATAAACAGGAAGCTAAAGTCTTTTGTTCCGACCCCATCTTCTAGCTATAACGAGTCATCTTCTGTGAATACAGAAATGGTACTCTGTACACTGCACTGCCAAGTGATTGCCAAAAGTCAGCTATGTCTATCTGTGTGAGAAAAAAAGAGCCTGAAGCTACAGGAGTCTAGCCACCTGAATGGCTGATGATGATGTGGCAGGTTATGTTGGACTTGGAGACCAGGGGCCAGGGTTAGGAGTGGGAGAGTGTACAGTGGTTCTTCCTTTAAAAGTTTGGAGCTTATTTGGAGCCTGTTTGTGGTAGATGGTGGCAGATTGTGGTAAATTGCATCATTCTGGCAACAATGGCTGACACATAAATAACGTGTCATAGAATCCTGCGGCACCCCGCAAACTGTGCTGCAGTACGCCTCAACTGTATAGTATGTAAGCAGATAGCTCACATTGAGGATATACTGCAGCAGCAGCAGGACAGTAGATCTGCAATATAAAGAATAGCTGGTGATAAGATCAAACTCTCTCTCTCCATCCGTATGCTCCCATAGCTCTCTCCATTCCTCTCATCTATCTAGCTCTCCCCCTCATCTCTCCATCCCTCTCGCCCTCTGTCCTGGTATCGCCATCCGTCTCTCCCACCCTGTGTCTTTCTCCATCCCTATCCCTATCCCCAGTCTCTCTCCATCCTTCTCTCCACCCACCCCCCCCCCCCCCATCTCCCACTCCATCCCTAATCTAGCTTTCCATCCCTCCTTCAACATTGTCTTCCTCTCCCTCCCTCCCTCATCTCCCTCTCTGTACACTGAGCTGAGCCCTGGGTACGCAGTAGAATGAGTGAGAGGGCAGATGTTCTCTGTTCAACCCAAGATGACTCAGCAGCGTACAGCCTCATAGACAGGCTCTGAGTAGAGAGAGAGAGAGAGAGAGAGAGAGAGAGAGAGAGAGACAGACAGAGACAGAGAGAGACAGAGCGAGACAGAGAGATTGAGACAGAACTTCTGTGAGTGTAATGTTTACTGTAAGTTTTTGTTTAGTTCACTTTTGTTTATTATATACTTCACTTGCTTTGGCAATTTTAATTAACATATGTTTCCCATGCCAATAAAGCCCTTGAATTGAATGAGACAGCGAGGAGGGAGTGAAAGACAGCGAGGATAGAGTGAGGGGGACAGAGGGAGAGAGATACAAAGAGAGAGAGAGAGAGAGAGAACTGAACCACATCTCTGGATCCATACAAAATAATCAAAGGAGAGGAACATGAAAAGCTCTCAACTACCTCATAAATTCTGCCTCTCCTAAACCCTCTAGGCACTGGGGCCTCCCTATTCTTCCAGGAACATTCTGGTAAAGAGCACCTAAACACCACTCATATTGCATGGCACAATTTAAGAAGATACTTCTGGAGAAAGTAGTGATGTCAGGGTTTGGGACTCCTCTGTGGCTTTGGTTTTCGAGTAAAGTAAGCTGTCCTTTTTGCTGTATCATTGTACCATTTCTCATGTTACCCAACATCTAGTCTGTTTCCCAAAGAGTAGCCTATTGCTTATGGGCCATGGTCATAAGTAGAACAATATGTAGGAATTAGGATGCCATTTGAGATGAATCCCTAGAGCAACTGTGACTGAGTGCTATATCTTCTAACAGTCAACAGTACATGTAAATGCCCTAGCAAGAAGCACGTACCAGCTCAGACTAAGGCCAGTGCCAGTGAAAACTTCACAATGTTATAACCACAATGTTTTATCTTGGTATGCGGTTACAGTGAAGGAAAAAAGTATTTGATCCCCTGCTGATTTTGTACGTTTGCGCGCTGACAAAGAAATGATCGGTCTATATTTTTAATGGTAGGTTTATTTGAACAGTGAGAGACAGAATAACAAAAACAAAAAATCCCAAATCAAAAATGTTATAAATTGATTTGCATTTTAAAGAGGGAAATAAGTATTTGACCCCTCTGCAAAGATTTCTGGCTCTCACAGACTTGTAACTTCTTCTTTAAGAGGCTCCTCTGTCCTCCACTTGTTACCTGTATTAATGGCACCTGTTTGAACTTGTTATCAGTATAAAAAGACACCTGTCCACAACCTCAAACAGTCACACTCCAAACTTCACTATGGCCAAGACCAAAGAGCTGTCAAAGGACACCAGAAACAAAATTGTTGACCTGCACCAGGCTGGGAAGACTGAATATGCAATAGGTAGGCAGCTTGGTTTGAAGAAATCAACTGTGGGAGCAATTATTAGGAAATGGAATCTCCCTCGATCTGGGGCTCCACGCAAGATCTCACCCCGTGGGGTCAAAATGATCACAAGAACGGTGAGCAAAAATCCCAGAACCACACGGGGGGACCTAGTGAATGACCTGCAGAGAGCTGGGACCAAAGTAACAAAGCCTACCATCAGCAAGGGCATTGAAGATGAAACATGGCTGGGTCTTTCAGCATGACAATGATCCCAAACACACCGTCCGGGCAACGAAGGAGTGGCTTCGTAAGAAGCATTTCAAGGTCCTGGAGTGGCCTAGCCAGTCTCCAGATCTCAACCCCATAGAAAATCTTTGGAGGGAGTTGAAAGTCCATGTTGCCCAGCAACAGCCCCAAAACATCACTGCTCTAGAGGAGATCTGCATGGAGCAATGGGCCAAAATACCAGCAACAGTGTGTGAAAACCTTGTGAAGACTTACAGAAAACGTTTGACCTCTGTCATTGCCAACAAAGGGTATATAACAAAGTATTGAGATAAACTTTTGTTATTGATCAAATAATGATTTTCCACCATAATTTGCAAATACATTCATAAAAAATCCTACAATGTGATTTTCTTTATTTTTTTTCTAATTTTGTCTGTCATAGTTGAAGTGTACCTATGATGAAAATTACAGGCCTCTCTCATATTTTTAAGTGGGAGAACTTGCACAATTGGTGGCTGACTAAATACTTTTTTGCCCCACTGTATATGTGCTTTCTTGAGCAGGGGGACCTTGCGGGCGCTGCAGTCCTTCACTGCAGTGTGTTACCAATTGTTTTCTTGGTGACCATGGTCCCAGATGCCTTGAGATCATTGACAAGATCCTCCCGTGTAGTTCTGGGCTGATTTCTCACCGTTCTCATGATCATTGCAGCTCCACGAGGTGAGATCTTGCATGGAGCCCCAGGCCGAGGGAGATTGACAGTTCTTTTGTGTTTCTTCCATTTGCGAATAATTGCACCAACTGTTGTCACCTTCTCACCAAGCTGCTTGGCGATGGTCTTGTAGCCCATTCCAGCCTTGTGTAGGTCTACAATCTTGTCCCAGACATTATTGAGAGCTCTTTGGTCTTGGCCATGGTGGAGAGTTTGGAATCTGATTGATTGATAGCTTCTGTGGACAGGGGTCTTTTATACAGATAACAAACTGAGATTAGGAGCACTCCCTTTAAGAGTGTGCTCCTAATCTCAGCTCGTTACCTGTATAAAAGACACCTGGGAGCCAGAAATCTTTCTGATTGAGAGGGGGTCAAATACTTATTTCCCTCATTAAAATGCAAATCAATTTATAACATTTTTGACATGCGTTTTTCTGGATTTTTTTGTTGTTAGTCTGTCTCTCACTGCTCAAATAAACCTACCATTTAAATTATAGACTGATCATTTCTTTGTCTGGGGGCAAACGTACAAAATCAGCAGGGGATCAAATACTTTTTTCCCTCACTGTAAGTGTAGAGAGCTAGTGATTTTTTTCTCAAATAAATGCCCTGTGCACATGTATACCCCACTCATCTTTTCTAACTACGAATATTCTTCTAATCCTCAAATAGTCCTCTTCCAAAATAAGACAAGATATACTGCACTTTATTTTCCATTTTCATTGCAGATCACAGACATCTGTCTACATGTAATCCAGTATTTTCTAGCCATTCATATTCCTAAACCCCCACCTTATTTAGCATGTACAGTCTAACCCAGACAGCACGGCTCGGCTGGTGTGTAGCCTAAATAAATTATTAGGTTTGGTCTGACTGGAACGGACTCTGTGACGACTAGAGGTTGACAACTGATGATTAAAATGTTACCATTAAAATGTGATATTCAGATGTGATCACTTAGTAAGTTAATGTGATGATATCTTGTATATCTTGAGGTATATTTGAGGTCATTTCGGTGTGATGTTTCTTTGGTTGGATATTTGGGTGGGGCATTTGATTTGTGAGATAAGAGTTCAGTCAAGCTATCATCAGTTAGTGATTCACCAGAGCTGACTGATCTCTCCCATCAATCATTCATTAAAATAATGCTAGCTAAACATTCAAACAGCAGTGCAGACATAACAAGTTAACTCTCCGACTGAGGTTAAGCAGCTGTATTAAAGTGAACTGACCACCGCTGCCTCACTGTATAGCCTTCCAGGCAGATAAGGCCAATTCAGTAAATATACCTTTTTAAAGTTGAATTATGTTCTTCCCAAGAAAACTTCAAGCTACTTGAATGGCCTCATCATACCGGACTGTGTGATTAGATGTAGTGTTCTCTCTCTTCTCTCTAAATCACCCACGGCTAGACCAGACTCAGTGACATTTCTGCTATAAAAACAACTCATTTAAAACCAACACTCCTCTTTAATCACCACAGTCATTAGAACTGCTGGTGTCTGATACACCAGCCACGACAATAACATTAAACATCCTGTTAGGTTGAGGCAGAGAGAAATGGTTAAAGAGCATATTCAGATGAAACCAGATAATATTCCTGAGTGTGCTTGTGCAAAATTGTCACGAGATTCTTCCGTCGAAGGAGAGGAGGACCAAAATGCAGCGTGGTTGAAATTCATGTTTGTTTTTAATTTAAGAAAACTATACATGAATAAACTACAAAAACCGTGTAAACCCGAAACAGTCCCGTGTGGAACAAACACTGACACAGGAGACAATCACCCACAAACCCCAACACCAAACAGGCTACCTAAATATGGTTCCCAATCAGAGACAATGACTAACACCTGCCTCTGATTGAGAACCATATCAGGCCAAACACAGAAACAGACAAACTAGACACACAACATAGAATGCCCACTCAGATCACACCCCGACCAAACAAAACATAGAAACATACAAAGCAAACTATGGTCAGGGTGTGACAAAAACATTTTCGACGATATACAGTGCCTTCAGAAAGTGTTCATTCCCCTTGACTTATTCCACATTTTGTTGTGTAACTGCCTGAATTCAAAATTGATTAAATGCTGTTGTTTATTACCCATCTACACACAATAGCTCATAATAAAAAAAGTGAAAACATGTTTTCAGAAGTGTTAGCACATTTTTTGAAAATGAAATACAGAAATCGAATGTACATAATAATATTCACACCCCTGAGTGTTAGAATCATCTTTGCCAGCAATTACAGCTGTGAATCTTTCTGGGTAAGTCTCTTAAATCCTTCAGGCTCTGTCAAGTTGGTTGTTGATCATTGCTTGACAGCCATTTTCACATCTTGCCGTAGATGTTTAAGCTGATTTAATGTAACTAGGGCCTCAGAAACATTCAATGTAGTCTTGGTAAGCAACTCCAGTGTATATTTGGCCTCGTGTTTTAAGTTATTATCTTGTTGAAAAGTGAATTTGTCTCTCCGTGTCTGTTGGAAAGCAGACTGAACCAGGTTTTCGCCTGTGCTTAGCTCTATTCCGTTTCTTTTATCCTAAAAAACTCCCTACTGTTGTCCTTGCCAAGAACAAGCATACCCATAACATGATGCAGCCACCACCATGTTTGAAAATATGAAGAGTGATACTCCGTGACGTGTTGTGTTGGCCCCAAACAATACTCTTTGTATTCAGGACATACGATTTAATTTAGTACCTTATTGCAAACAGGATACATATTTCGGAATATTTTTATTCTGTATAGGTTTCCTTCCTCTCCGGCAACTGAGTTAGAAAGGACACCTGTATCTTTGTAGTGACTGGGTGTATTGATTAATCATCCAAAGTGTAATTAACAACTTCACCATGCTCAAAGGGATATTCAATGTCTGTTTTTTCTTAACCTACCAATAGGTGCCATTCTTTCCGGTGTTTGAAATTAACTGCTCGACAGACGGACCTTACAGATTATTGTACAGTATGTGTGGGGTACAGAGATGAGAACATAATTCAAAAATAATGTTAAACACTTTAATTGCACACAGAGTGAGTCCATGCAACTATTAGGTGACTTGTTAAGCACATTTTTACATCTGAACTTATTTAGGCTTGCCTTAAATCAAATCAAATGTTATTATTCACATGTGCCGAATACAACAGTGAAATGCTTACTTACAAGCCCCTAACCAACAATGCAGTTGAAAAATTATGAAAAAGAATAAGAAATAAAAGTAACAAGTAATTAAAGAGCACCAGTAAAATAACAATAGCAAGACTATATACAGGGGGGTACCAGTACAGAGTCAATGTCACGCCCTGACCTTAGTTATCTTTGTTTTCTTTATTATTTTGGTTAGGTCAGGGTGTGACAAGGGTGGTTGGTTTAGTTTTTGTATTGTCCAGGTATTTTTCGTCCTGTCTAGGGCTTTTGTGTATCTATGGGGTTTTAGTATGTCTAGGTATATGTAGGTCTATGGTGGCCTGAATTGGTTCCCAATCAGAGACAGCTGTTTATTGTTGTCTCTGATTGGGGATCCGATTTAGGTTGCCATTTTGGTTTTGTGGGTTATTGTCTATGTGTAGTTGCCTGTCAGCATTCGGTTTATATAGCTTCACGGTCATTTTGTTTAGTGGTCTTTCTTTATTAAAAGATGTATTCATATCACGCTGCACCTTGGTTTCCTCGTTATGATGAACGTGACAGTCAATGTGCGGGGGCACCGGTTAGTCAAGGTAATTTACATAATATGTACATGTACACTACCGTTCAAAAGTTTAGGGTCACTTAGGAATATCCTTGTTTTCCATGAAAAAAATTAAATGAGTTGCAAAATGAATAGGAAATATAGTCAAGACATTGACAATGTTATAAATAATGATTTTTTTTATTTAAATAATATTTGCGTACTTCAAACTTTGCTTTCGTCAAATAATCCTCCTTTTGCAGCAATTACAGCCTTACAGACCTTTGGCATTCTAGTTGTCAATTTGTAAAGGTAATCTGAAGAGATTTCACCCCATGCTTCTTGAAGCACCTCCCACAAGTTGGATTGGCTTAATGGGCACTTCTTACTTACCATACGGTCAAGCTGCTCCCACAACAGCTCAAGAGGGTTGAGATCCTGTGACTGTGCTGGCCACTCCATTATAGACAGAATACCAGCAGACTGCTTCTTCCCTAAATAGTTATAGCATAGTTTGGAGCTGTGCTATGGGTCATTGTCCTGTTGTGGGAGGAAATTGGCTCCAATTAAGCGCCGTCCACAGGGTTTTTATTTTATTTAACCTTTATTTAACTAGGCAAGGCAGTTAAGAACAAATTCTTATTTACAATGACAGCCTACCCCAGGCTATGGCATGGCGTTGCAAAATGGAGTGATAGCCTTTCTTCTTCAAGATCCCTTTTACCCTGTACACATTTCCCACTTGTCCAGCACCAATCTAACTCTGTTCAGTGTCTGTGTTCTTTTGCCCATCTTAATCTTTACTTTTTATTGGCCAATCTGAGATACGGCATTTATTTTGCAACTCTGCCTAGAAGGCCAGCATTCCAGAGTCACCTCTTCACTGTTGATGTTGAATTGTTCAACTTCGGTCAAATGTTTTGGGTAGCCTTCCACAAGCTTCCCTCAATAAGTTGGGTGAATTTTGGCCCATTCCTCCTGACAGTGCTGGTGTAACTGAATCAGGTTGGTTGGCCACAAATGCTCTATAGGATTGAGGTCAGGGGTCTGTGATGGCCACTCCAATACCTTGACTTTGTTGTCCTTAAGCCATTTTGACACAACTTTGGAAGTATGCTTGGGGTCATTGTCCATTTGGAAGATCTTGCTTCAATATATCCACATAATATTCCTCCCTTATGATGCCATCTATTTTGTGAAGTGCACCAGTCCCTCCTGCAGCAAAGCACCCCCACAACATGATGCTGCCACCCCTGTGCTTCACAGTTGGGATGGTGTTCTTCGGCTTGCAAGCCTCCAAACATAATGATGGTCACTATGGCCAAGCAGTTATATTTTTGTTCATCAGACCAGAAGACATTTCTCCAAAAAGTACGAACTTTATCCCCATGTGCAGTTGCAAACCGTAGTCTGGCTTTTTTTATGGCAGTTTTGGAGCAATGGCTTCTTCCTTGCTGAGCAGCCTTTCAGGTTATGTCGATTATAGGACTCTTTTCACTGTAGATATCAATACGTTTGTACCCGTTTCCTCCAGCATCTTCACAAGGTCCTTTGCTGCTGTTCTGGGATTGATTTGCACCTTTCGCACCAAAGTACGTTCATCTCTAGGAGACAGAATGTGTCTCCTTCCTGAGCGGTATAACAGCTGCGTGGTCCCATGGTGTTTACACTTGGGTACTATTGTTTGTACAGATGAACGTGGTACTTGTTAGGTGTTTGGAAATTGCTCCCAAGGATGAACTAGACTTGGAGTTCTACAATTTTTGGGGCTGATTTCTTTTGTTTTTCCCATGATGTCAAGCAAAGAGGCACTGAAATTGAAGGTAGGCCTTGAAATACATCCACAGGTACACCTACAACTGACTCAAATTATGTCAATTAGCCTATCAGAAGCTTCTAAAGCCATGACATCATTTTCTGGAATTTTCCAAGCTGTTTAAAGGCAGCCAACTTAGTGTATGTAAACTTCTGACCCACTGGAATTGTGATACAGTGAAATAATATGTCTGTAAACAATTGTTGGAAAAATGACTTGTGTCATGCACAAAGTAGATTTCCTAACTGCCTTGCCAAAACTATAGATTGTTAACAAGAAATTTGTGGAGTGGTTGAAAAAATTGTTTTAATGACTACTAAACTAAGTTGTAGTAATTTTTTAAAATCAGCCGTTTCCTGCTACAATAGTCATTTACAACATTAACAATGTCTACACTGTATTTCTGATCAATTTTATGTTATTTTAATGGACAAAAAATGAGCTTTTCTTTCAAAAACAAGGACATTTCTAAGTGACCACAAACTTTTGAACGGTAGTGTAGGTAGAGTTATTAAAGTGACTATGCATAGATAAGAGGGTAGCAGTGGCATGAAAGAGGGGGGAAATGCAAATAGTCTGGGTAGCCATTTTATTAGATGTTCAGGAGTCTCATGTTTTGGGGGTAGAAGCTGTTTAGAAGCCTCTTGGACCTAGACTTGGCACTCCGGTACCGCTTGCCGTGCGGTAGCAGAGTGAACAGTCTATTACTAAGGTGGCTGGAGTCTTTGACAATTTTTAGGATCTTCCTCTGACACCGCCTGGTATAAAGGTCCTGGATGGCAGGAAGCTTGGCCCCAGTGATGTACTGGGCCGTACGCACTTCTCTCTGTAATGCCTTGCGGTCAGAGGCCGAGCAGTTGCCATACCAGGCAGTGATGCAACCAGTCAGGATGCTCTCGATGGTGCAGCTGTAGACACTTTTGAGGATCTGAGGACCCATGCCAAATTTCAGTCTCTCTCTCATTGTCGGTGATCAGGTGATCACTGCTGAGCTTTGAGGGCACTATGGTGTTGAACGCTGAGCTGTAGTCAATGAATAGCATTCTCACATAGGTGTTCCTTTTGTCCAGGTGGGAAAGGGCAGTGTGGAGCGCAATAGAGATCTGTGGATCTGTTAGGGTTTCATGCAAATTGGAGTGGGTCTAGGGTTTCTGGGATAATGGTGTTGATGTGAGCCAAGACCATGCTTTCAGAGCACTTCATGGCTACAAAAGTGAGTGCTACAGGTCGGTAGTCATTTAGGCAGGTTACCTTAGTGTACCTTGGTGTTCTTAATTAATTGTGTTAGTTTGCTGTACCTGCACCAAAACGCTAGTATTTTTCTTTCATAGATTGTTCTCCATCTTTTTAAATAGGGAGCCAATTCGTTTTCAGACATTTTAATTACATGAACGATAAAAACTCATTTTTCTCCTGGCTCTCTCTTGTCTCTCTGCAGCAGACATATGGTGAGCAATATCTTTGGAACATCGATTCGCAATAAAATCACAGTATCGATTCGCAATACATATAAATTGTGAGAATCGCGATACATGTCGTATCAGCACCAAGTTGTGATAATATTGTATCATGAGGTCCCTGGCAATTCCCAGCACAGAACTGTAAATTCTGTGGATACGGTACTACTGTAGCTACAGTATAGCTAGGACAACTACCATAGTCCATGAAACCCATTGATTGATATGTAGAGTGTGTTTCCTATGATCAAATGTAGACTATGGTAGGTCACTGTAAAGAGCTAAGGAGGTCACAGGTCAGATCCATTGACATGCAGCAGATCTGAGGGGGATACAACTACCTTCAGGGAAATGGCTGACTATGTCGAGTTCTAACTGCATAAAAAAATGCCAGTTATCCTGTGGAGCCTGCCAATGGAAAACTCTGTCGGCTGACCACCATGCTGCGCTATATGCCTTGAATCTCAGCCTAATAATACACTTCAACCACATTTAAAATATAGCTAGTCTAAAACCACCTGCTGGAACTCAGAGGACATTCCACTGTCTTGCTGGCAAGATCTGATAGATATCGGGAAATTTACAGAACTCTCAACTCTCACTTACTCTCATAAATCAATATGCATAGAAATGAAGAACCACAGGGCAACGTCTTCACCCACTGACAAGGGAAACAGAGAATGTGGAAAAATGCCATGTCTGACTGTTTCTAAGAGGGAGAATTGATGGCTCACATCCAAACTGTACCACAAGATCCATAGCCAAAGCTCTGGATAAGAGCGGTAGGCTATTAATGGGCACGCAAATACACACACGCACACTGAATGCAGTGTGATCTGCTGTATGCAGCATCTGAGAGTGGTGTATGTACACATCTCTGATTCCCACACAGTGACCCTGTGTACTGGCCCTGAGTGATGCTGTGCGTAAGCGGATCCAGGATAACTCCAGCTCCTCCACATGCTTGCTCATAACGCTCCTCCTTCAGTGGGTTAGAAACCACTTCAATGCACCTTATATGGCCATGTCTCAAATGGCACCCTATTCCCCATATAGTGCACTACTTTTGACCAGAATCATATGGGCCCTGGTCAAAAATAATGCACTATATAGGGAATAGGGTGCCATTTGGGAGACAAGATGTACCTCTGCATGACGAGGCACTTTAATCCCCTCCGCTCTTCTCTCAAAGCTAGGCACCCTGGTTTGATCAGGAGGAGCCACACAAGGCCCAGAGCAAGCAACTAGATATTAACTTCTGAAGAAACGAATGCTAGTGTAAATACTAAACATACCTTCAAGAGTAAAGATTCTTAACAGAAGCAAACGATTCATACCGCTCTTTAGCATTGACATGAATACACCTTACCTACCCTTTCTGCTAATGACCTACAACATACAAACAATCCAGTACAGACGTTTCATTCTGCTGTCTGCCTGTGTGTAGTGCTGTGCCTCAGACACCACCATGACCCTCCATTCATTTAATCAGTCCGGAGATGCCAGAGACTACCGGTGTAGGCCAACCAATGGCATTTATCTGAAGCCAAATTAAAACCCTACCTGCATATGTGAGAAACACACACACACACACACACACACACACACACACACACACACACACACACACATACACACACACACACGCAATTATAGAATTACCCAAGTGCGGTCACAGCTTCCCGTGAGAGAGGTCACTTAACACCGATGTAACGCTGGTTGGTGAAACAAATGTATAGCTGCATCTGAAATGGCACCCTTTTCCCTATATAGTGTACTATTTTTGACCAGGGCCCATAGGATCAGAAGTAAACTCTACTGTTTGACCACGACCTCTGCGGCAGCTAATGACTTTAAACTTCTATTTAATTGATTCATAAAGGTCATGAACAGTGAAAATAATGTTTTTCATTCAATTTGATATGGTGTATGATGGCCAAAGTGTGAAAAATGACTGTTGCTTCTACATTGATACAGTTTGATCATAAAGTTACTGGTCCCCTCCCCCATGTCAATCACTTGGATTCAGGAGGCGGGATTATTAAGGGGATACGGTGACATCACTCTCATTTTAATACTCCAATGGTAAAATGATATTCTCTTACCTAATTTACATATGTACCGCCTTGTAACCAACATCGGAGAAGGTGTGATTATATAGCTACTCTACTGGTGCCAAAAATATGACTGTAGGGTGTCGGCAAATACTATTAAAAGTTTACACTATTCATCTGTGGAAAATATACTTATGTCTCCCCTTTCATATGTGTCTGGTGTTAGCTAGTTACTGGATCGCTAGGTCTTCAGCCAGCAGTTGTCATGTCAACACATCCGTCAGTGCTGCTGTGAACCACATCACAAGAGACATGCCAAACAGGAGAGGTATAAAAATAATTGATGCAATTTCCATGTTGTTTGAGTTGTTTTGTATATCACCAAATTTGCTTAAGATGATTTTACTGCAACACTTCTCACTGCCTCCAAGTATTTTGACATCTGCGTTTCAAAGAGCTGTCAGTCAAGGCGAGCCCACTCAGCCTGTCTTTTCAAACTTCCTGGTAGTTAGCCATGAGAGAGAAACACATTTTTCTAAAATGGTGAGCATTTATATCCCCAAAAATATTATGGGTGATATTTGAGTCACTCAAAAGGCTATTTTACACAGAAATCAGAATGACTATTTGGGACCTTTAATTAATTGATTGGATTTTTATAGGGCTTCCAAATGCTCAAAGTGCTTACATAGTAAAGGGGAAACTCACTTCATCCCCCACCAATAGACCAAATACTATTTCCAGTGAGATTGAGGTTTTCCTACTGTAGGATTAGGAGTTACCCAACGTCAGAGGAAGACGGAGAGAATAATTCACCACACATCGTCCATTCAACAATTACTAAAAGTCCTGAAATATCCTAAAACACTTTGTACATCAGAGCCAAAGACAGCCATTGTCCAAGCTGACTTTGAGGAGCAGTAATATCCTGGGGTAATCAGCTTTATGATAATAGTTTGGGTTTGTATGAGAAACAACACGGATATCCAATTCTAATAAAATAAGAAACAGTAAAAGCAGAGAAGAGAACATTGTTTCATAAAGTCCCTGTCCCTGTTCCCAAGAAAGCTAAGGTAACTGAGCTAAACGACTACTGCCCCGTTGCACTCACTTCCGTCATCATGAAGTGCTTTGAGAGACTAGTCAAGGACCATATCACCTCCACCCTACCTGACACCCTAGACCCACTCCAATTTGCCGCCCAAATAGGTCCACAGACGACGCAATCGCAACCACACTGCACTAACCCATCTGGACAAGAGGAATACCTATGTGAGAATGCTGCTCATCGACTACAGCTCAGCATTTAACACCATAGTACCCTCCAAAGTCGTCATCAAGCTCGAGACCCTGGGTCTCGACCCCGCCCTGTGCAACTGGGTACTGGACTTCTTGACGGGCCACCGCCAGGTGGTGAGGGTAGGTAACAACATCTCCACCCTGCTGATCCTCAACACTGGGGCCCCACAAGGGTGCGTTCTGAGCCCTCTCCTGTACTCCCTGTTCACCCACGACTGCGTGGCCATGCATGCCTCCAACTCAATCATCAAGTTTGCGGAAAACACTACAGTGGTAGGCTTGATTACCAACAACGACGCAACGGCCTACAGGGAGGAGGTGAGGCCCCTCGGAGTGTAGTGTCAGGAAAATAACCTCACTCAACGTCAACAAAACAAAGGAGATGATTGTGGACTTCAGGAAACAGCAGAGGGAGCACCCCCTTATCCACATCGATGGGACAGTAGTGGAGAGGGTAGTAAGTTTAAGTTCCTCGGCGTACACATCACAGACAAACTGAATTGGTCCACCCACACAGACAGCATCATGAAGAAGGCACAGCAGCAACTCTTCAACCTCAGGAGGCTGAAGAAATTTGGCTTGTCACCAAAAGCACTCACAAACTTCTACAGATGCACAATCGAGAGCATCCTGTCGGGCTGTATCACCGCCTGGCAACTGTACGGCAACTGCTCCGCCCACAACCGTAAGGATCTGGGGGCAAACTACCTACCACCGGGGGCAAACTACCTGCCCTCCAGGACACCTACACCACCCGATGTCACAGGAAGGCCATAAAGATCATCAAGGACAAACAACCGCGCGAGCCACTGCCTGTTCACCCCGCTATCATCCAGAAGGCGAGGTCAGTACAAGTGCATCAAAGCAGGGACTGAAAAACAGCTTCTATCTCAAGGCCATCAGACTGTTAAACAGCCATCACTAACATTGAGTGGCTGCTGCCAACATACTGACTCAACTCCAGCCACTTTAATAATGGGAATTGATGGAAATTGATGTAAAATATATCACTTGCCACTTTAAACAATGCTACTTAATATAATGTTTACATACCCTACATTACTCACCCTACATTACTCATCTCATATGTAAATGTATATACTGTACTCTATCATCTACTACATCTTTATGTAATACATGTATCACTAGCCACTTTAAACTATGCCACTTTGTTTACATACCCTACATTACTCATCTCATATGTATATACTGTACTCGATACCATCTACTGCATCTTGCCTATGCCGTTCTGTACCATCACTCATTCATATATCTTTATGCACATATTCTTTATCCCTTTACACTTGTGTGTATAAGGTAGTAGTTTTGGAATTGTTAGGTTAGATTACTCGTTGGTTACTACTGCATTGTCGGAACTAGAAGCACAAGCATTTCGCTACACTTGCATTAACATCTGCTAACCATGTGTAAGTGACAAATACATTTGATTTGATTTGTTGTTTGTCCTGAGCCAGCAGCCTATTAATTTCAGGCGAGTAGTCAGGAGTCATCCACAATGCATCGACTCTTCATTTGTCCTCTCCTGACACGGTACGTACTGTGAGCCGGTGTGTGTACGGTGTGAGGGTGAGAGGGTTACTCGGAGGGAGCATACAGTTCGCTCATTAAGAAGGGAACATTCTGCTGCAGAGGCATGTCTACTGTCGCGAATAGTCTGGAATAAGAAGAAAAATAACTCATATACAGTCAAGGTGAGATTAACCTGGTCCACCAGTCGTCTCTGTCCAACTATCTACATGAGGAAGCAAGTGAACCTGGGGACGAGGTTAAGAGCCAGAACCATAGATTGGGAATATGTACTTTATGGCTCTAAGTCAGTCTGGTCAGGGCCTTTGCCTGAAATCCAAACTTATTATAGTTCAGTTTCTTCACTGTGGTGTGAAACAATGATATTCGGTTTAGATTCCAGGCTAGGCTACCCTTGTCTAGCTGGTTTCTGGTCTGTGTCTGTGTGAGTGTCTATGTGTTAGACAGGGATAACTCACAAAGTGGTCTCAAGCTTAGGGACGGCCAGCCAGGGGAGCAAGGGAACATAAATCATACTGATATCAATAAGGGGAGGTGTCTTCCCAAACCCAGGATGCATCCCAAATGGCACTATTTACTATTTAGCCATTCGGGACCTATTCCGGGCTCAGATCCAGGACGACAAGGTGAGCTATACGAGAGGAGCAACGCTGAAACTACTTATAGTGTCACCACCAGCAGTAACAATGTTTCACAACGGCCTGCCTTCCCTGCTGCTACTACTGTATGTTGATTATTAACCTATGAACACCGCTCCACTCACCATCCATCCCATGGAACATGATGATATCTGTTTTGCCCCATCCTACAACAGCATGTAGGCTGTGGTGAGATAGATGTACTTTTTATTTGTTTAATTATTTAGGTAGCAGCTTTCCAACACTGCTGATACATTAGTATATTAAAGTGATTGTATTTGAAACTCAGTATTTCATGATAAATGTCACTGCACATCACTGTACTGTGATATTGCCAATAACCAGCTAAAACCAATTAGCATTCTGCTCTGACGTAATACTCACATGTGAAAAACATACCCTTAGACCTGGTCCAGAGGACTGGGTCAAATACCAAAGTTAAACATCAGTTTAACATCTTTAGTTGGCTTAGCACATTTGAGTCTTCAAAAGGTGGTGGTGCCAATGTCCAGTACAGCAATGGATATCCCGTGTGCTGGCTACATAACATAAAGTCCATTCATCCAAACTCCCTAACATTGTCCCTACCACCACTACACATTTGTGTCTGTCCTATGGGAGCCCTACGGGCCCTGGTCCAAAGTAGGACACTACATACAGTATAGGGAGTCGGGGGCCAATTGGGACGCAGCCATATCCACCACAACATCAGCCCAGCAGTACCTCAGTGAATTCTCCTCATCTTTAGCTGTGTCATCACCCTGTAAGGATGTAGGGAAACAGAACAGTACTCATACAGCAGCCAAGCCAATAGGCATGCAGTTTCACTACCAAAACCTCTCTCAGTTTAAAACTACACCGGCCCCTCCTCCTTCCATCCCTATTTATCAGTGTTATTCAAAGGAACCTACTGAAACAACATGTCAGCCTTTATCAGACGGGAAACAGAGGCAGATGAAAAGAAACATCATGTATTGCCTTTACTTGTCTTGTTTGATTTAGAGGGGACGTCTGGGAAAGCACTATAATAACGTGATGAAATACTGGGCTCTGCAGAGCAATGGAGGCAGGTGTACAACATTCCCCTGGCTAGACGGAGAGGAAATAAGTCATCTCCATACAGGCGGACCTATTTATCCTCAGAGTTGGATACATACAGGGTACGAAAGTTCCCAGGCTGCTTTCACTCCCATTTCTCAGTATCCCGTCATAACAGTAGACTTGAAATTAATGACCACTAGGAGTAAAAAACAGGAGCGTCTGTTGTTGATTAACCAAAGGGAGTTTTGCTAGGAAATCAAAACGACAGCAGTAGCAGAGTAGCCCTGATTTTAATTCATTTTGAATGTGCTGCATTAGTGCCCCCTTCCTCTTTGTTTGGCTGTTGCTGTGAATTATAATAGCAGGCAGCCAGAGACTGTCTGTGGGGATGAGTAGAGACAGAGAGACTATTGTTGGCTTCACACCAAACCCTGCCGGGGAGGAGAGCGAAAGAGAGGAGGATGGAAGCTAGGAGAGGAGGGGGCTGAGCACTGTTGCAGGGGAAATAAACATAGCTATATGGAGCTGAAGGATGGGAATAAAAACTAACAAAAGACTATTGTAAAACTATTGTAAAATAATTGTAAAATGTATATAGTATGTATCAGCTGGAAGATGAAGCCTAAGAGTTGTTGTCCATTACTCCAATTAGGGCAGGGATGGTAGGGTTAGGGGAAAATTAAAGGAATATATACAGTGCCTTGCGAAAGTATTCGGCCCCCTTGAACTTTGCGACCTTTTGCCACATTTCAGGCTTCAAACATAAAGATATAAAACTGTATTTTTTTTGTGAAGAATCAACAACAAGTGGGACACAATCATGAAGTGGAACGACATTTATTGGATATTTAAAACTTTTTTAACAAATCAAAAACTGAAAAATTGGGCGTGCAAAATTATTCAGCCCCTTTACTTTCAGTGCAGCAAACTCTCTCCAGAAGTTCAGTGAGGATCTCTGAATGATCCAATGTTGACCTAAATGACTAATGATGATAAATACAATCCACCTGTGTGTAATCAAGTCTCCGTATAAATGCACCTGCACTGTGATAGTCTCAGAGGTCCGTTAAAAGCGCAGAGAGCATCATGAAGAACAAGGAACACACCAGGCAGGTCCGAGATACTGTTGTGAATAAGTTTAAAGCCGGATTTGGATACAAAAAGATTTCCCAAGCTTTAAACATCCCAAGGAGCACTGTGCAAGCGATAATATTGAAATGGAAGGAGTATCAGACCACTGCAAATCTACCAAGACCTGGACGTCCCTCTAAACTTTCAGCTCATACAAGGAGAAGACTGATCAGAGATGCAGCCAAGAGGCCCATGATCACTCTGGATGAACTGCAGAGATCTACAGCTGAGGTGGGAGACTCTGTCCATAGGACAACAATCAGTCGTATATTGCACAAATCTGGCCTTTATGGAAGAGTGGCAAGAAGAAAGCCATTTCTTAAAGATATCCATAAAAAGTGTCGTTTAAAGTTTGCCACAAGCCACCTGGGAGACACACCAAACATGTGGAAGAAGGTGCTCTGGTCAGATTAAACCAAAATTGAACTTTTTGGCAACAATGCGAAACGTTATGTTTGGCGTAAAAGCAACACAGCTCATCACCCTGAACACACCATCCCCACTGTCAAACATGGTGGTGGCAGCATCATGGTTTGGGCCTGCTTTTCTTCAGCAGGGACAGGGAAGATGGTTCAAATTGATGGGAAGATGGATGGAGCCAAATACAGGACCATTCTGGAAGAAAACCTGATGGAGTCTGCAAAAGACCTGAGACTGGGACGGAGATTTGTCTTCCAACAAGACAATGATCCAAAACATAAAGCAAAATCTACAATGGAATGGTTCAAAAATAAACATATCCAGGTGTTAGAATGGCCAAGTCAAAGTCCAGACCTGAATCCAATCGAGAATCTGTGGAAAGAACTGAAAACTGCTGTTCACAAATGCTCTCCATCCAACCTCACTGAGCTCGAGCTGTTTTGCAAGGAGGAATGGGAAAAAAATTAAGTCTCTCGGTGTGCAAAACTGATAGAGACATACCCCAAGCGACTTACAGCTGTAATCGCAGCAAAAGGTGGCACTACAAAGTATTAACTTAAGGGGGCTGAATAATTTTGCACGCCCAATTTTTCAGTTTTTGATTTGTTAAAAAAGTTTGGAATATCCAATAAATGTCGTTCCACTTCATGATTGTGTCCCACTTGTTATTGATTCTTCACAAAAAAATACAGTTTTATATCTTTATGTTTGAAGCCTGAAATGTGGCAAAAGGTCGCAAAGTTCAAGGGGGCCGAATACTTTCGCAAGGCACTGTGTGTATATATATATATATATATATTTGAAAATGATGCAGACAATTACATTGACCGAAGCCACAATCTGCAATATTAAGAGGGTGGCGAGATACAGTGCCTTCAGAAAGTATTCAGATCCCATGACTTTTTCCATGTTTTGTTACATTACAGCCTTATTCTGGAATGGATTAAAAAAAAGGTTTTCCCCAATCTACACACAATACCCCATAATGACAAAGCGAAAACAGGTTTAGACATTTTTGCACATTTCTAATTTAAAAAAAAACATATTTACAGAAGTATTCAGACCCTTTGCTATGGGACTCGAAATTGAGCACAGGTGCATCCTGTTTCCATTGATCATCCTTGAGACATTTCTACAACTTGATTGGAGTCCGCCTGTATTAAATTCAATTGATTGGACATGATTTGGAAAGGCACATACCTGTTTATATAAGGTCCCACAGTTGACAGTAAACGTCAGAGCAAAAACCAAACCATGAGGTCAAGGGAATTGTCCGAAGAGCTCAGAGACAGGATTGTGTCCAAAAAAATTCTGCAGCATTGAAAATCCCCAAGAATAAGCTGTTGCTGTGAAACACAGTGGCCTTCATCATTCTAAAATTGAAGAAGTTTGGAACCACCAAGACTCTTCCTAGAGCTGGCAGCCCGGCCAAACTGAGCAATGAGGGGAGAAGAGCCTTGGTCAGGGAGGTGACCAAGAACCCGGTGGTTACTCTGACAGAGCTCCAGAGTTCCTCTGTGGAGATGGGAGAAACTTCCAGAAGGACAACCATCTCTGCAACACTCCACCAATCAAGCCTTTATGGTAGAGTGGCCAGACAGAAGCCACTCCTCAGTAAAAGGCACGACAGCCCGCTTGGAGTTTGCCAAAAGGCGCCTAAAAGACTCTCAGACCATGAGAAACAAGATTATCTGGTCTGATGAAACCAAGATTGAACTGCCAAGAGTCACTTCTGGAGGAAACCTGACACCATCCTTATGGTGAAGCATGGCAGTGGCAGCATCATTCTGTTTTTCAGAGGCAGGGACTGGGGGAACAGTCAGGATCGAGTGAAAGAGGAACGGAGCAAAGTACAGAGAGATCCCTGATAAAAACCTGCTCCAGAGTCCTCAGGACCTTCTCTGAAGTCTCAGGACCTTCTGGACAAGTCTCTGAATGTCCTTGAGAAGTCTAGCCAGAGCCCGGACTTGAACCCAATCGAACATCTGTGGAGAAACCTGAAAATAGCTGTGCTGTGTCGCTCCCCATCCAACCTGACAGAGCTTGAGAGGATCTGCAGAGAAGAATGGGACAAAATCCCCAAATACAGGTGTGCCAAGCTTGTAGCGTCATTTAAAAAAAATATATATAACCTTTATTTAACTAGGCAAGTCAGTTAAAGAACAAATTCTTATTTACAATGACAGCCTAACGGGGAACAGTGGGTTAATTAACTGCCTTGTTCAGGGGCAGAATGACAGATTTTTACGTTGTCAGCTCGGAGATTCGATCCAGCAACCTTTATGGTTACTGTCCCAACGCTCTAGGCTACCTGCCACCCCAAGAAGACTCAAGGCTGTAATCGCTGCAGGTGCTAAAGGGGCTTTAACAAAGTACTGAGTAAAGAGTCCGAATACTTATGTAAATGTGATATCAGTTTTTTTATTTTATTAGCTACATTTTCTACAAACCTGTTTTTGCTTTGTCATAATGGTGTGTGTAGATTGAGGGGGAACATTTTTTAAAATCCAATTTAGAATAAGGCTGTAATTTAACAAAATGTGAAAAAAAGTCAAGGGGTCTGAATACTTTCCGAATGCACCGTATATGAATCTACAGTATATTTTGTATGCATTAATACAATGACAGTCAAACGGCCCACAGTGAAATGCAATTAGGTGGACAGAACACAGCTGACGACACAGACTCAAAGTCAAGCAGAACAGAGCCTTATGAAAAAGCATAGCAGGACTGAAATAAGAGACAGCTAGAATCAGCCACAGAATATAACTCATCTGACAACCACAGGCACTTCTCCCTCCCACTCCTTCCTCTCATCCCTCCATCTGAAATAAGATGTCACTGCTACACCTACTGGTCATTCTGAGGAGCTGTCTCCAACTAACCATCGCAACTGTTGAAATTAATAACACAATAATAATGATAAATCCCACATCCAATTCCCCAATCTAAATTATAGCCTGTTATCAAATGATTCAGATGTAGGAATGATGACACGGCCCATGTCAATCATCAGAACACAAAGAAATTATGTTTTGCATACAGACAGAGAGAGGGTGTGTCCCGAATGGAACCCTATTCCCTATATAGTGCCCTGGTAGTAAACTATATAAGGAATAGGTTGCCATTTTGGACACATACTGAGACTCAGTTCGTATGCCCTGCAGTGGCCGGGTGGCCGTCCCTGTTCAAACAAATGGGCCGTGCCCGGGGGAAGGAGAATAGATCAGTGTTTGACAGGCAGTTTAAAGGTGTAAATAGAGTGCTGACACGGGGAGGGAAGGTCACGACGCACTGGGACATTAATGGCAGGTAATCAACCTTGGCAGGAGAGAGAGTAGCACATTTGCATTGAGATGGAGGCATTTAAAGTGTCAAGTCAATGACTCCCGCCTGGTCGAGCATTCAAATTGAATTCCTACTGAATTAAATACTTGAGGATCCTGTAGTCTGGTCTCACTTCCCTTTATCCACTGCTCATCTGATTTTCAATGGGATTTTCTTTGGCTTCGTCCTCAAATGGCACCCTATTCCCTGTATAGTGCACTACTTTTGACCACACCCCCATAGGGAATAGATTGCCATTTGGGAAGCACACACACTGTTACTGTAGCTGGCGCTTTTGACTGACGTCAAGGGATCATCATTCACAGGCTTCATCCATCCAGGTTCATCAAAATACATAAAAGAAGGAAGGCCAATAGCGAGGGAAAACAAATCTTTCTGTATGAGAGAGAGAAAGAGGAGGGAGCCTGACGGTAACTAAAAATTGACTTTTATTACAGCAGAAAAGTCACATTTTAAAGAAATCCTGGCTTGTCTTACTTGCTCTGGGCTTAAATGCCACATGGGGGCTACATGGAGCCAGACTGAAGCAGTGAGGGCGCACACACACGGTCACACACACACATCTATCTGATGGTCACCAGCACCACACAACCAGCCTGTCAGAAGTGGGTCTGGCTGTGTGACACAGCTCTGCCTCAGATTATACCCTGCTGGCTTTAGTGTGCCAGTTGGAATGCACTGGTACTGGCTCTATAAACCTTGGCTATACCAGTGCTGTCTGGCTAATTTTATTTCAATATGTAAAGTCAAAATTTGATTTGATCTTGTTTCAGAGTATTTGACCATGTTTCTCTCATAAAGTTCAAAGTGACTTTGTATGTCTGAGCTACAGATTGAAACAAATGTAGTGTAATGCCCCCTTTTGCCCAGGGCTGTCTACATACTACAAGCTTCTCTTTTACTGTAATCTCTATCAACAGACTGGGCAAAGAGTGTATACTCTTTTACCTCAATCTTTAGACAAGGACACAGGGTAACGTGGGATGACTAGCCCCCCGGGGTGAATTCTGTAATTCTCATAATAACCACCAATTATTATTTTAATTTTTTTACAACACATTCCCTAGCTGCCACTACGCTTGCTCAACTAAAGATGTTCTGTATCATCAAAATGTTTTAAGTCACTAACAAAATGAATACGTTCATTTAATATGGAACTAAGGAAAAGTCATATTTATATATCAATCTAATTAAGTTAAATCCACACACACACACACACACACACAGACACACTGGGGCAAAAAAGTATTTAGTCAGCCACCAATTGTGCAAGTTCTCCCACTTAAAAAGATGAGAGAGGCCTGTAATTTTCATCATAGGTACACTTCAACTATGACAGACAAAATGAGGGGAAAAATCCAGAAAATCACATTGTAGGATTTTTTATGAATTTATCTGCAAATTATGGTGGAAAATAAGTATTGACTGACCTTCATGTCATAAAGTAATGTAATGATGGACTGTTGTATCTCTTTGCTTATTTGAGCTGTTCTTGCCATAATATGGACTTGGTCTTTTACCAAATCTTCTGTATACCATCCCTACCTTGTACCAACACAACTGATTGGCTCAAACGCATTAAGAAGGACAGAAATTCCACAAATTAACTTTTCACAAGGCACACCTGTTAATTGAAATGCATTCCAGGTGACGACCTCATGAAGCTGGTTGAGAGAATGCCAAGAGTGTGCAACGCTGTCATCAAGGCAAAGGGTGGCTAATATGAAGAAACTCAAATAGGGTAACATATGTAGGGTAACATATGTGTTACTTCATAGTTTTGATGTCTTCTCCCCACGTTACCCTACTGGCTGCAACAACAGTACAGTGAGTGGAGACAAGCATCTGTAGCTTTGTGATGTCATTGTCTGGTGAAGGTGACAGAGATGCAGTATCCTTAATCGTCTCCATTCCACAGGGACTTCATCAGGCTTCACAATAACATTGTAGTCTATTTATGACATCGCCAGAGTGTGCCAGTGATGTCAGTAAGCAGTAGTATGCGCCCCAAATGGCACACTATTCCCTTTAAAGTGAACTTCTTTTGACCAGGGCCCGTAGTGCACTATATAGGGAATAGGGTGCCATTTGAGATGCACCCTGGTCGCAAGAAGCATATCCACCACACAGGCCAAAGAGCTTGAGGGCACAGGCCTATCAAATATAGAGGGGTTATGGATCTAAAAGCCGCAGGACGAGAATGGCCCAGATCAATAGGTATTCCAGTTGCACCAAATAGCATCCTGACCGGTTGCATCACTGCTACAGAGGGTAGTGCATCCGGCCCAGTACATCACTGGGGCCAAGCTACCTGCCATCCAGGACCTATATACTAGACGGTGTCAGAGGAAGGCCCCAAAAATTGTCAAAGACTCCAGTCATCTAAGTCATATACTGTTCTCTCTGCTACCGGGCGGCAAGTGGTACTGGAGTGCCACATCTAGGTCCAAAGGGCTCCTTAACAGCTTCTACCACCAAGCCATAAGACTGCTGAACAATTAATAAAATGATCACCCAGACTATTTACATTGACCCCCCCCCCCCCCCTCTTTGTTTTTACACTGCTGCTACTCGCTGTTTATTATCTACGCATAGTCACTTAACCTCTACCTACATGTACAAATTACCTCAACTAACCTGTACTCCCTCGTTATTATTATTTTCTATTACTTTTTATTAAAAATGTTTACTTTAGTTTATTTAATAAATATTTTCTTAACTCTATTTCTTGAACTGCATTGTTGGTTAAGGGCTTGTAAGTAAGCATTTCACGGTAAGGTATTCGGCGCATTTGACAAATACAATTTGGTTTGATTTGATTGGTTTGATGTGTCAAAATGGCTCTGATAATAAAAGCAAACAAATCAGTTTCTGACAACAAGTTGGTACTCTCTTGGTACTGAACAAAGAACAAAAACAGGTGCAATTGTTGAAGTGATTTGTTTACGATGGGTTCTTTGAATTTCTATTCCAGCCAACAGTCATACAATACCAGGGAAAATAATAATGTATCCCAAATAAGTATATGGATTTCGGCCTCAGACCAGCTCTGGGCTTGAATATGAAGGAGAGCTAGCAGTGCATAGGGAGAGGAAGGAAAGGAGAGATGAATCATGTCTCCCTGTTTGGGATGAATAACACATCCTTCAGACTTGTCTTGCAGCCCTACGTAGCCTAGGCTGCATCCCCCTATAGGCCCCGGTCAAAAGTAGTGCACTATATAAGGAATAGGGTGCCATTTGGGACACAACCTATTCTGCCTCTCCATCACTTTAACATTCACTAAGTACGATAGCTTCCCTGCTTTGTGAATCAGCAGGACCTATCACCTAGCTTCTCTTTCATCTGACAATTTCTAGTAGAGTGAAAGAGTAAGATAACTTCTTGTAGGGGTAGCGTCCCAAAATGGCACCCTATTCCCTATATAGTGGACTATGTAGGGAATAGGGTGCCATTTGGGGGACAGAGTTTTGTGTCATGAGGTTCCCTTTAGCATGTAAATACATTCATCTTAAGAAGTGAATAATGAGGTGGCGGAGAGAGAGAGAGTTATTGGGGAATAAAAGCTGGTTTTACTGTGTAATTAGTCTTGTTTGTGCCGCACAGAAAAATATTTATAACCAACTTCCCCTCAGCTTCATGATAAATGACTATGGGTCTTTTTATTTGTGTTTATTGAGCCAAATTCCATACTTTAACATTGCAATACTCCTCTCTCCATTGCCACAACACCGTAAAAAAGGGACAATTATACATGGATCAACCTTGTAAAACCTTTCTCTGTATAACAGAGAAGGGTACAGCTTGGGCTGTGGAGGTCATGAAGCAAATAACTGCTTGTCTCACAGTAATTGACAGTTAAATAACAAACACAAATAGCATATCCTGCAATTAATATATAGTCTACACCATCACAATAAATCCATGATTTATTTTAGACAGGTATAAAGAAAGTAGTATATTTCAGAATAAACAGAATAGCATACTTAGAGTGGTCCTTATGTTACTCCCTGATCTGGCTATGTTGAGCGGTTAAGAAAGAAAGGGCCTCTTGTATGCTACATTTAAAGTTATTTATGCAACTTTAGTTGGGACACAAATGTTGGGTTATATGTTAAGATGTTTAACACATTCTATGATGCGACTCTAATGATGATTTGAAAAAAGTTGCATGAAAGGCGTGAGCTCTGCTTTGTTTCTTTCACAGGCTGCACACACTTCATCAGTCGCTCATTCACAATTTGACAAGCAACTGATAATGCCTCGAATTTCCCGGCACCATCACCCTAGTGTAGCCGTAATGCCCCATAAAATAATGCATGCATTTTGCGGCCAGTGGTCCTTGGGCTGAATATAACAGTTATAATTCCCTTCTTCCAGCTGCGTGTTCCAAAGCACCTCTCACTCACATGGCTCTCTCAGATATCTCAACTCTTATTAGCCAATTATTTTTTTAAATATTTTTTTTAACCTTTATATAACCAGGCAAGTCAGTCAAGAACAAATTCTTATTTTCAATGACAGCCTAGGAACAGTGGGATAACAAAAGTTAACCTATTCTATTGCTCAACTTAGAAATTCAAAACATAAATTCAAAACATAGTCTGGGACAGTTGTGGGATGTAATAGATCCAAAATTAATATAACCACAGGAATCTTTTTTTTTTTTTTTAAAGCAATGAGTCTGATGCAACAGATCAGAATGTTGATAAACTATTAGGCTATTTCTTCACATTATAAGTGCAGCAATGCGCAGACGGCAGTAGGCTATAAGCGTGAATGTTCCAAAATGCAATCGATTTGCGGGAAAACACTATCCTCAAAAGTGACCATAAATGCGATTATGCATGTAATGCTTTATTATAAAGGTGCATTTTTATGGTGAAAATTATCTTCCCAAACTTGAAACTCACACGTCGCCTATGGATGCCAGTTAGGCTCTACCCCGGTTGTAAAGTGGATTAATGTGCTTCATTTTAAGGAGTTATTTGGCCAGTTTAGTTGTGATACAAACTTGATCAAAAAATATAGGCCTACTGGCTTGGCTACATGAGGTGAGGGACTAGGCATGCGCCATTTCTTGCCTCAGTGATAATATATAATTAAAAAGTGATAGGCAAAAAGTGTCACCGACTAGTCTTGATTTAATATTGTCTTTACATACAGTGCCTTGCGAAAGTATTCGGCCCCCTTGAACTTTGCGACCTTTTGCCACATTTCAGGCTTCAAACATAAAGATATAAAACTGTATTTTTTTGTGAAGAATCAACAACAAGTGGGACACAATCATGAAGTGGAACGACATTTATTGGATATTTCAAACTTTTTTAACAAATCAAAAACTGAAAAATTGGGCGTGCAAAATTATTCAGCCCCCTTAAGTTAATACTTTGTAGCGCCACCTTTTGCTGCGATTACAGCTGTAAGTCGCTTGGGGTATGTCTCTATCAGTTTTGCACATCGAGAGACTGACATTTTTTCCCATTCCTCCTTGCAAAACAGCTCGAGCTCAGTGAGGTTGGATGGAGAGCATTTGTGAACAGCAGTTTTCAGTTCTTTCCACAGATTCTCAATTGTATTCAGGTCTGGACTTTGACTTGGCCATTCTAACACCTGGATATGTTTATTTTTGAACCATTCCATTGTAGATTTTGCTTTATGTTTTGGATCATTGTCTTGTTGGAAGACAAATCTCCGTCCCAGTCTCAGGTCTTTTGCAGACTACATCAGGTTTTCTTCCAGAATGGTCCTGTATTTGGCTCCATCCATCTTCCCATCAATTTTAACCATCTTCCCTGGCCCTGCTGAAGAAAAGCAGGCCCAAACCATGATGCTGCCACCACCATGTTTAACAGTGGGGATGGTGTGTTCAGCTGTGTTGCTTTTACGCCAAACATAACGTTTTGCATTGTTGCCAAAAAGTTCAATTTTGGTTTCATCTGACCAGAGCACCTTCTTCCACATGTTTGGTGTGTCTCCCAGGTGGCTTGTGGCAAACTTTAAACGACACTTTTTATGGATATCTTTAAGAAATGGCTTTCTTCTTGCCACTCTTCCATAAAGGCCAGATTTGTGCAATATACGACTGATTGTTGTCCTATGGACAGAGTCTCCCACCTCAGCTGTAGATCTCTGCAGTTCATCCAGAGTGATCATGGGCCTCTTGGCTGCATCTCTGATCAGTCTTCTCCTTGTATGAGCTGAAAGTTTAGAGGGACGGCCAGGTCTTGGTAGATTTGCAGTGGTCTGATACTCCTTCCATTTCAATATTATCGCTTGCACAGTGCTCCTTGGGATGTTTATAGCTTGGGAAATCTTTTTGTATCCAAATCCGGCTTTAAACTTCTTCACAACAGTATCTCGGAACAAGTGTTCCTTGTTCTTCATGATGCTCTCTGCGCTTTTAACGGACCTCTGAGACTATCACAGTGCAGGTGCATTTATACGGAGACTTGATTACACACAGGTGGATTGTATTTATCATCATTAGTCATTTAGGTCAACATTGGATCATTCAGAGATCCTCACTGAACTTCTGGAGAGAGTTTGCTGCACTGAAAGTAAAGGGGCTGAATAATTTTGCACGCCCAATTTTTCAGTTTTTGATTTGTTAAAAAAGTTTGAAATATCCAATAAATGTCGTTCCACTTCATGATTGTGTCCCACTTGTTGTTGATTCTTCACAAAAAAAATACAGTTTTATATCTTTATGTTTGAAGCCTGAAATGTGGCAAAAGGTCGCAAAGTTCAAGGGGGCCGAATACTTTCGCAAGGCACTGTATACTAAATAATACATGTGTGAAATGAGTTTGGATTTAGAATGGACCATTATCATGCACCTCTCTCGGCAGAGGGGGGAAAAATACATGTCATCTATGCACTTAAATAGCGAATGGAGGACGCTTCTCATTTGCATTGATGTCAGAGTGATTAGATGGACAGTAGAGTGCTGAGTACCAGGCATGACCATCAGCAGCATCAGAGCTTGGAGAATCCTAGTTACCGTGACTAAATGGTAACGTGGAATTTGACTGCAGTCATGACTCGTGACTGCCGGTATGGCGGTAATAGGTGCAGCTCCTGGGCTGTGTTCAGAGATGCTGTTAATGGTTTGTAAGTCGGCCACAATAAGCACTGCATTGTAAAGGAGTGTGAACGTAAACTTCCATCACTCCATGTGATTGAGACATATGGAGAAGGTTGCTGTAATCTAAACAGACATGTATTGATCTAATGGGCTCTGGCATAGAAACACGATCAGAGAGAGCGGGCCCGGCTCCACGAGGGGGCAAAATGGGGCTCAGTTGAAATTTATGCCACCTCAGATTTAGTTTTATGTCAAATGATTGAGTGAGAGGTTAGCGCGAAATCTGTATCTCCACTGAGCTGTATCAGCACCATGGACAGAGCGTGCTGTAGCGTGTGTAGGGGGCTATGGAATGCCACTGGGCGGTTAGGTATGACTCCTTTGATGATGCTGCCGAGCTCCAGCTAGCAACGCGTGAAGAGCTTATTATGGCTCCACAGCCCCCTCCACCTCTGACTGTCCCTGACGATCTTGAAACAGAGATGCCAGCCCAGGTTAGCCTAAAATTTTACCCTAGCCGCAGGTTTTCTGGTTCATAGGAAGAGAGTAGCTGGAATACTCAATTACTGCAGATGCCGTATTTTGGTTCCCATGTCGAAAGTTCTGTATTGGGGATAGTAGGCTTGGGTGGTATACCGTATACCGGGGTGTTTGGAAAAAGCCACAGGATGGTTTTTCAATACCGTAAAAAATATTTTCAGTTTTTCAATACATTTTTCAATTTGTAGCTACTTTTTATGTTAATACCGTCAGTCAACTTGTGCAATATGTTACGAAGTAAAGCAGATTGCGCTCTTCATTTCTCCTGTCAAATTATTTAACATTATGAAGTTCCCCAGAACAGTTGAGGCTGTCACATGTTTGGGACATGGCGGGTGCTGGTGAGTCCATAGCGTTTTATATCTATCGGCGAGTCTCTGTTGTGCACTGCACATAAGGTGATGAAGTTACACTCGTATGCATTTCACTACTAAATGTTTGCCATCAAATACCTTACAATGGCATTCTACCGGAAGTACAAGAGCTCTGGATGAGTTGTCTTTTCCCTCTGTTCTTCTTCGTGTACACATGCATGCTTTTCTGAAGGAAGAGCAGTATCACAACTTTGCTGATTTACAAAATTTATCTGGTTCACTTTCACTTGTAAATGTCCACACTCACCGAAAATGACATTTGGTAGCTCCTAACTATGAGCTGGATTTGCCTGTCTTTGGAATTAGTTTGTTGTTTTCGATTGTTAGCATTGAGCTAACAGCATCTATGTGATTTCATTATTAGTTTGTGCTAATTTCTTTAGCATTCTGATAATAGCGACCCAATGCTTTTCTTGTATTTTTAGCCCCCTCGTGTTCTATGCCGGTAATACCATAAATCCCAGGATAAAAGAAGGACAATATGACAATATGAAATATGGATACCGCCCAAGCGTAATTGATAGAACCAAAGGATTCGCTAGGTACGCATCAAGCAAGGAATATTTCAAATGCATTGCACTGTGGAAAGAAAAACAAGTTCAAAGTGCAATGGGAACTGAGGTGTCAACACTTGTTAATGACAGGCCGCTGGCAAGAACTCATTATTTCTTTCTATCTTTGTCTCTCTCAGAGGACCTGAGCCCTAGGACCATACCTCAGGACTACCTGGCCTGATGACTCCTTGCTGTCCCCAGTCTACCTGGCCACGCTTCTGCTCCAGTTTCAACTGTTCTGCCTGCGGCTATGGAACCTTGACCTGTTTCCGGACGTGCTACATGTCCCAGACCTGCAATTTTCAACTCGCTGGAGACAGCAGGAGCGTTAGAGATCCTCTGAATGATCGGCTATGAAAAGCCAACTGACATTTACTCCTGAGGTGCTGATCTGTTGCACCCTCAACAACCACTATGATTATTATTATTTGATCCTGCTAGTCATCTATGAACATTTGAACATCTTGGCCATGTTCTGTTATAATCTCCACCCGGCACAGCCAGAAGAGGACTGGCCACCCCTCATAGGAAGAAACCTAGAGAGGAAACAGGCTGTTCTGGCCTTTCTAGGGAGTTTTTCCTAGCCACTGTGCTTCTACACCTGCATTGC